>NW_026961196.1:0-300000 GCF_963924245.1 Chroicocephalus ridibundus
AGGAGGGCAGAAAGGGAGAAAAGGGGCAGGGTGGCGAAAGAGGAAAGAAAGGGGGCAGAGGAGCGGAAGAGGTAAAAAAGGGGGCGGCCTTGTGGAGAGAAGAAAAAAGGGTGGGGAAAGGGGCAGAAGAGGGAAAAAAAGGTGGGGAAAGGGGCAGAAGAGAAGAAAAAAGGGGGCTGAGGAGGAAGAGGAGGAAAAATACGATGGGCGGTTGTGAGAAGAGTAGAAAAAAGGAGGGGGCTGTGGGAAGAGGAGAAGAAACAAATGGGGGACAGAGAGGTGGAAGAGGTAAAAAGGGGGCAGCTATGGGGAGAGAGGAAAAAAGGGGGCGGCTGTAGGAAAAGGAAGAAAGAGAGGGGTATGGGGGCAGAAAGGAAAAATCGGGGCGGGGGGGCAGAAGAAAAAAAAAAAGGGAGCAGAGGGCCAGAAAAGGTAAAAAAGGGGGCAGCTGTGGGGAGAAAAGTAAAAAAGGGGGGGAAGGGGCAGAAGACGAAAAAAGGGGGCTGTGGAGGAAGGGGAGAGAAAAACCGGGGGGGCTGTGGGAAGAGTAGAAAAAAAAAAAGGGGGGGTAAAAGGGGCGGAAGAGGAAAAAAAGGGACAGCAGTGGGAAGAGAAGAAAAAAGGGGGCTGAGGAGGAAGAGGAAGAAAAAAACGATGGGCAGCTGTGAGAAGAGTAGAAAAAGCGGGCGGCTGTGGGAAGAGTAGAAGAAACAAATGGGTGACAGAGGGGCGGAGAGGAAAAAAGAGGGGCATGGGGGCGGAAAGGGAAAAAAAGGGGGGCAGAAGAGGAAAAAAAAAGGGGGGCAGAAGAGGAAAAAAAAAGGGGGGCAGAAGAGGAAAAAAAAAGGGGGGCAGAAGAGGAAAAAAAAAGGGGGGCAGAAGAGGAAAAAAAAAGGGGGGCAGAAGAGGAAAAAAAAAGGGGGGCAGAAGAGGAAAAAAAAGGGGGGCAGAAGAGGAAAAAAAAAGGGGGGCAGAGGGGCGGAAGAGGTAAAAAAGGGGGCGGCTGTGGGAAGAGAAGAAAGAAGACGGAAAAAAGGGAGGGGAAGGGGCAGAAGACGGAAAAAAGGGAGGGGAAAAGGGGCGGAATGGGAAAAGAAGGGGGCAGCAGTGGGAAGAGTAGAAAAAAGGGGGCTGGGGAGGAAGAGGAGGAAAAAAATGTCAGGCAGCTGTGGGAATAGTAGAAAAGAGGGGGGCTGTGGGAAGGAAGAAGAAGCAAATGGGGGACAGGAAGGCAGAACACGAAAAAAGGGGGACAGAGGGGTGGAAGAGGAAAATAATGTGGGGTAGAGGGGGTAAGAGAGGAAAAGGGGGCTGGGAAGGAAGAGGAAAAAATAGGGGCAGACTTTTGGAAGAGAAGAAGAAAAGGGGGCGGCTGTGCAGAGGAGAAGAAGAAGAAAAGGGGGCGGCTGTGCAGAGGAGAAGAAGAAGAAAAGGGGGCGGCTGTGCAGAGGAGAAGAAGAAGAAAAGGGGAACAGGGGGGCCAAAAGAAGGAAAAAATGGGGGCGGTGGGAAGAGAAGAAAGAAAGGGGCAGAGGGGCAGAAGAGGAAAAAAAGGGGGGCAGAGGGGCAGAAGAGGAAAAAAGGGGGGTGGCTGTGGGGAGAGAAAAAAAAAAGGGGGGCAGAGGGGCGGAAGAGGGAAAAAAGGGGGTGAAAGGGGCAGCTGTGGGGAGAGAAGGAAAAAAGGGGGGCAAAGGGGCAGAAGAGAAAAAAGGGGGCTGGGAGGAAGAGGAGGAAAAAACAACGGGCAGCTATGGTAATAGTAGGAAAGGGGGGGCTGCAGGAAAGAAGAAGAAACAAAAGGGGGAGAGAGGGGCGGAAGAGGAAAAAAGGGGGACAGAGGGGCAGAACAGGGACATGAAGTGGGGTAGAGGGGCTAAGAGAAGAAAAAGGGGGCTTGGAAGGAAGAGGAAAAAAATAGGGGCAGCCGTTTGTAAGAGAAGAGGAAAAAAGAGGTGGCTGTGCAGAAGAGAAGAAAAGGGGGCGGCAGGGGAAGAAAAGAAAAAAGGGGCAGGGGGGCGGAAGAGAAGAAAAAAAGATGTGGGAAGAGTAGAAAAAAGGCGGCGGCTGTGGGGAAGGGAAGAGAAAAAAGGCGGCGGCTGTGGGGAAGGGAAGAGAAAAAAGGCGGCGGCTGTGGGGAAGGGAAGAGGAACAAAAGACGGGCGGCTGTGGGAAGGGAAGAGAACAAAAGACGGGCGGCTGTGGGAAGGGAAGAGAACAAAAGACGGCGGCTGTGGGAAGGGAAGAGAACAAAAGACGGGCGGCTGTGAGGAAGAGAAGAAAAAAAGACGGGCGGCTGTGAGGAAGAGAAGAAAAAAAGACGGGCGGCTGTGAGGAAGAGAAGAAAAAAGGGGGCGGCGGGGTAAGAAAAGAAAAAGAGGGGGCTGCACGGGCAGAAACAAAGGGGAGAAGGGAGGCAAAAAGAAGGAAAAAGGGGGGCAGCAGGGGAAGAGAAAAAAGGGGGGGCGGTGGGGAGAGAAGAAAAAAGGGGGGCAGGGGGCGGAAAGGAAGAAAAAAGGGGGGCAGGGGGCGGAAAGGAAGAAAAAGGGGGGCAGGGGGCGGAAAGGAAGAAAAAGGGGGGCAGCCTCAGGGAGAGAAGAAAAGGGGGGAAAGTGGCAGAAAAGGAGGAAAAAAATGACCAGCGGCTGTGGGAAGAGTAGAAAAAAAAGGGGGTGAAAGGGGCAGAAGAGGAAAAAAAGGGGCGGCTGTGGGAAGAGAAAAAAACAAAGGGGGAAGGGGCAGAAGAGGAGGAAAAAAACGACGGGCGGCTGTGGGCAGAGTAGGGAAAAAAACGACGGCAGAGGGGCGGAAGAAGAGGGAAAAACAACGGGAGCTATGGGAAGAGTAGAGACAAAAGGGGGACAGAAGGTCGGAAGAGGAAAAAGGGGGGCAGGGGGGGGCGAAAAGAAGGGGGGCAGGGGGGGGCGAAAAGAAGGGGGGCGGGGGGGGCGAAAAGAAGGGGGGCAGGGGGGGGCGAAAAGAAGGGGGGCAGGGGGGGGCGAAAAGAAGGGGGGCAGGGGGGGGCGAAAAGAAGGGGGGCGGGGGGGGCGAAAAGAAGGGGGGCGGGGGGGGCGAAAAGAAGGGGGGCGGGGGGGGCGAAAAGAAGGGGGGCGGGGGGGGCGAAAAGAAGGGGGGCGGGGGGGGCGAAAAGAAGGGGGGCGGGGGGGGCGAAAAGAAGGGGGGCGGGGGGGGCGAAAAGAAGGAAAGAAGGGGGCAGGGGGGCGGAAGAGGAAAAAAGGGGGAGAAAAGGGGCAGAAGAGGAAAAAAGGGGTCAGCTGTAGGCAAGGGAAGAAAAGGGAGTGGCGGGGGAATAAAATAAAAAAATGGGGGCGGGGAGGCAAAAAGAGGAAAAAAGGGGGTGGGCTGGACGGGAAGGGAAGAAAAGAAAAAAGGGGGTGGGCTGGACGGGAAGGGAAGAGAAAAAAGGGGGACAGAAGGGCAGAAGAGGAAAAAAATGGGCTAGAGGGGGTAAGAGAAAAAAAGGGGTACGGCCGTGAGGAAGAGAAGAGGAAAAAAGGGGGCGGCTGGGAAGGAAGAAAAAAAAAAAGGGGGACAGAGAAGCAGAAGAGGAAAATAAAGTAGGGTAGAGGGAGTAAGAGAAAAGAGGGGGGCAGTAATGAGAAGAGAAGAAAAAAGGGGGCTGAGAAGGGGAAAAAAATAGGGGCAGCCGCTCGGAAGAGAGGAAAAAAGGGGGCGGTGGGGTAAGAAAAGAAAAAAGGGGGCTGGACAGGAAGAAAAGAACAAGGGGAGCAGGGGGGCAAAAAGAAGGAAAAAAGGGGGGGCGGAAGGGAAGAAAAAAAAAAGGGGGGGCGGAAGGGAAGAAAAAAAAAAGGGGGGGCGGAAGGGAAGAAGAAAAAAAGGGGGGGCGGAAGGGAAGAAGAAAAAAAGGGGGGGCGGAAGGGAAGAAGAAAAAAAGGGGGGGGCGGAAACGGGGCGGAAGGGGAGGAAAAAAGGGGGCGGAAACGGGGCGGAAGGGGAGGAAAAAAGGGGGCGGAAACGGGGCGGAAGGGGAGGAAAAAAGGGGGCGGAAACGGGGCGGAAGGGGAGGAAAAAAGGGGGCGGAAACGGGGCGGAAGGGGAGGAAAAAATGACAGGCAGCTGTGGCAATAGTAGAAAAAAGGCGAGGGCTGTGGGAAGGAAGAAGAAACAAGTGGGGGACAGAAAGGCGGAAGACAAAAAGGGGGACAGAGGGGTGGAAGAGGAAAATAATGTGGGGTAGAGGGGGTAAGAGAAGAAAAAAATGGGGGTGGAGGGAAGAGAAGAAAAAAGGGGGAAAGGGGCGGAAGAGGAAAAAGGGGGGAAAGGGGTGGCTGTGGGGAGAGAAGGAAAAGGGGGGGCAGAGGAGGAAAAAAGGGGGGCAGAAGAAGGAAAAAGGGGCTGGGGAGGAAGAGGAGAAAAAAACAATGGGCAGCTGTGGTAATAGTAGAAAAGGGGGGGCTGTGGGAAGGAAGAAGAAACAAAAGGGGGACAGAGGGGTGGCGGGGGAAGGAAAGAAACAAAAGGGGGACAGAGGGGCGGCGGAAGATGAAGAGAAACAAGGGGGTGGGGGCGGCGGAAGACGAAAAAAAAAAGATGTGGGAAGAGTAGAAAAAAGACAGGCGGCTGTGGGGAAGGGAAGAGAAAAAAGGGTGTTGGGGAAGCGAGGAGAAAAAAGGGGGTTGGGGAAGCGAGGAGAAAAAAGGGGGTTGGGGAAGGGAAGAGAAAAAAAAGACAGGCAGATGTGGGAAGGGAAGAGAAAAAAAGGGGGCAGCTGGGAAGGAAGAACATACAAAAGGGGGACAGAAGGGCAGAAGAGGAAAAAAAATGGGGTAAAGGGGGTAAGAGAAAAAAAGAGGGGCAGCTGTGGGAAAAGAAGAAAAAGGGGGCGGCCGTGAGGAAGAGAACAAAAAAAGGGGGCGGCCGTGAGGAAGAGAAGAAGGAAAAGGGGGCTGGATGGGTAGAAAAGAAAAAAAAAATGGGAGCAGGGGGCCGAAAAGAAGGAAAAATAGGGGGGAAGGGGCGGAAGAGGAAAGAAGGGGTCGTCTGTGGGGAAAGGAAGAAAAAGGGGGGAAGAGGTAAAAAAGCGGGGGGAAAGGGGCAGAAGAGGAGCAAAAAAAAGACAGGCAGCTGTGGGGAAGGGAAGACAAAAAAGGGGAGAAATGGGGCGGAAGAGGGGGAAAAAAGCTGGGGGGGAGAAAGGGGGCGGAAGAGGGGGAAAAAAGCTGGGGGGGAGAAAGGGGGCAGAAGAGGGGAAAAAAGCGGGGAGCAGTGGGAGAAGAAAAAAGGGGGCTGGGGAAGAAGAAAAGGAAAAAACGACGAGCAGCTGTGGGACAAGTAGAAAAAAGGGGGCGGCTGGGGGGAGAGAAGAAAAATGGGGAAAAGGGGCGGAAGAGGGGGGAAAAAGGGGGCGAGAAAAGGGGCGGAAGAGGGGGAAAAAGGGGGCGAGAAAAGGGGCGGAAGAGGGGGAAAAAGGGGGCGAGAAAAGGGGCGGAAGAGGGGGCAGCAGTGGGACGAGTAGAAAAAAGGGGGAAGGGGGGGAGAGGGGCAAAAGACGGAAAAGGGGGGGCTTGGGGAGGAAAAGAAGGAAAAAAACAACGAGCAGCTGTGGGACGAGTAGAAAAAAAAGATGGGAAAGGGGGAAGAGGGGCGGAAGAGAAGGAAAACGGGGCTTGGGGAGGAAGAGGAGGAAAAAAACAACGAGCAGCTGTGGGGGGAGAGGGGCGGAAGAGAAGGAAAAAGGGGGAGAGGGGCAGAAGAGAAGGAAAAAAAAACAACGAGCAGCTGTGGGACAAGTAGAAAAAGAGAGGGGAAAAGGGGGGGAGAGGGGCAGAAGAGAAGGAAAAAGGGGCTTGGGGAGGGGCGGAAGAGAAAAAAGGCGGCGCCGGCTGTGGGGAAGGGAAGAGGAGGAAAAAAAAATGGGCGGCTGTGGGGAAGGGAAGAGAAAAAAAGGGGGCAGCTGGGAAGGAAGAAGAAACAAAGAGGGGACAGAAGGGCGGAAGAGGAAAAAAAATGGGGTAAAGTGGGTAAGAGAAAAAAAGGGGGCAGCTGGGAAGGAAGAAGAAACAAAGAGGGGACAGAAGGGCGGAAGAGAAAAAAAAATGGGGTAAAGGGGGTAAGAGGAAAAAAGGGGCGGCCGTTCGGAAGAGAGGAAAAAAGGGGGTGGCGGGGGAAGAAAAGAAGAAAAAGGGGGCTGGATGGGTAGAAAAGAAGAAGAGAGGGAGCAGGGGGGCAAAAAGAAGGAAAAAAGGGGGGCAGTAGGCCAAGAGAAAAAAATGGGGGCGGAAGAGAAGAAAGAAGGGGCAGAGGAGGAAAAAAGGGGGCGGCGGCGGGGGCAGAGGAGGAAAAAAGGGGGGAAAGAGGGAAAAGAGGGGGCGGCAGCGGGGAAGGGAAGAAAAGAGGGAAAAGAGGGGGCGGCGGCGGGGAAGGGAAGAAAAGAGGGAAAAGAGGGGGCAGAAGGGAAAAAAGGGGTGCCCTTGGGGAGAGAAGAAAAAAGGGGGGGAAAGGGGCGGAAGACTGAAAGAAGTGGGGGAAAGGGGCGGAAGAGGAAAAAGGGGGGCAGCAGTGGGAAGAGAAGAAAAAAGGGGGCTGGGGAGGAAGAGGAGGAAAAAAAGACGGGCAGCTGTGGGGAAGGGAAGAGAGAAAAGGGGGCATCTGGGAAGGAAGAGGAAGAAAGGGGGACAGAGGGGCAGAGGGGCAGAAGAGAAGAAAGAAGCGGGGGGGCAGTGGGGGTAGGAGAAGAAACAAGGGGGCTGGGCAGGAAGAGGAGAGAAATAGGGGCGGCTGTAAGAAGAGAAGAAAAAAAAATTGGGGCTGCTGTGGGAAGAGAAGAAAAAAAGGGGGAGCAGAAGGGCGGAAGAGAAAAAAAGGGGGCGGCTGGCGGGGGTAGAAGGGCAGAAGGGAAAAAAAGGGGGCGGCTGGCGGGGGTAGAAGGGCAGAAGGGGAAAAACACGGAGGGCGGCAGCGGGGAAGGGAGGGGAAAAACACGGAGGGCAGCGGCGGGGAAGAGAGGAAAGAGAAAGGGGCAGCTCAGAAGGAAGAAGAAAAAAAGGGGGCTGGGGGGTGGGGAGAGGAAAAAAAAAGGAGGGATCACACCACCACAGCGCTCCAATTTAGAAAAAAAATTAAGAAACTCACAATTCAGTACAATACAATCCCAGACACTCTAAAGTAAGTCAGGACAATGACAGGGCAATACAGTGCAGGAAATAACATTATACAGAGCGGTGCCTGGCACTACACACTCAAATAAGGAACAGCCAATGGAAACATTGAAAATACATTGCCATCAAATGTTAGAAAACATCAGATGTCATTCAAGACAATGACAGAGCGACACAACGGAAGGCATAACACAATACTGGGCAGTACAAGGCAATATGCAGCTAAACAAAGAACAACTGATGAAAAAATTCACAACAGAGTGCAGTCTTATGACAATCTCCAAAGCGACCGTTACGACAATGACAGGGCGATACAATGCCACATGTTACGGTATACAGGGCAGTACAACCCAATACGCAGACAAGTAAGCGACAGCCAATTACAAGACCCACAATACAGCACACTACAATGCCAGACAGTCTCAGATGTCGGTCAAGACAATGACAGGGCAATACAGTGCAAGACATAACATTATGCGGGTCAGTACAAGGCAATACACAGTCAAATAAAGACCAGTAAATTACAATACCCAAGACACTGCAGTACAATGGCAAATCCCACGTGTCAGTCAAGACAATGTCAATGCAAAACAGAACACCACGCAGGGCAGTCCAAGGCAATACCCAGTCAAATAAAGAACAGCCAGTCAGAAAACCCACACTACGCTGCCGTACAATCTCAAAAAGTCTCAGATGGCGGTCAAGACAATTACAGGGCAATACAGTGCAAGATGTGACACAATACAGTCCGGCGCAAGGCAATACGTACCCAAATAAAGAACAGACAGGTAAAAAATTCACAATGCAGTGCACTACTATGACACAATGGATCAGATGGCAATCAAGATGATGACGGGGCAATACATGGCAAGACGCGACACCATACGGGGCCGGACAAGGCAATATGCAGTTGTGGCGGGCAGAGCGATTCACTTCACTCCTAAGAGAGAAGTCAAGAAACATTTAGAAACACACACGCAGGGATTCTCCAAAGGTAACAGTGCACGTGACAGCGCTTCAGCAGATTGCACGGCCACGTACCCCGGGTTACTTACTGCCTAGGGGCCAGGGTCAGACGAGCTGTCAGGGAGACCCTCCCCTTGAGTCACGAGGCTCGGAAAGGACCCCCTTGCTTTCTAAACTCCTTCTCCGAGAGGAGTCTAGGTGCGGCTGGATCCAACTCCTAGCCCCGGACTTGGGCAACAATTTACCTCTAAAGGATTGTATCTGCGCCATTGACCCTTTATACCACTGATCTAAGACTAGAAGGTTTAGCATGCTATTAGTCACTTATCGGGACTCTGTTGCAGCAAGGCACCTCTCAACCTCGAGGACTAGAACCTTAAGTGAGCTTCGCCGCTCAAGGGGAGATGCTGGCGAACAGGCTGCTGTTGTGTGGGAAAGCGCAAAATGCTCTTTGGCTGTCCATGATTCATAGAGGCAGCTAATTGATTTTTAGCCATAACAGCCCGGGAAAAAATATCTAGGTCCTCACTCCAGACTGCGTCTTGACTCCGTTGCCAGCCATCCCCCAAAGTATGGGTCGCTCATAAGAACTCCCACTGATGGTTAGGGCTTGAGCCGCAGCCCAGGGGAAAACAAGGCGGGGGGGGTGGGGGGTGGGTGGGGCAGGAAACAGGAGATGACAACACCACAGCAATCAAATATAGGACAGCCCATTACAGGACTGCACTGCATTGTGTATTTTTAACACAGTATCTGTGGAATAAATACTAAATTGGCTAAAAAATACAAAAGTACAGCATTGTTCACACATTAAGGAAAAGTATAAAATCAAGAGGCTTCTGAGGTAGAAAATAGCCGCAGCTGGCATGAAGGACACAATATCTGTGGTTCCCTGATAAGCTACATGAGGTACGGGACAGGATGCAATTATTCCGTGGCTTTACCTTATGATGTATAGCGGATACAGGAATGGGATGATACCATGAAACAGATAAGCTGCCAATTAGCTGCCCGCTAGATGCTCAGAGCCAACATTTTGTCAAATTTTGATGAAATGCTGTCCTTTGTGCGAACTTTGCTCATTATAATGTCATTATAATACCAAAACACACCTCCATCCCGAAGGCTACCCGCCTCCAAGGTGCGACCACTCCTTCTTGAGTCTGCGCCCTGAATTTCTCGTAAACTATACCTTTAATTGTGAAGCGAGATAAATTTACACCAATCATGATAAAAGTATGTATGACTAAAGTCACTCAAACTCCACCTTGAAGATAACAAATAGTATAAAAATAGCCCGAGAGAGGGGGGATACCCAGGGAAGACACCACCATAAAGAATTACATCACTGACTTCTGGGATCAGTCGATGGGCTGAGCCTCTCTTCCCCCCCATAGGGACGCCTTTGGGTAAGACTTAGATTATACCGAGTGCTTCCTCGGGAAACTTAGAAACTTCTCTAGAGACTCTCTTTTCCTACATTTAAAGCCAGGCTGTATCGTTTATAACTTTGTCGCGCGCTTTGTATATGTAACAATACTTTCATTTGCACGTGCTTTGCAGACAGTGTATTTATCACCGGCAATCCTAAGAACCTATATATCTGTTGTTTAAATAAACTGCACTTTTTTAAGTAGCTAGCCGTTTTGGTTTCTCACTGAACGCGACCAAAGACTCGAGAGTGGCCGTGCTAGTTCATGAGCATGACTAGACTGAAGGTGCAGTCCACTATTAGTGTATCCAAATCGTAATAGTTTAATAGATATTAAACGCGATTGGACTGATAGTGCTGAATTGGGCATCACTCAGAATTTAAACCTAGCCGCACCTAGCCTCCCACCTCGGTGAGGAGTGTTAGAACGCAAGGGGGTTTATCTTCTGCTAAAACCGCTTGGCCCCTTTTCACACAACAGTATCTTAAACAACAGTCAAGGCAATGACAGAGCAATGCAGCACAGGACATAACAATATATGGAGTGGCACAAGGTAATTCACAGTCAAATAAACAGCCCATTAAAGGACTACACTGTATGGTGATTTTTTTAACGCAATCTCTAAAATGACAATCAAGACAGTGACAGCGCAATACAATGCAAGACATTACAGTCTACAGGGCAATACAATCCATACTGCAGTCAAACAACAGCCAGTTACGGTACCCAGAATACGGTGCACTAAAAAGCCAGACAGTCTCAGATGTAGATCGAGACAACGACAGAGCAAGACAAAGCAATACATTACATTATACACGACAGTACACGGCAATTCAAAGTCAAATTAATAACAGGCAGTTAAAAAAATTCACAATATGGTGCGCTACGACACAATGGATCAAATGGCAATCAAAACAGTGATGGGGCAATACAACACAAAACATGACACAACAGACAGACGAGGAAATACGCAGTTCTGGCTGGCAGAGCGACTAACTTCACTCCTAAGAGAGAAGAAGTGTAACATATAGTAACAAACACAGTGATTCAACAAAGGTACCAGTGCACATGACGGCATTTTACCAGATTCCATGGCCACGTACCCCAGGTTATTTACTGCCTAGGGGCCAGGGTCAGACGAGCTGTCAGGGAGACCCTCCTCTTGAGTCACGAGGCTCGGAAAGGACCCCCTTGCTTTCTAAACTCCTTCTCCGAGAGGAGTCTAGGTGCGGCTGGATCCCATCCTTGCCTTGGACTTGGTCAACGGTTTACCTCTAAAGGATTAGATCTGCACCATCAACCCATTCTATCACTCAGCTAAGATTGCAAAGCTCTGCATGCTATTAGTCACTTACCCAGGTTCTGTTGCGGCAAGGCATCTCTCAGCCTTAAGGAACAGAACCTTACATGAGCAACCCCGCTCAATGGGAGGTGCTGGCGAACGGACCGCTGCCTTGCAAGAGAGCTCCAAGGGCTCTTGTCCTGTCCACTATTTGTAGAGGAAGCTAATTGACTTGTAGTCATATCAGCCTGGGAAAAAAATAACTCAGTCCCCACTCCAGACAGCACGTTGACTCTGTCACCTGTGGGGAAGGGAGAAAGGGGGGAGGGGTGGAGGGCACCGCACCACCACACCGGTCAAACAAAGAACAACCAATTCAAGAATTCACAACACAGAGCAGTACAATCCCAGACAGTCTAAAACAACAGTCGAAACAATGACAGACCAATACAATGCAAGACATAACACAACACGGGGCAGCACGAGGCAATACGCAGCCAAATTAAGAACAACCCATCAACACACCCACGATACAGCGCAGTCCTCCGACAGAATGTTTCAAGTGATCGTCAAAACAACGATGGGGCAATGCAATGCAATGCCTAACACAATACAGGACGCAACGATGGAACACACAACCCAAGAACTCATTCAGAAACTCACAATACAGTGCAGTCCAATCCCAGACAAGCTCAAATAACAAGCAAGACAACAACGTCAGGGCAATACGAGGCAAGACAAAGTTACACAGGGCAGTACAACGCCATACACCATCAAATAAAGAACAGCCAAGGAAAGAATTCACAGTGCAGTGCCATACAATGCCAGACTCTCTCTCAGATGGCAGTCGAGACAACGACAGAGCAACGCATCGCAAGGTGTAACGCGATACGGGGCACTACAAGACACTGCACGGTCAAAGAAACAACAACCTATTAAAGAAGTCACAATACAGTGCAGTCCTAGGACAGAACGTCTATAAAATGACCGTCTAGACAATGACAGGGCACTACGACGCAAGACAAAACACGATACAGGGCACTACAAGGCAAAACACACTCACATCAACAACCACCCCATAAAAAAATACCACAAAACAGTGCAGCACCCTGCCACAATATATCACGTGGCACTCAGGACAATTCCATGGCAATACAATGCCAAACGTAACACAGCACAGGGCAGTACAATGCAAAACAGAATGAAAGAAAGAACAACCTGGCAAAACCCCAACACACAGGGCAGTACCATCCCACAGGGCGTCAGGTGGCGGTCGAGACAGTTACAGGACAACAGAATCCGAGACGTAACACTACACAGCGCAGTACAGTGATATAGTCAGTCAAATAAATAACCCACAAAGGGACCCACAATACTGTGCCTTCCAACGCCAACAGAGGTCAGACAGCAGGCAAGATACCGACAGAGCAATGCAACGCACAACGTAAGACAACAGAGGACGGTCTAATGCTCAGACGCATCAGATGGCAGTCAAAACAACGACGCGGCAACACAATTCGAGACCCAACACAAAGGGGCGGTAGCACGGCAATACACGGTGGTCAAAGAAAGAGCACCCGGTAAAACCCCCACGATACAGATGGCTACTATCCCAGAGCGTCCACAATGACAGTGAAGAGAACGACGGGGCAATGCAACGCAAGACAGAACACCATACAGGGCACTACAAGGCAATACGCAGACAAATCAAGAACAAACTTTTTAAAAAAACGGAATATGGAGCAGTACATACCAGAACCGATGAGATAGTCGTCAGGGCGATAACAGGGCAATACAATGCAAGACAAAACACAACACGGGACAGGACGAGGTAAGAGGTAGTCAAATAATGAACCGCCGATCGAAGACCCACAGACCGGCAGTCCCGGTCGCAGATGGCAGTTGATAAAACTGAGCAACAGAATCCAAGACATAACATTATAGGGGGCAGTATAATGAAATAGGCAGTCACATAGAGAACAAGCAATTATGAAACTGACAGTACAGTTCATTACCATGACAGAATATTTCAGATATCAATCAAGACTGTTCCAGACCAATACAATACAAGACCTAACAATATACCGGGCGCTACAATCTGATACACAGTGAAATAAAAGCAATTGAATATAGGACTGCACGGTACTGAGAATTTTTTTTAACACAATGTCTAAACTGACAATAAATACAGTGACAGGGCTATACAATGCGAGACGTAGCATCACACCGGACAGTGCAATCCAATACGCGGTCATATAAACAACAACCAATTATAGGACTGCACCACATTATGAATCTTTTAACACAGTCTGTAAAATGACAATCCAGACTACAACATGTCAATAGAATGCAAGACATAACAGTATAGTGGGCAAAACCAGGCAATATGCAGTCAAAAACCAGCAAATTATAGCACGGCACTGTATTGTGAATTTTTTAACGCAACATCTAAATTCACAAACGAAACAATGACAGGGCAATACAACGCAACACATAACACTGTACGCGTCAGTACAACCCAATACCCGCTCAAATAAACAGCAAACCGTTCTAGGACTGCACAGGATTGGGAATTGTTTAACAAATACACAGTTCAATGAACAACAACCAATTTTTGGACTGCAGTGGACTGTGAAAGTTTTAAACACAAAGTCTAAAGTCACAAACCCGACAATGACAGGACAACACAATGCAAGATGTAACAGCGTACATGGCAGTACAATGCAATACACCGTCAAATAAAAAACAGCTGATGAAGGAAGTGACAAGACGGTGGCATACAATGGCAGAATAGATCAGATGACAGTCAAGACAACAACAGAGCCATACAATGGAAGACGTAACACCACACGGGGCAATACGAGGCAATATACAGCCACATAAGAACCCATGAAAGACATCACAATACAGTCCAGTCCTAGGACAGATTCTCTAATGTGACCGTCAAGACGACAGGGCAATACAATGCAAGACGTAACACAGGCAATATGCAGTTGTGGCGGGTGCAGTGATAAAATTCACTCCTAAGAGAGAGGTAGAGAAACATTTACAAACATAACAACAGTGATTCAACAAAGGTAGCAGCGCATGTGATGGCACTTTAGCAGATTACATCGCCACATACCCCAGATTATTTACTGCCTAGGGGCCAGGGTCAGATGAGCTGTCAGGGAGACCCTCCCCATTGAATCACTGAATCACATTGATCCCATCCTTGCCCCGGACTTGGGAAACAATTTACCTCTTAAAGGATCATATCTGCGTCAAACCCTTTATATCGCTTAGCTAAGATTGCAAAGTCTGGCATGCTAGTCACTTACCCAGAATCTGTTGCGTCAAGGCATCTCTCAGCCTCAAAGAGCGGAACCTTAAGTGAGTGTCCCCGGGAAATGATGGCGAACAGGCGACTTGTAGTGCCACTCGTAGCGACTCCCACTGGTTTTTTTAGCTTAGGCAGCAGCCTGGGCGAAAAAGGGTGATGACACCGCAACAGCGGTCAAATACAAAACAACCGGTTAAAAATTGCACAATACAGTGCCAGACAGTCTAAAATAACTGGCAAGACAATGACAGGGCAATACAATGCAAGATCGAACCTTACACAGGGCGTTACAAGGCAACATACAATCAAATGCTGAACAGACAATGAAAGAATTGACGGTACAGTGGTATACAATGGTAGAATATATCATATGTCAGTCACCACAATGACAGAGCAATACAAGGCAAGATGAAACGCGATACGGGGCCCTACCAGGCGATACAGTCAAAGAAACAACAACCCATGAAAGAATTCACAATACGGCGCGGTCCTAGGACAGAACGTGTAAAATGACCGTCGAGACAATGACAGGGTGATACGATGCAAGATGCAGCACCACACCAGGTGGTAACAAGGCACCATGCAGCCAAATGAAGAACAACCGATTAAAAAACCCAGCATACGTTCAACTGTAATACCAGAAAAGATCAGAAGGCAGTCAAGACAATGACAGCACTATAATACGAGAAGTAACACAATACACAGCAGTACAAGGCATTACACAGTCAAATAAAGAAGAACCGTTTGAAAAACACACAATACAGTGTGGTGCGATGCCACAGTAGATCAGAATGCAGTCGAGACTAAAATGGGGCAATATAATGCGAGATGCTACACAACACAGGGCAGTACGAGGCGTTAGAAAGCCAAATGAAGGAGAACCGATTAAAACCCCCGCAATACAGTGTGGTACGAGGCCCAAACAGATCAGAAGACAGTCAAGGCTATGACGGGGCAATATAATGCAAGACGTAACACAATAGAGGGCGGTACAAGGCATTACACAGTCAAAGAACAACTGATTAAAAAAAAACACGCAATGCCGTGTGGTACAATGCCAGAATAGATCACATAGCAGTCAAGAGCGTGACGGAGCAACATGATGCAAAATTGATACTGAGCCAGGCGGAGCAATACTGTCTCAAATACACAAGAATACAATACGGAACCGAATTCTTAAGCGTACGATGCAAGACCATCTCAAATAGTAGTTGAGGAAGTTACTGAGTGACGGAACGCAAAAACAACACGCTGCCCGGCAATGCAATATATGGTCAGATACAGAACAATCCGTTCCGGAAACAACGTATCGAACGGTACAACTCCATGGTCTCAGATGGCAGTCAAGACATATACAGAGCAATACCATGCGAGACATAACACAATACAGGGCAATACGATAAAATACATAGGGTAACTTAAGAACGACGAATCAAAAAACCCACAACACAGTGCTTACAACATCATGCGGCCTCAGATGGCGGTCCAGATGATTAGAGGGCAATGCAACGCAAGATGAAACACGATACGGGGCGGTACCCTGCAAAATCATCCCAGACGGCCATCGGGGAAATTACAGAGCGATATAATGCAAAAACAATGCCCTGCCCGACAATGCAATATACAGGCACATAGAAAACAATCCGTTACAGAAACAACATATGGAACAATACCGTGGGAGATGGTTTCCGATGGCGCTTAAGGGAACTACAGAGTGATGCGATGCAAAACCTAAATAGCGCCAAGCAATGCAATACAGTTTCAAATACACAACCTTCAAATACAAAACAAAATACTTAAGGATACAATGCCAGAGTGTCTCACGTGACAGTCGAAACAGTGACAGACCGAAACGATTCAAGAGGTACTGCGATACAGGGCAGAACAAGAGAATACGCGGTCAAAGGAAGAACAAACGATTAATAAATCCACAATACCATGCGGTACGATGACAGAATATATCGGATGGCTGTCAAGACAACGACAAAGCGATACACTGCAAAACCAAAAGACGGCCAGGCGAGGCAACAAAATTTCAAATATGCAATGATGTGATTCAAAACAAAATATGGAAGGGTACCGTGCCTGATCGTCTCAGACGGCAATCAAGACAATGACGGAGCAATACGACGCAAAACTGAGATACAGGCAAGCAAAGTGATACACTTCAAAGTACAGACTGATGCAACGCCAAACAAAATACAGAACTATATGACGCAACGCAGTCCGACCTGGCAGTCAAGATAATTATGGGGTGCTACGATGCAAAACCGATACGGAGCCGGGCAATGCAATACCATTTCAAATACAGAATACAATGCAAAACAAAAAATACATAACCAGACAACGTGAGACAGTCTCAGACAGCAGTCAAGACAGTTACAGAGCAATGCAATTCAAAAACAACGCAGAGCCCAGCAACGCAATACAGTCAGATGCAGAACAATCCATCAAAGTAACAATGTAGGGAACGGTACAACGTGACAGACTCAGATTACAGTCAAGACAATGACCGAGCAATACAGCGCAAGACGTAACAGAACACAGGCGTTACTGTGCTACACCACCCGAGACTGCGGACGAGAAAACTACAGAGCGATCCAATTCCAGACAAAGCACAATACAAGGCAGTACCACGCAAGATAGTGTCACATACGGTCAGGACAATTACCGCGCCGCTTGCGTGCCCAAAGGGCACCGCTCCTAGACAGCCTGGAGCGCTGCGCACACTTTTAAATGCCTCGCTGCTATTTCCAACCCTGTCCCCTCCCCTGCCCCAGGAAGCTCCACTGCCGGTACCTCAACTTCCCTTTCTGAGGGCCGGGACTCTGAAGCCCTGCTCAACAAGAAAAAAAAATTACCATGTATCAAATCGATTCATCCCGGCGTCGCTGAGTTTCCTCTTCACCATCCGCAAAAACAAACAAGGGAACCCCAATTTCCACAAAACGGTGCCATCGGGCGCCATCGCATCCGTCAACTCTAACTTGTACTGCAATATCCCCCACATCAGATGCACCGTACCTTTCCGCTCACCTGCTCCACACAGATTCCAGATTCAGACTTTGCAGCGCTCTCCGGTTCTGGCACATAAGACACCTAGACACACAATATTATTGTTGAGCTTACAGGAAACCACCACCCCCACTCGCTACCTCTCTATTACCCAGCACACCTCCAACGCTCGTCCGGCTCCAGAGGCGCGCAGCACCTGCAAAACCAAAGACAAACACTCCACTGAGCTGCAACGTAGTACTTTGCTATTAGACACCAACAGGTCCACAAGCGCCTCACTTGCTGGGACTACTCAGTGGGCGTGCAGCATCGCCCCTCTGACCCTGCGTGTCACGCCAACCAAAGAAACGCATGCTGAGATACCGCCCAAAACCCTAACACGTGCGGACCCATTCCCATCTCCCGCTCCCTCGCCTCGCCTGCCCGTCCTCCCCTGAGGCATGCAACCTGAAGGCTCGCAAAGCGCCTGTAAAACCCAACCGACACAGGTTGCTTCAAACTTGAAAGTTGCTCCCTCTGAGGAAGATGTGATACTTCAGCCCACCCGCCGCTGCTGACCTTGACTGACTCATCCCCGTCCCCACATCCCATGTCATGCATTGCTTCAAAACTTCAAATCCGAAAGAACCAATGCATACAGTACTCAAAGCCCCATCTTCTCTCTAACACCACGTGCTGACCCACCTTCTTACGTTGCTTCCCTCTCCTACGCTGCCCTGCCAAGCTTGTCCTGTTGCATCTGCAAGAATGACATCAGAGAAGTCACGTTGAGGCAGAGCAATAGAGTCATAACAACAGAAACTCCTGAACCTTTTTACAAATACCATTTAAGGTCCAAATACAACCGTACACAAAGAAAATTACAAAAAAACCGCACCAAAACCAGCTATACCCTCTTCCACAGGAACTCTTCTTCACTACTGCTGTATTGCCTTTCCAACATGCCTGTGCTCTTTGCAAACAAAACAGAAGAGGTATCTACACAGCCTCCCGAGGGCTACCCTGAGATGACTCTAACACCTTTGCCCCGATCTACGTAGATTCATGTACTACATAGAGACTCTCCACACGACTCCGCCCACCCTGGACACTACGCACCCGGGCAGGGCAGCCCCGAGCCAAACACTCACGGTTGCAGACAGACGCTACACAGAACGCTACAAACGACGTGCCTCAAAGACGAGAGAAAACTCTCAGCAAGAAAGATGACACGGGGACCAAAGTCACCGTCGTGCAAGAAAATCTGTGGGATTGTGATGATGTCGACGTGAAGATGCTCTACGAAACCCCCTGAAACCCCCTGATGGTACGTAATAAGAATGGACTGTTGAGCCCACTAAGATGGGCGTGCAGGAAGCCTGCCTTCAAGACCTAAGAATGTAACGATGCAGGGAAGAAATCCCAGTCGTGGAAGTGGGCCGTCTGGAAACTTCTGAGACAAGACCGATGCACGCTTTAAGATGCTGACACAAGAAGAGCGGCAGCCGAATGGTGCTACGCCCACAGGCCCGAGCGTTCAAGACCCTAAGGATGATGCCTGGGGCCCCACATCGTGCTCCTGGAGCTCAAAGATGACCTCGAGACCCAAGAAAGGGCTAAGATACAGAACACAGACCACATGAACGACATGACAACACGCACAGGCTGGAACTGCCCTGCCTGGGACACGCTAGCGTCACACTGAACAGTAAGCAACGTTCTTTGCCTTCCCAAATATGACTGTGCCCCAGGACAGCCCTCGCCCCTACGCTAACATCGAAGACCCCATTTTGCAATAGTCCACCTCAGCCTCTCTCCGTCGCCTGACTGTCAACTTAGCTTTTGGAGGGCCAGGCATCTGGATCCTTCTTCGATGCGGTCCGCAAAAACCAGCCACCCGATACATTTCTACAGTCACCAGGTCCCTCCTCTTCCCTCTGCAAAAGGAAAAGAAAAAATAATCCCAGAGGCAGCCACAGCACCAGCAATAAGCATCCTGAGAGGAGATGCCAACCTCTTCCACGACACCGTCAGCCTCACAAACACCGTGGCATTCTGCTTGCCCGCTCCGCGCCTATTCCGGAGTCGGAGACTGCGGTGATAGTTATTCACAGCACCTTAAGAGACCAAGAAACACAACATTACCACTGCGCTTCTGCCAAACCGCCACACCATCAACTCCTATCTTCTGTCTTCCCATGGACTCCGGGCTCTGCTGCAGACCCGGAGAGTCAGCAAAGCCCTGACCTGACCTACACCGGGGGCCTGCTGCAAGCCGCAAAGGCTCCAGGGACACGGCGGTACCCTGCGCAATGTGGGGGCAATTGTGTGGAATAATTACTAAATTGGCCAAGAATACAAAAATACAGCATTGTTCACACATTAAGGAAAGTCATAAAATCAAGAGGCTTCTGAGGTAGAATACAGCCGCAGCTAGCACACGAAGAATGCAACATCTGTGATTCCCTGTACAAGGTTGTTTGCGAAACTACACGAGGGATGGAACGGAACACGCTTGTTCCGTGGCCTTCCCTTGTGACGAATAGCAGATATGGGGACGAGATGGTACTACGGAACTGATAAGCGGCCTACACGCTACCCGAGCCAACATTTCGTCAAATGTTGATGAAATGCTGTCCTTTTGTGCGAACTTTGCTCACCACAATGTACCAAAACACACCTCCATCCCGGAGGCTATCCGCCCCCGAGGTGTGAACGCTCCTCCTTGAATACATTGATCATAATAAAAGTACGTATGACTAAAGTCACTCAAACTCCACTTTGAAGATAAAAAAATAATATAAAAATAGCCCAAGAGAGAGGGGATGTCAGGGAAGACACCATCGCGAAGAATTCCACCGCTGATTTCCGGGATCAGTCGACGGGCTGAGCCTCTCTTCCCCCCCACAGGGACGCCTTTGGGTAAGACTTCGATTACACCGAGCGCTTTCTCGGGGACTTAGAAATTTCTCTAGAGAATCTCTACCCTACATTTATAGCCAGGCTGTATCGTTTATAATTTTGTCGCGCGTTTGTATACTTAGCAATATCTTTATTTGCACGTGCTTTGCAGACAGTGTATTTATCACCGGCAATCCTAAAGAACCTGTATATCTGTTGTTTAAATAAACTGCACTGTTTAAGTAGCTAGTCGTTTCGCTTTCTCACTGAACGCGACCAAAACTACAGAGAGGCCGTGCTAGTTCAGGAGCACGACTAGACTGAAGGTGCAGTCCACTATTAGTGTATCCAAATCGTAAAAGTTTACTAGATATTAAACGCGATTGGACTGATAGTGCTGAATTGGGCATCACTCAGAATTTAAACCTAGCCGCACCTAGCCTCCCACCTCGGTGAGGAGTGTTAGAACGCAAGGGGGTTTATCTTCTGCCAAAACCGCTTGGCCCCGTTTCACGTAACAAATTGAACAGGTGCCTCACAGCCTGAAAGAGGTTATACCTTATGGCCCTGCTGCTTTCCTGTGAAATGTGAAAACTCCATCTACGGCTACAGACAAGATGCTCACCTGGTCCCTGCGTAGTAATCTCATCTGCCCAACTTAGAAAAATTCTATTGGTGTCTTACCCAGGATACGGCAAAGCCAGTGGAAAAAAAAAAAACCTCCCCAAGAAAGGTCCATCTTCAATACACTCAGGGATTCCACGAAAATACGCCGTGCCTGGAAAAGAGAAAACTATACCCTTAAACCATCTCGCTGCCCCTGAAACACTCGCTACAATGTGACTGTCCTGAAAAACCACAAGGAAGAGAAGCCGCATACGAGACCGCTCTCTACTCTACATGCTGCCAGACCTTACCTGGTCCTCAAGGTCTTACCACCGCCAGCTTCTTACCTGCGATTCTCTAAGTAGGATAACATCTCCGCCCCAGGAGCTGAGCCAGCTCCAAAGCTGCAATCAACTGAAGGACCGGCAGAGCTCCAACCCTGGAGACGCCCAGCAGCAGAATGAGGTGCCCCAGCAGAGGCTGTGGGTTATATACCCCGGGCCCCGCCCACCGCCCTTCCCACCAGCACCTGGGAAAGGGGCCCGGCTGACCTCCAGAAGCCATAGAGCCTGTCAGAGAAGCGGCCTTTTCTCACAGGCCTGAAAAGTACAGCATGCAAAACACCAAAACGGAGAAAGCGACCCTTAGAGGAAATGACAACACGTCCTCTTTTATTACAGCTACATCAATTGCGTCAGCAAGAGGGCCCGGTAAGTACGTAAACTTAAACAAACTTTTGCAGGGCGTAGACAGAAAGAGAAAGACATCATCCTAACTTCCATAGGCAAGTAGATCATTAGGCCCGATAACCACGTTTTTAAAAAAAAAAAAAAAACACCATGTCTTCCGATCCCTTGTAAAAGAAAACCCACAATGTTAGCGCGGCCACACGTCACTTCTATCGAGACCCCGCGTATTACCCGACTTCTGCCAGAACTACGTTCTGGCTAGGACCGACGGACAGAGTGCAAGCAGAGGCTCGTGCGCCGCCTGTAATACAGCAGCTGGGAAAGAGCCGGTGCTCTAGGCTGCCGCTCTCCTCAGCGGAGTCCGCTCCTGCGCCCTAACCGTCGTTGCTGTCACAGTTTATGCTGGGCATTAAACCAAGTGACAGATGCTCTCTGTTAACTTCTCTCCTGAGGAAGGAAAGAACGTGAAGGAGACTTAGGAACTGAAAGAGAAACTGAACTCTTTCATCGTGAACCATAAACAGACAAGTAATACCCAGGAGAGACAACAATAACAGGAAAAAAATAAAATAGATAAAATATACATACAAGCCAGTATCAGGCTCCCAGGATGACCATCGCTTCACCGGCAGGCACAGGCAAAGTCCGAGACTGGACACGGCAATGGATTGGAACCGGATTCTGGATCTGGTTGCATAAATGCATGGATCAGGATCAAACCCTGTTGGACAGAGGAGTCCTCGGACACCAGCCGCTGAAGCAAAGGTACCGACCCCTTCGATCCCTCCGCTTTTATACTGAGCGTGATGACGATGGGATGCGATACCCCATCAGTCAGGTTTGGGTCACCGGTCCTGTCTACTCTTCACGATGGGTGCGACCCCTCTATGCTTTTCCGCTTCCGACCCTCCAACAGGGCATATATAAAAGTGAGCTGAGCTACACTGTTACAGCAATAAGTATAAGCAAGAGCCTCTCCGCACGGCATCCCTTCGCATTAAGTGTAAATACGAGGTCTTGGTGCTCTGAAGGCAGATACTACCTGAAAAATACATCATTATCTTCAGACAGTTCAGTTGGTTGGAAGAGACTTACCTGAAAAAGTAAAATGACTGAAAACAACACTGGTTCTATTGTACCTCAGACCTGCACATGGCTACGTAACCTCATATGCACATTAAAAAAGAAGTGGCCAAATGTATTTATGGAGCCACCGGTCACATCTTCCCTTTATTACCTCGTGCCAAGCCACCTTTGTACCGCACTCCTGTCGGCTCCCCTGCATCGCCCTGTCCATCTCATCTCTCTGCATCAGAAAAAACACACCAATATCAAACATTACCCTAATGCGGCACAGTACCTTAATTCCAAAGGTCTTGTTTCTACTTAGGAACCCTGTTCACCTAAGTCCAACTAAATTCACCTAAGTCCAACTGCCATCCAAAAAAAAAAAAAGTAAGCCCAGAAAATTAAACCCCACAGAAAGCAGCCTTATCATCTTTGAGATACTGTCTCCTTCACTAACCGTGAACACCCTCTCTAAATTAGCTCCGCTTATGCCAGCGCCCGCTAATGAAACACCCGTCCACACAGCCTCCTGAGACCTAATCGATTCGAAACGACTATGCAACCTTTGCCTGGGTCTAGGCAGATCCTCATATTCACTACAGACTCTCATCGTGATTCTGACTACCCTGGACACTACGCACCCAGGCAGGGCAGCCCCAAGCCAAACACACACAGTCGTAGACCAACACTATGAAGAAACACCATGAAAGACACGCCTGAAAAGATGAGAGAAAACTCTCAGCAAGAAGAATGACGCCGGGACCAAAGTCACCATCGGGCAAGAAGACCTGCCGGACTGCAGTGGCGATGATGTGAAGAGGCTCTTCAGAACCCCTGAAATAAAATGTAGGACTTCACGGTCCCTGATGAGAAGGGATTGTTGAGCCCGACAAGATATATGCGCAGGAAGCCTGGCTTCAAGACCTAAGAACATAACGATGCAGGGAAGAAATCCCAGTCACGGAAGTGGGTCGTCCAGAAACTTCCGAGACACAAGACCGATGCATTCTTTAAGATGCTAACACAAGAAGAGCAGCAGCCGAATGGTGCTATGCCCACGGATCCAAGCATTCGAGACCCTAAGGACGATGCTCGAGTCCTCACACCACGGTCGTTGAGCTTAAAGATGACCTCGAGACCCAAGAAAGGGCTAAGATGCAGAACACAGACCACACAAACGACACGACAACACACACAGGCTGGAACTGCCCTGCCCGGGACGCGCTAGCGTCACACTGAACAGTAAGCCACATCCTGTACCTTCCCAAATATGACTGTGCCCCGGGACAGCCCTCCTCACTACGCTAACATCAAAGACCCCATTTTGCAATTGTCCACCTCAGCCCCTCTCTGGCGCCTGACTCTCTACTTAACTTTTGGATGCCTGGGCAGCATCCAAATCCATCCTTGATGCAGTCCACAAAAGCCAGCCACCCGATACATTCCTGCCGTCACCAGCTTTCTCTTCTTCCTCTGCAAAAGGAGAAGAAAAAATAATCCCAAAAGCAGCCACAGCACGCGCAATAAGCATCCCGAGAGAAGACGCCTCCTCCACAAGACTGTCAGCCTCCTGAAAGCCGTACTCTGCACACTGTGGGTAAAGACAAGCCGTCCCACACCCTGAAAGACATTATACCTTACATCCCTCTTCCTTTCCTGAGAAATCCAAAAACTCCATCTATGGCTGCAGACAAGATGAACACCCAAGCCCTGCAAAGTAATCTCGTCTGCCCGATTGAGACAAATTCAATTGGCATCTTACCTGGGATACAGCAAAACCAGTGGAAAAAAGAAACCAAATAAAGTTCCATCTTCAATACAGACAGGGATTCCAGGAAAACACACCGCACCTGGAATAAAGAAGTCATACTGTTAAACCATCTCGCCGCCTCTGAATGCTTACTACAATGTGACCCACCTGAAAAACCACAAGGAAAAGAAACAGCATACGAGACCACTCTCTACTCTACATGCTGCCAAACCTCACCCGGTCCTGAAAGTCTTCCCACCTCCAACTTCATACCTCCGATTCTCTAAATGGGAGAACATCGCCGCCGCAGTAGCTGAGCAGCCTGCAAAGCTGCAATTGACGGAAGGACAGGCATAGCTCTGATCCTGGAGAAGCCCGGCGGCGGAATGAGCTGCCCCAACAGAGGCCCTGGTTCCTGTACCCCGGGCCCAGCCCACCCCCCTTCCCACCATCACCGCGGAAAGGGGCCGGGCCCACCGCCAGAAGGCATAAAGTCTGCCAGAGGAGCGGCTGCGCCTTTTCTCACATGCTTGAAGATTACAGCGTGCAAAACGACAAAACGGAGAAAGCAGCCCTTACAGGAAGTAGCAATAAGTGCTCTTTTACTACAGCTACGTCACTTGTGTCAGCAACGGGACTGGGTAGAGAAGTAAACTTAAACTTTTGCAGGGCGTAGACAGAAAGAGATACATGTCACGCTAACCTACAGAGGAAAGTAGATCATTAAGCGCAATAACAATATTTTTATCAAGACTCAACATGCTTTAGCTTCCTTGTAAAAGAAACCCCACAATGGGTCATACAGCGCTTCCAGCGAGACCACGCATAATACCCGACTGCTGCCACAACTGTATTCTGGCTAGGACCGACAGACAGAGTGCAAGCAGAGGCTTGTACGCTGCCTGTAATACAGCGGCTGAGAAAGAGCCGATGCTCTAGGCTGCCGCTCTCCTTGGCCGAGTCCGCTCCTGCGCCCTAACTGTCGTTGCTGTTGCAGTTTAGGCCGGGCATTAAAACAAGCGACAGATGCTCCCTTTTAACTTCTCTCCCGAGGGAGAACAGAATGAGAGGGATTTATCAATTGAAAAAGAAAGTGTACTGTAATGAAATATTAACAGAAAAATAATACCAACAAAAGACAACAGTAACAAGACAACGAGGAAATACCTACAATATATACACACAACACGGTATCAAGCTCCCAGGATGACCATCGCTTCACTGGCAGGCATGGGGAAAGTCCGAGACTGGAGTCAGCAACGGATGGAAACTGGAGTGCGGGTCTGGTGGCGCAAACGCATGAATCGGGATGAAAGGATGACAAACGGACAGAGGAGTCCTCAGACGCTGGATGTTGAAGGAAAGGTACCGACCCCTTTGATCCCTCTAGCTTTTATACTGAGCGCGATGAGGATGGGATGGAATACCCCGTCACTCGGATTCGGGTCACCGGTCCTGACCGCTCTTCACTGCGGGTGCGACCCCTCTACGCTCTTCCGCTTCCGACCCTCCAACATGGCGCGCACCGTTACCTGACACAGATTGTTACAGCAATAAGTATAACCAAGAACCTCTCCGCATAGCATCCCTTGGCATTAAGTGTAAATATATGCTCTTAGCACTCTGGAAGCTGATACTACCTGAAAAAGGCGTCACTATCTTCAGAGAGTTCGGTTAGTTAGAAGAGACTTACCCGAACAGTAAAATTACTGAAAGGATAATTGGCTCTGTTGTACCTCAGACCAGCACACTCGCACATGGCTACGCAACCTCACATTCACATGGAACAAAAAGTACCCAATTGTATTCATAGAGGTGCCAGTGACATCTTCCCTCTAACACCACATGCCGAGCCACCTCTGTACAGCGCTCCTCTCGGCTCCCCTGCGTCACCCCGCACGTATCGTCTCTCCGCATCTAAAAAGATAAAAAAAAACCACTCAAACAATACCCTTATGCAGATCGATAGCTTAATTCCAAAGGTCTTGTTTCTACTTCAGAACACTGTTCAATTAGATCCAACTACAGCCTGCCACCAAAACAAAAAAAGAAGTAAGCCCACAAACATTACACCCCACACAAAGCAGCCTGAACATCTTTGAGATATTATCTCCTTTGCTAACCATGAACAGCCTCTCTGACTGAGCTCTGCTTATGCCAACACCCACTAATGAAAAACCCACGCACCCAACCTACTGAGAGCACGTCGATTCTAGATGACTACCCAACCTTTGCCTCAGTCTCGACAGATCCACATATTAACTATAGACTCTCATCACTATTCTGCCTGCCCTGGACTCTGCACACCCGGGCAGGGGGGGCTCCGAGCCAGACACACACACACAATCACAGACCAAGACTACACAGAACGCTAAAAACAACGCGCCTCAAGGATGAGAGAAAACTCTCAGCAAGAAGGATGACACCCGGATGGAAGTCACCGTCGGGCAAGAAGACCTGGAGACGGTGGTGGTGATGCGAAGAGGCTCTATGGAAGCCCCTGAAACAAAGCGTAGAACTTCATCACCGGTGATAAGGAGGGACTGTCAAGACTGATAAGATATACGCGCAGGAAGACTGGCTTCAAAACCTAAGAACGTAATGACATAGGGAAGAAGTCCCAGTCATGGAAGTGGGCCGTCCGGAAGCTTTCAAGACGCAAGAACGATGCATGCTTTAAGATTCTAACGCAAGAAGAGCGGCAGCCGAATGGTGCTGTGCCCATGGGTGCAGGTGTTCGAGACCCTAGGGAGGGCACCTGAGGCACCATGACGTGCTCCTGGAGCTTAAAGACAACCTTGAGACCCGAGAAAGGTCTAAGACACAGACCACACGAAAGACACGACAACACGCACAGGCTGGAACCGCCCTGCCCGGGAATGCCAAACAGTAAGCCACGTCCCTTACATGCCTAAAGGAGACTGCGCTCCCGGACAAACCTCTCCCCTATACCAACTTCAAAAACACATTTTTTCAGTTCTCAACCTCGTCCCCTCTCGGGTGCCAGCCTCTCAACTTAGCTTGTGGAGGGCCAGGGGTCCAAATCCATCCTTGAGGCAGTCCACAGAAAACAGACATCCAATACGTTCCTGTGGTCACCAGGTTCCTCCTGTGCCTCTGCAAAAGAAAAAGAAAAACCATAATCCTCAAAGCAGCCACAGTACCAGCAATAAGCACCCTGAGAGGAGATGCTAACCTCCTCCACAACACCCTCAGCCTCATGAATGCCAAGGCATTCTGCTTGCCTGCTCATTGTCGACTCTGGAGCCAGCGCTACACAGTGATTCACAGCACCTAAGAGACCAAGCAGCACAACATTAGCACTGCGCTTCTGCCAAAACACCAGTCCCGTGCCCCAGCTCGATGATATCCAGCTCGCCTCAAATGCTAGAGACTAGAACAGACCAGACTCCGTTGACACCCAAACCCAACTGCAGAACCTGTCCAAGAAAAAAATCGTAAACCCGCCTCCCTTTTCCTAACCATCCCCCAGTGCCAAAACTTGAGAAAGCCTCTCTTATCCCTGAGCTGTCAGGGAAGGAGCCCCACTTATTCCCCACAGCTCCCGCACTCTATTTGCTGGCCCGAACCCCCGGCATCAGACGCTCCTCAGGAGCCGCTCTTCCCAGCCCCTCCCTTAATTCTGCCATTATCTCCTATCTTCTGTCTTCCCACAGACTCCGGGCTCTGCTACAGACCCACAGAGTCAGCGAAGCCCTGATCCAACCTACACCAGGAGCCTGCCACAAGCCACAAAGGCTCCAGGGACACTGCGGAACACTGTGCACTGTGGGGGAAGGCAATGAGCCGTCCCGTACCCTGAAAGACGTTATACCTTACATCCCTGCTGCTTTCTTGAGACGAGATGCTCACCCAGTCCCTGCAAAGTAATCTCATGATCTGCCCAATTGAGACAAATGTTACCGGCATCTTACCTGGGATACAGCAAAACCAGTGAAAAAAAAACACCAAGGAAGTTCCATCTTCAATACAGACAGGGATTCCAGAAAAATGGCCGTGCCTGAAGAGAGAAAACCATACCTTTAAACCATCTCACCACCCCGAAATGCTCGTTACAACATGACTCACCTGAAAAACCACGAGGATGAAAAGTAGCATACAAGGCTGCTCTCTACTGTATGTGCTGCCAGACCTCACCTGGTCCTCAAGGTCTTACCACCTCCAGCTTCTTACCTGTGATTCTCCAAACGGGATAACATCTCCACCCAAGGAGCTGAGCGGCCTCCAAAGCTGCAGTCAACTGAAGGACCGGCGGAGCTCCGACCCTGGAGACGCCTGGCGGCAGAATGAGCTGCCCCAGCAGAGACTGTGGGTTATATACCCCGGGCCCTGCCCACCATCCCCTGGGAAAGGGGCCAGGCTGACCTCCACAAGGCATAGAGTCTGCCAGAGGAGTGGCTGCTCCTTTCCTCACAGGCCTGAAAATTACAGTGTGCAAAACAGCAACTCAGAGAAAGCGACCCTTAGAGGAAATGACAATACGTGCTCTTTTATTACAACTACATCACTTGTGTAAGAAACAGGGCCCGGTAGGTAAGTAAACTTAATTAAACTTTTGCAGGGTGTAGACAGAAAGAGAAAGACATCATCCTAACCTAAATAGGCAAGATGATCATTCAGCACAACAACAATATGTTTATCAAGACTCAATGTGCTTTAGTTTCCTCTTAAAAGAAACCCCACGAATCATACAGCATTTCTAGCAAGACGATGCATATAACCTGACTTGTGCCAGAACTACGTTCTGGATCGGATCGACAGACCAAGCAGAGGCTTGTACTCAGCCTGTAATGCAGCGGCTGAGAAAGAACCGAGGCTTGGGGCCGCCGCTCTCCTTGGCCGAATCTGCTCCGGGGCCCTGTCCGTCATTGCTGTTGTGCCTTAGGCCGTGCAGTAAAACAAGTGACACGTGCTCCCTTTTAACTTCTCTCCTGATGCAGAGGAGAACAAGAGAGAGACTTAGGGACTGAAAGATAAACTGAGCTATAATGACATCTTAACAGCAAAATAATATCAAGAAAAGGCACAGTAAAAAGAAAACATTAAATATATACAGGACATACACAACCCGATACGGAGCTCCCAGGATGACCGCTGCTTCACCCACTGGCACAGGGAAAGTCCAGGACCAGACTCTGTGACAGACAGGAACCAGATTCCAGATCTGGTTGCATAAATGCATGGATCGGGGTCAAAGCACAATGAACAGACAGGAGTCCTTGAAAGCCAGACGACAGGTACCGACCCCTTCGATGCCTCCGCTTTTATACTGATCGTGATGAGGATGGGATGCGATACCCGATCGGTCAGATTCGGGTCACCGGTCCTGTCTTCTCTTCACCGTGGGTGCGACCACTCTATGCTTTTCTGCTTCCGACCCTCCGACAGGGCATATATGAAAGTTAGCTGCGCTGTGCTGTTATAGGAATAAGTATAAGCAAGAGGCTCTCTGCACAGCATCACTTCGTATTCAGTGCAAATACAAGGTCTTGGCACTCTAAAGGTGGATACTACCTGAAAAAATACGTCATTATTTTCAGACAGTTCAGTTAGTTGGAAGAGACTTACCTGAAAAAGTAAAATGACTGAAAACAACACTGGTTCTGTTGAACCTCAGTCCAGCACATTAGCACATGGCTATGCAAACTCACGTTTACATGAATAAAAGAAGTACCCAATTGTATTCATGGAGCCGCCGGTCACATCTTCCCTTTATTACCTCGTGCCGAGCCACCTTCGTACCGCACTCCTCACAGGTCCCCTGCGTCACCCTGCCCATCTCATCTCTCTGCACCTGAAAAAAAAGCAACACACCAATATCAAACATTACCCTGATGCAGAGAAGTAGCTTAATTCCAAAGGTCTTCTTTCTACTTAGGAACCCTGTTCACCTAAGTCCAACTACAGCCTGTCATCCAAAGAAGAGAAGCCTGCAAACATTACACCCCACACAAAGCAGGCTTACCGTCTTTGAGATACTGTCCCCTTCGCTAGCCGCGAACACCCTCTCCGACTTGGCTCCGTTTATGCCAGCGCCCGCTAATGAAACACCCGTCCACGCAGCCTCTTGAGAGCTAATCGATTAGAGACGACTGAGCAACCTTTGCCTGGGTCTAGGCAGATCCTCGTATTCGCTACAGACTCTCATCGTGATTCTGCCTACCCTGTACGCTACGCGCCTGGGCAGGGCAGCCCCGAGCCAAACGCACACAGACTGACGCTACACAGAACACTACGAACACGCCTCAAGGATGAGAGAAAACTCCCAGCAAGAAGGATGACGCCGGGACCAAAGTCACTGTCGGGCAAGACAGCCCACGGCACTGTGCTGGTGACGATGTGAAGAGGCTCCACAGAACCCCTTGAAATGAAGTGTAGAACTTCACAGTTCCTGAGAAGGGACTGTCGAGCCTGACAAGATGGACATGCAGGAAGCCTAGCTTCAAGACCTAAAAACATAACGACGCAGGGAAGAAGCCCCAGTCGCTAAAGTGTGCCATCCAGAAAGTTCCAAGATGCAAGACCGATGCACGCTTTAAGATGCTAACGCAAGAAGAGAGGCAGACGGTTGGTGCTACGCCCACAGCTGCAGGTGTTCGACACCATAAGGATGGCACCTGATGGACATTCCGTGCTCCTGAAGCTTAAAGATCATATCGAGACCCAAAAAAAGGTCCAAGATGCAAGACACAGACAACACATACGACACAACAACACACATAGGCTGGAACTGCCCTGCCCAGGATGCGCTAACATCACACCGAACAGTAAGCCACATCCTTTACCTTCCCAAATATGACTGTGCCCCGGGACAGCCCTCGCCACTATGCTAACATCAAAGACCCCATTTTGCAATTGTCCACCGCTGCCGCTCTACAGCGCCAGACTGTCAACTAAGCTTTCGGAGGGACGGGCATCTGAATCCTTCCTGTGCACTGCGCTTCTGCCAACCACCAGTCCCGTGCCCCGCCTCGATACTATCCGTCTCACCTCAAATGCCAGAGCCTAGAACACACCAGGCCCCAATGACACACAAACCCATCTGCAAAACCTGTCAGAGTGATTTGTGAACCCGCCTCCCTTTCCTAGCCATGTCCTGGTGCCAAAACTTTAGAAAGCCTCTCTCTTCTCCTGAGCCATCCGGGAAGTAGCCCCACTTCAACCCCACAGCTCCCACCCTTTATTTGCCAGCCTGAACACCCAGCATCAGACCCTCCTCGGGAGTGGCTCTTCTCAGCTCCTCCCTGCGTTCCGCCATCATCTCTTATCTTCTGTCTTCCCATGGACTCCGGGCTCTGCTACAGACCCACAGAGTCAGCGAAGCCCTGATCCGACCTACACTGGGGGCCTGCCGCAAGCCGCAAATGCTCCAGGGACACGGCAGTACCTTGCGCACCTTGGGGGAAGGCGACGACGCGCCCCACACCCTGCAAGACATTACACCTTATGTCCCTGCTGCTTTCTTGAGACAAGATGCTCACCCAGTCTCTGCAAAGTAATCTCATCATCTGCCTCATCGAGACAAATGTTATCGGCATTTTACCCAGGATACGGCAAAACCAGTGAAAAAAGAAACAGCAAGAAAGTTCCATCTTCAATAGAGCCAGGGATTCCAGAAAAGTGGCTGTGCCTGGAAGACAGAAGACGGTACCCTTAAACCATCTCACCACCCCCGAACCGCTCATTACAACGTGACTCACCTGAAAAACCACAAGAAAGAGAAGCAGCACACGAGGCCGCTCTCTACTCTACGTGCTACCAAACCTCACCTGGTCCTCAAGGTCTTACCACCTCCAGCTTCCTACCTGCTATTCTCTAAATGGGATAACATCTCCGTCCCAGTAGCTGAGCCGCCTCCAAAGATGGGAGCGACGGAAGGACTAGCAGAGCTGAGACCCTGGAGAAGCCCGGCAGCAGGATGAGCTGCCCCAGCAGAGGCTGTGGGTTATATACCCCGGGCCCCGCCCACCGCCCTTCCCACCAGCACCTGGGAAAGGGGCCCGGCTGACCTCCAGAAGCCATAGAGCCTGCCAGAGAAGCAGCCTTTCCTCACAGGCCTGAAAAGTACAGCATGCAAAACACCAAAACGGAGAAAGCGACCCTTAGAGGAAGTGACAATACATGTTCTTTTGTTACAACTACATTGATTGCATCAGCAACGGGGCCCGGTAGGTAAGTAAACTTAATTAAACTTTTGCAGGGCGTAGGCAGAAAGAGAAAGACATTATCCTAGCCTATGCAGGCAAGTAGATCATTAGGCCCGATACTCATGTTTTTAATCAAGACACAATGTCCTTTTGTTTCCTTCATAAAGGGAACCCAAAATACTGGGGGGGGGCCCGTGATATTTCACTTCTAGCCAGACCCCGTGTATTACTTGACTTCTGCCAAGTAATGTTCTGGATAGGAATGACAGACAGAGCACAAGCAGAGGCTTGTATGCCACCTGTAATGCGGCAGCTGAGAAAGAACCGACCCTTCCGACTGCCACTTTCCTCGTCCGAGTCCGCTCCGGTGCCCTATCTGTCATTCCTGTCATGGATTACGCTGTGCATTAAACCAAGTGACAGATGCACTCTTTTAACTTCTCTCTTGAGGGTGACTTAGGAACTGAAAAAGAACTGAACTCTAATGAAATATAAACAGAAAAGTAGTACCAAGGAAAGACAACAACAACAGTAAAACAGTAGCACAGAGAAAATATATACACACAAGCCGGTATGGAGCTCCCAGGATAACCATCGCTTCGCTGGCAGGCATGGGGAAAGTCCAGGACCCGACCTCACAACTGATGGGAACCAGATTCCAGATCTGGTTGCATAAATGCACGATCGGGATCAAAGGATGCCGAACAGACAGAGGAGTCCTCGGATGCCAGCCATCGAAGGAAAGGTACCGACCCCTTCGATCCCTCCGCTTTTATACTGACCATGATGATGATGGGATGCAATACCGTGTTGGTCAGATTCGGATCACCGATCCCGTCCGTTCCTCACTGTGGGTGCCACCCCTCTACGCTTTTCTGCTTCCGATGGGGCGTACGTAAAAGTCAGCTAAGCTGCGCTGTTTTAGCAATAAGTATAAGGCAAGAGCCACTCTGCACGGTATGCCTTCACATTAAGTGTAAATATAAGGTCTTGGTGCTCTGGAAGTGGACACTACCTGAAAAACATGTCATTATTTTCAGACAGTTCAGTTAGTTGGAAGAGACTTACCTGAAAAGTAAAATGACTGAAAACAACACTGGTTCTGTTGAACCTCAGTCCAGCACATTAGCACATGGCTACACAAGCTCACATGCACATGAATAAAAGAAGTACCCAAGTGTATTCATGGAGCCGCCAGTCACATCTTCCCTTTATTACCTCGTGCTGAGCCACCTTCATACCGCACTCCTCACAGGTCCCCTGCGTCGCCCTGCCCATCTTATCTCTCTGCATCTGAAAAAAAAAACCCAATACACCAACATCGAACATTACCCTGATGCGGAGCAGTAGCTTAATTCCAAAGGTCTTCTTTCTACTTAGGAACCCTGTTCACCTAAGTCCAACTACAGCCTGTCATCCAAAGAAGAGAAGCCTGCAAACATTACACCCCACACAAAGCAGGCTTACCGTCTTTGAGATACTGTCCCCTTCGCTAGCCGCGAACACCCTCTCCGACTTGGCTCCGTTTATGCCAGCGCCCGCTAATGAAACACCCGTCCACGCAGCCTCTTGAGAGCTAATCGATTAGAGACGACTGAGCAACCTTTGCCTGGGTCTAGGCAGATTGTCATATTCACTACAGACTCTCATCGTGATTCTGCCTACCCTGGACACTATGTGCCTGGACAGGGCAGCCCCGAGCCAAACACACACAGTCGTAGACCAACACTATGAAGAACACCATGAAAGACATGCCTAAAAAGACAAGAGAAAACCCTCAGCAAGAAGAATGGCGCCGGGACCAAAGTCACCATCAGACAAGAAGGCCTGTGGGACTGTGGTGTTGATGATGTGAAGAGGGTCTATGGAAGCCCCTGAAACAAAGCATAGAATCTCACAGTCCCTGATAAGAAGGGATTGTTAAGCCCGACAAGATGTATGCGCAGGAAGCCTGGCTTCAAGACCTAAGAACGTAATGATGCAGGGAAGAAGTCCCAGTCATGGAAGCGGGACGCCTGGAAACTTCCGAGACACAAGACCGATGCACACCGAAAGCTTTAACGCAAGAAGAGCGGCAGCCGAATGGTGCTATGCCCACGGATCCGAGCATTCGAGACCCTAAGGATGATGCCCGAGTCCTCACGCCATGCTCGTTGAGCTTAAAGATGACCTCGAGACCCAAGAAAAGGCTAAGATGCAGAACACAGACCACACAAACGACACGACAACACACACAGGCTGGAACTGCCCTGCCCGGGACGCGCTAGCGTCACACTGAACAGTAAGCCACATCCTGTACCTTCCCAAATATGACTGTGCCCCGGGACAGCCCTCCTCACTACGCTAACATCAAAGACCCCATTTTGCAATTGTCCACCTCAGCCCCTCTCTGGCGCCTGACTCTCTACTTAACTTTTGGATGCCTGGGCAGCATCCAAATCCATCCTTGATGCAGTCCACAAAAGCCAGCCACCCGATACATTCCTGCCGTCACCAGCTTTCTCTTCTTCCTCTGCAAAAGGAGAAGAAAAAATAATCCCAAAAGCAGCCACAGCACGCGCAATAAGCATCCCGAGAGAAGACGCCTCCTCCACAAGACTGTCAGCCTCCTGAAAGCCGTACTCTGCACACTGTGGGTAAAGACAAGCCGTCCCACACCCTGAAAGACATTATACCTTACATCCCTCTTCCTTTCCTGAGAAATCCAAAAACTCCATCTATGGCTGCAGACAAGATGAACACCCAAGCCCTGCAAAGTAATCTCGTCTGCCCGATTGAGACAAATTCAATTGGCATCTTACCTGGGATACAGCAAAACCAGTGGAAAAAAGAAACCAAATAAAGTTCCATCTTCAATACAGACAGGGATTCCAGGAAAACACACCGCACCTGGAATAAAGAAGTCATACTGTTAAACCATCTCGCCGCCTCTGAATGCTTACTACAATGTGACCCACCTGAAAAACCACAAGGAAAAGAAACAGCATACGAGACCACTCTCTACTCTACATGCTGCCAAACCTCACCCGGTCCTGAAAGTCTTCCCACCTCCAACTTCATACCTCCGATTCTCTAAATGGGAGAACATCGCCGCCGCAGTAGCTGAGCAGCCTGCAAAGCTGCAATTGACGGAAGGACAGGCATAGCTCTGATCCTGGAGAAGCCCGGCGGCGGAATGAGCTGCCCCAACAGAGGCCCTGGTTCCTGTACCCCGGGCCCAGCCCACCCCCCTTCCCACCATCACCGCGGAAAGGGGCCGGGCCCACCGCCAGAAGGCATAAAGTCTGCCAGAGGAGCGGCTGCGCCTTTTCTCACATGCTTGAAGATTACAGCGTGCAAAACGACAAAACGGAGAAAGCAGCCCTTACAGGAAGTAGCAATAAGTGCTCTTTTACTACAGCTACGTCACTTGTGTCAGCAACGGGACTGGGTAGAGAAGTAAACTTAAACTTTTGCAGGGCGTAGACAGAAAGAGATACATGTCACGCTAACCTACAGAGGAAAGTAGATCATTAAGCGCAATAACAATATTTTTATCAAGACTCAACATGCTTTAGCTTCCTTGTAAAAGAAACCCCACAATGGGTCATACAGCGCTTCCAGCGAGACCACGCATAATACCCGACTGCTGCCACAACTGTATTCTGGCTAGGACCGACAGACAGAGTGCAAGCAGAGGCTTGTACGCTGCCTGTAATACAGCGGCTGAGAAAGAGCCGATGCTCTAGGCTGCCGCTCTCCTTGGCCGAGTCCGCTCCTGCGCCCTAACTGTCGTTGCTGTTGCAGTTTAGGCCGGGCATTAAAACAAGCGACAGATGCTCCCTTTTAACTTCTCTCCCGAGGGAGAACAGAATGAGAGGGATTTATCAATTGAAAAAGAAAGTGTACTGTAATGAAATATTAACAGAAAAATAATACCAACAAAAGACAACAGTAACAAGACAACGAGGAAATACCTACAATATATACACACAACACGGTATCAAGCTCCCAGGATGACCATCGCTTCACTGGCAGGCATGGGGAAAGTCCGAGACTGGAGTCAGCAACGGATGGAAACTGGAGTGCGGGTCTGGTGGCGCAAACGCATGAATCGGGATGAAAGGATGACAAACGGACAGAGGAGTCCTCAGACGCTGGATGTTGAAGGAAAGGTACCGACCCCTTTGATCCCTCTAGCTTTTATACTGAGCGCGATGAGGATGGGATGGAATACCCCGTCACTCGGATTCGGGTCACCGGTCCTGACCGCTCTTCACTGCGGGTGCGACCCCTCTACGCTCTTCCGCTTCCGACCCTCCAACATGGCGCGCACCGTTACCTGACACAGATTGTTACAGCAATAAGTATAACCAAGAACCTCTCCGCATAGCATCCCTTGGCATTAAGTGTAAATATATGCTCTTAGCACTCTGGAAGCTGATACTACCTGAAAAAGGCGTCACTATCTTCAGAGAGTTCGGTTAGTTAGAAGAGACTTACCCGAACAGTAAAATTACTGAAAGGATAATTGGCTCTGTTGTACCTCAGACCAGCACACTCGCACATGGCTACGCAACCTCACATTCACATGGAACAAAAAGTACCCAATTGTATTCATAGAGGTGCCAGTGACATCTTCCCTCTAACACCACATGCCGAGCCACCTCTGTACAGCGCTCCTCTCGGCTCCCCTGCGTCACCCCGCACGTATCGTCTCTCCGCATCTAAAAAGATAAAAAAAAAACCACTCAAACAATACCCTTATGCAGATCGATAGCTTAATTCCAAAGGTCTTGTTTCTACTTCAGAACACTGTTCAATTAGATCCAACTACAGCCTGCCACCAAAACAAAAAAAGAAGTAAGCCCACAAACATTACACCCCACACAAAGCAGCCTGAACATCTTTGAGATATTATCTCCTTTGCTAACCATGAACAGCCTCTCTGACTGAGCTCTGCTTATGCCAACACCCACTAATGAAAAACCCACACACCCAACCTACTGAGAGCACGTCGATTCTAGATGACTACCCAACCTTTGCCTCAGTCTCGACAGATCCACATATTAACTATAGACTCTCATCACTATTCTGTCTGTCCTTGCTGTTGTGCCTTAGGCCGTGCAGTAAAACAAGTGACACGTGCTCCCTTTTACCTTCTCTACTGATGCAGAAGAGAACGAGAGAGCGATACTTAGGGATTGAAAGATAAACTGAACTGTAATGAAATCTTAACAGCAAAATAATACCGAGAAAAAGCAACAGTAACAAGAAAACAATTAAATGTATACTGGACATACACAACCCGATACGGAACTCCCAGGATGACCGCTGCTTCACCAGCGAACACGGGGAAAGTCTGGGACCAGACTCGGTGGCAGACTGGAACCGGATTCCAGACCCGGTTGCATAAATGCATGGATCGGGGTCAAAGGACAATGAACAGACAGAGGAGTCCTCAAAGGCCAGACGACAGGTACCAAGCCCTTCGATGCCTCCACTTTTATACTGAGCGTGATGACGATGGAATGCAATACCCCATCAGTCAGGTTCGGGTCACCGGTCCTGTTTTCTCTTCACCGTGGGTGCGATCCCTCTACGCTTTTCTGCCTCCGACAGGGCATATAGAAAAGTTAGCTGCACTGTTATAAGAATAAGTATAAGCAAGAGCCTCTCTGCACGGCATCCCTTCGCGTTAAGTGTAAATATAGGCTCTTGGCACTTTGAAGGCAGATATTACCTGAAAAATATTTCGTTATTTTAGAGACAGTTCAGTTCGTTGGAAGAGACTTACCTGCAAAGCAAAGTGACTGAAAACAACACTGGTTCTGTTGAACCTCAGTCCAGCACTTCCACATGTGTCTATGTAACCTCACATTCACATGAAAAAAAGTGGCCAAATGTATTCGTGGAGCCGCCGGTCACATCTTCCCTTTAATACCTCGAGCTAAGCCACCTTTGTCCTGCGCTCCCATCGGCTCCCCTGCGTATCCCTGTCCATCTCATCTCATATTGTCCATCTCATATTCACTACAGACTCTCATCATGATTCTGCCTACCCTGTACGCTACGCGCCTGGGCAGGGCAGCCCCGAGCCAAATGCACACAGACTGACGCTACACAGAACACTATGAATGACACGCCTCAAAGGACGAGAGAAAACTCCCAGCAAGAAGGATGACGCCGGGACCAAAGTCACCGTTGGGCAAGACAGCCCACGGCACTGTGCTGGTGACGATGTGAAGAGGCTCCACAGAACCCCTTGAAATGAAGTGTAGAACTTCACAGTTCCTGAGAAGGGACTGTCGAGCCTGACAAGATGGACATGCAGGAAGCCTAGCTTCAAGACCTAAGAACGTAACGACGCAGGGAAGAAGCCCCAGTCGCTAAAGTGGACCGTCCAGAAAGTTCCAAGACGCAAGACCGATGCGCGCCTTAAGCTTCTAATGCAAGAAAGGAGGCAGACAGTTGGTGCTATGCCCACAGGTGCAGGCGTTTGACACCATAAGGATGGCACCTGATGGACATCCCATGCTCCTGAAGCTTGAAGATGATCTCGAGACCCAAGAAAAGGTCTAGGATGCAAAACATAGACAACACAATCGACATGGCAACACACACAGGCTGGAACTGCCCTGCCCGGGATGTCTTAATGTAACACTGGACAGTAAGGTACATCCTTGACCTGCCCAAAGGAGACTGTGCCCCGGGACAGCCCTCCCTGCTATGCTAACGTCAAAGACCCCATTACACAATTGTCAGCCTCCGCCCCTCTCCGGTGTTGGTCTCTCAACTTAGCTTTTGGAGGGCTAGCATCTGATTCCATCCTTGACGTAGTCCACAAAACACAACTAGGGTCACGGGCATACTTCTCTTCCTCTGCAAAAGGAAAAGAAAAAGTCATCGCAAAAACAGCCACAACACCAGCAATAAGCGTCCTGAGAGGAGATGACGACCTCCTCCACAAAACCCCTCGAGCCTCCTGAACGCTGGTGCAGTCTGATTGCTTTCTCTGCACCGATTCCAGAGTCGGATGCTGCAATGACAGTTATTCACGGTACCTAAGACACCAAGAAACACAACATTAGCACTGCACTTCTGCCAAACCACCAGCCCTGTGCTCTACCTTGATACTATCCGGCTCACCTCAAATGCCAGACCCTAGAACAGACCAGACACCATCGACAACCAAACTGAATGACAAAACTTGTCCAAGAAAAACACATGAACCCGCCTCCCTTTCCTAGCCATCCCCTAATGCCAAAACTTTACAAACTCCCTCCCTTCTCCTGAACCGTCAAGGAAGAAGCCCTATTGCTTCCCCACAACTCCTGCCCCTTATTTTCCAACCGCACCTCAGGACCTGCTCTTCTGAGCCCTGCCCTGTGTTTGGCATACATCTCCTGTCTTCTACCTTCACAGAGACTCCGGGCTCTGCTACAGACCTGGAAAACTAGGAAAACTGTTACAGACCCTACCGGTAACCTCCCACAAACCGCAAAAGCTTCAGAGCCCCTGTGATACCCTACATGCTCTGGAGGAAAATGGTGAGCCGTCCCTGCTGTTATGACCCTGCTGCTTTCTCAAAACAAGTAAACTTGATATATGGATACATACAAGACAGTCACGCTAAATCCTGCTCTAATATCTCATAACGCATCCGATTGAGACTAATGAAAGCAACAACATGGCATATATCAAAATTAGAAAGAAGTATAAAATGTTATATTCAATGAAATCAGAAATCACAATAAAACACACCACCTGCCATAAGCAAAAAAAGGACACATACTATTAAACCATGTAAACAAACTAAATGCTCCCTATAAAACTAAAGATACAGGAGCAAAAATAAAAAAACAAACATACAACTCCACTTTCTATGGCAACCACCCTTACATCAAAAAGTCTTACCTCTGATGTCTTACCTATACTACTTTAAACACTAAAACAAGCCTTCCCAAAAAACCGCACAAGATCCAAAACAACACTTCAGAAACTTCTGACCGTGGAAAAAACCAGCAGCAGAATGAGTTCCTGGCCTGAAGCTGTGGCTCATATACCCCGGGCCCCGCCTGCGGCCCTCAGGCCCTGCCCACCATCTTTCCCACAATCCCCTGGGTAAAGGATGGGGCCAACCCCCAGAAGTATAAAAGCAGCTGAAGGTGCAGTAGGTGTTGTTATTTGCTTTAAGTTTACTAACTACAAAATAGTGAAGAGTGACCCTTGCTAGAAAAACCATTATCTGCTCTTCCTCTGCAACTACATCTATAGCATCAATGATGTGTCCAGGTAAGCAATTAAATTATTTTTTCACGGGATGCAGATAGGAAAAAAATAAATGTCAGACTAATCTCTATAGCAAAGTAGTTCATTCAATGCAATGATAACATTATCATTTCAATTTAGGTACTTAAGTGTCCTTCAAAAAGGAAAAAATACAAACCCAAACACGATATATTATTATGGGGTCATTCCTTATTTCTAGCGAGACCGCGTGCACTACTGAACTTCTGCCAGAAGCCCTTTGTGGATGGGAGTGAGTAACAAAACAGAATCAGATTCTGTAAGAAAACTTTCTCCAAAACATATTCCTCTATTAAGTAAGTTAGTTACTGTAAATTGCTGGCAATTTAAAGTCATGTTGATAATCTCTCTTTGACTTTTTACTCAACAGCACTACTTGAGTCCCAAAATACAGAAAGCAACAAAAAAGCATGGAAATACAAGTCACGTATTTCCCGAACCTCCATAAAGCACCCTAATTAACATCTAAGTAGCTAGAAGAAAAACAAATTGTAAAAGGCAGAAAAAATCATCACAGTGGACATATGGATAGAAGTAGATGAAGGCTAAGAGGAGATCTGAGACTATGGTAGACATCTTTAGGAAACCCAATACAAAGTAGAAAAAATATTATACCACAGAAACCAAACACAAGGCTCTAGAGCACATAGATGACTTTGGAAAAGGTTCTCGCAGAACAAGACGCGTTATCGCATAGATTAGAGAGGTCCTGAAGGAGCCAGAGAAACTAAACATATCTTGGGATGCAGTGACATCAACAGGGAATTGAGCAAAGTACAATTGTCCTCAGGGGACCGACTTCAGGCGCACCAAAAGCAAGAAAGAATAGGAAGACTGATGGCATTAACCGTTGCAAATTTGAGAAAGGATCGGAGGGGAAAAAAGGGGTGTAAGATGTGCTCCAGAGCTAAAATGAGGTTCTGGCGCTTAAGGGATTGTCGTGGTTTTGTCCAGATGAGCCAATCAGAAAACCAGATAGCCCTTCCCCCCTCCCTCCTCAGAGAGGAGAGGAAGAGTTAATGACATTTATGAGTTTAGAAGAACAACTTTATGAGTTTAGAAGAACAACTTTATGAGTTTAGAAGAACAACTTTATGAGTTTAGAAGAACAACTTTATGAGTTTAGAAGAACATCTGTCCTCTTTAGATGTCGGCCATTGAAGAAAAAGCGACCCAGAACCCCCTTTCCCCTTTGATCCCTCAACTCTTATACTGAGCGTGATGCAGATAGGATGGAATACTCTGTTGGTCAGTTTTGGGTCACCTGTCCCATCTGCTTCTTCCTGCAGGTGTGACCCCTCTACGCTTCTCCGCTTCTGAACCTCTAATGGGGCAAGCAGCGAAGCTAGCTGACCTTGGTTGTTATAGCAATAAGTCTAAGCAAGAACCTTTGTGCATACGGTTCCTTGGTATAATCAGGACTTATCACTCTGAGAGTAAACAGTTGCTGAACAATATGGTGTTAATTTCAGACGTTAGCCAGTTAGAAGAGACCCAGCTAAAAAGTAAAATTGGTTCTGTTTTACCTCAAACCAGGACAGGGATGTCTTACGATAGCTCAGCGATGGTAGCGGACGAGTCCCCGCCTGAGAGACCAAATAAGCCTCACAGATAACAAGACAGAACTCTGAAGGGAATTTTGACAAAGTACAGATGACGTCAGGGGACAGAATAAAGGCATCCTAAGCATCAAAGAAGAAGTTAAGGGCGCTCTGGAGAGCACAAAAAGAACAAAATCGAAAGGGAGCTGAAGACTGCTGTGGAGTATAGGAAAGGACTCGGAAGACAAGGCTTTAAAAAGCGCAGGCGTTCTGAGGGGGTAGGGTAGGAAAAAAAGGCTCGGACACGCAGCAAGGCTTTAGGAGCCTCAGGAAGAGGTACGGACAAACTACAGACGAAGGAGTGAGAGCGGAACTCCATGGAGACGCCCTCGATGGTAGAGAGAAAGATGAAGGGGCGCCACGCAGCAAAGAAACACGGGAGGCTCTGATGGAACAAGAGAGACAGAAAGGGAGATAAAATGCTATGAGGAGCTGTGGAGTTCCAGAAAGGTCTCGGGAGGCTTGGTGAGGGTGAAAAAAGGGGCATCGAGGGGTGCCGATAGACAAAAGAAGGCTGGGCGGAGGACTAGGAGGAACTCGGATGATTGTCTGAGGGGAGTACGCATGTTCCCGGGTGGCTGGAGACGAAATACGGGAATCCTAGATAGCACAGAGAAACAAATGAGTGCACTACATCTCAAAGACGGACCCACCTAAAATGCTACGAGATGCATGCCGGTCGCCAGGAAACTCCCGAGGGGCATCGTGACCGGGAGAAGAAAAGTCCCGACGGAGCCGGAGAGACACAAAAGCAACAGGGAACGTGATGATTAAATCTGGAGGGGATCCAGACTGAGTAAACGTTGCCTCGGAGGCCAGGGAACTAATAGCTGCACGGCTATAAGGAGGAGAGGACAGAAGAACAGCGTTGGGTGTTGAAGAACAGCCAAGGAGACCCTCCTGCTGAGCAGTGACATTCAGACCGGAAGCCCTTGCTTCCTAAACTCTAGTGAGGCCCCACCTCGAGTACTGCCTTCAGTTTTGGCCCCTCACTACAAGAAGGGCAGTGAGGTGTTGGAGCGTGTCCTGAAAAGGGCTACAAAGCTGGTGAGGGGGCCGGAGGGCAAACCTTAAGAGGAACGACTGAGGGAGCTGGGGTTGTTTAGCCTGGAGAAGAGGAGGCTGAGGGGAGACCTTATCACCCTCTACAACTACCTGAAAGGAAGTTGTAGAGAGATGGGGGCTGACCTCCTCTCCCTGGTGACAAGTGATAGGATGAGAGGAAATGGGTTCAAGTTATGTCAGGGGAGGTTTAGATTGGGTATTAGGAAATATTTTTTCACTGAAAGGGTTATTAAACATTGGAATAGGCTGGCCAGGGAGGTGGTGGATTCACCATCCCTGGAGGTGTTTAAAAAAAGGGTAGATATGGCACTTAGGGATATGGTTTAGAAGTGGCTCTTGTCAGGGTAGGTTAATGGTTGGACTTGATGATCTTCAAGGTTGCTTCCAACCTCAGCCATTCTATGATTCTATATTGCAGCCCAAGGCTCCACAGGTCTAGGTAGTTACGCTAAGCAAAACTTCGGGGTGTGACACTGTGTCACATACACGGAACTTGGGAAGTCTTCCGAGGGAAGGAGAGGGGTGCGCGAAGTCCGCGACAAAGCTGAATATGTGCTAAGGGTAACCTCGGAGGCATCTATAGCTGTTGTGACGTGATGAGAAGGGTCCTGAATGGGCCACAGGGACAGAAGAAGGTACAGGGACATGAGGAGGAAAGTGGAGGGGGGCGGTGGAACAGAGTGCAGATGTCCTCAGGAGGCCAGGGACCAAATGGAAGCATCCTAGACGGCACAGAGGGTGATAACAGGGCTCCGAGGCACAAACACAGCTGAGGACGGGTTTCTGAGAGAAAGAGCTCAGACATTAATTTTTTTCTTATTTTCTTAATTCCTGTCACTTTTAAAATTTTAAGAATAGAAATGGCAAACGCAAAACACTTAGAAAGAAAATCAAAAAACAGAGGGCACGGAGGAAAGACAAGAAACAATTAAAAAGAAAGACACCAAAGGAGATAAGTGTAAACGGAAAATCTTAAAAGTGTCCGTGATTGAAGGAGCAAGGAAACGAATTACAGAGTAACAATGGCAAACTAAATCGGAGACGTAGAAACAAAAATTAAAAAGCAACAGCGTTACGGAAAGACAACAAATAATTTTAAAATGACAGCAAAGAGAACAAAAGTATACATAGCAAGAATATTGAAAGAGCAGTAGCCGGTAGAGTAAATACAGAGAAATATTAGAAAATAGGGACGGCGACTAAAGACAGATGTAGAAAGACAATTTTAAATGCAACAGCAGGAAGGAAAGACCATAAAGACAACAAACTAGACCAAAAAACCCCAAAACTTAAGAAGTGATGGGGACTGGGGAAACAAAACAAAATAATTAGGAAACACGGACAGCAAACTGCAACGGAGATGTAGAAAGAAAATTTTAAAAAGACTCTGCATTAAAGAAATGAGAAAACATTTAAAAATATACCCCGTGCACCAGATAAAAATGGACAAAAAAAACCTTTTAAAAGCAAGAGTGGTTATGGAAAGAAAGGAAAAAAATTAAAAACATAGCAAGAGCAAAATAAATAAAAAAGTGTAAACGCAAAGGAGTACCAGACCAATACAGAAGAAACCAAAATTGGTACTGGCAGATTCATAAAAGCAGACACAGAATTTTTAAAGCGAGGGAGTAAGAGAAAGACAAGAAAAATAACAAGGCGAGGATGGCAAACTGGATAAAAGTTGAGAGAAAGAAAATTAAAAAAAAAAATTAAGAAAACAGGGAGCAAAAAAACCCCATAGGATCAACAAACAAAGAAATAAAGACAATGAAACAAGATTGGAAAAGTAACTAAGTAGAGGACATGCAAGAAGCATTAAAAAACACAGACAGGGATCTGGGTAAATGGAGACACAGAAAAAAGATTTGGAAAGCAAGGGGGTGCTGGCAATACAGGTAGGTAGGAAGTTAAATAGCAGGAGCTGGAGTCAGACCAACAGCCACAGGACACTGGAAGAGGGATGCGGGGTGGAGCAGAGGGAGTCACTAGAAATAGAGACAGGTTGCTGGGTAGGGGGAGACCTACAAATGCAATTTTCACAAGCAACAGCAAAGAAGGCAGTGGGGGAAGAATAAAATAAGAGCGGGTGGGGAGCTGGGAAGGCAGAGGCACAGAAAGGAAACAGAGAAGGGGAGAAAGAACATGCTGGCACTAAGCAGAAGAGCAAAAAGCTTTTGGGGAGCCAGGAGCCGGGACAAGCAAGGCGGCAGGCAGAGATCAGAAGAGGCATGGCAGGGAAAGGCCTGGACATGCACAAGAGGGCACATGACTCACCGCAGCTCCTGGCACGTGTGGGAGACCTTTGCTGCTCACAGGCTTCTCTCTCTGCCCCTTCGTCCTCCGTGGTGCAGGCGGCCTGACAACCCTTGCCCACCTAGGAGCGGGCACGGGGTGCCTCGACGCTCTTGTCCCATGAGGCTCACACACGCAGCCGACGAAGGCAGCAAGCTCCCGGCGCTCTGTGCTGGTGGTGCCCTCCGTCAGGAATGGCTGGGAGGGATCCTTCCTCGCTGCGGGGACCGTCCGTTCCTGGCTGGAGGCACCTGCCTGTCGGAACCCCCTTCGTTTGACTCCTCAGCCAGCACTGGCAGGCAGCTGTGCCCAGGCAGCCACCTCCCCAGCTAGAAATCCTCAGCACAGCAGGCCCACCTGCAGCCTTTTTAAGCCCTTGGCCCAGCCCATGCTCACCTCATGGGTCCCACCTGGGCTGCCTCAGCCCCAGCTGGAGCCCATTGGGAACAGGGGCCATTGCCAAAGCCCCACAGCACATCACCCCCTCCCCTGAGCCTCTCCCAGCCAGCCATCCCTGCACCGTGGGGGCAGCAAATGCAGCCAGGGGCACAGAGGAGGCAGGAAGTGTTTCTTCCTGCATGTGCCCAAGAAATCCCGGCAGCGACTTGGCTACGAGGCTCAGTGCCCAAAGGCGACAGGACAGCAGGAGAAAAGGGAAGGAAAAAGCAGGAGGAAGAACAGAGGGACATAGGGAAGGGGGGTGCGACAGGAAGGCAGGCAAGGGGATGTCACCAACAAGAGCTGAGAGAGGAGAGGGGAGACACTGTGCAAAAAAGCCCAGGGACAGAGAGATGGAAGGACAAAGGAGAGAGACGGGGAGCAGGAGAGAGAGGCGGAAGGGACCAGCAGGACAAGACGACAGAGACGAGACAAAGGAGCGGGGGAAACGTAACATCATGAAGAAATAAAAAAGAGAAACAGGGACCCTGACAGAAGTACACATTGAAAGAAAACTTCGAAAAACAACAGGGCACAAGAAACATAAGCAAAAACTAACAGAGAGATGTAGAAAAAAACATGAAAAAAGTGACAGGGTGCAGGACAGAGAGGGAAGAATGGGGAATTATAGACAGGGAAATGGTTAGAAGGAGATGTAGACACAAAATTTTGAAAGGCGCAGGATACAAGAATCATACCCAAGACTTAAAAGATAGGTACTCAGGACTGCACAGAAAGAGAGGGAGGAAGACGATTATGAAAAGCGACAGGGTACAAGAAACGTGGGAAAGAAATTAAAATTTATTTGGGGAGACAGAGGGAAAGGTAGCAAGAATAATTGAAAATAACTGGGATCAAGAAACATAAGTATCAGAAAGAAAGAGATGGAAAGTAAGAAATTAAGTTTCAAAAGAGATCGGGTACAAGAAACTTAGTCAAGCATGAAAACACAAGACCAGGGAGCGGAGTAGAAGTCATCTGTGGTGGATTGACCATGGCTGGCCCCTGGGTACCCACCCAGCCACTCTGTCTCTGCCCTTCCTCAACGAGACAAGGGGAGAAATTAACATCAAAAAGCCTGTACGTTGAGCAACAGACTCAGTTTGGGGAAATCCATTTAATTTATTGCCAATAGCATAATGAGAAACAAAAACGAATTTAAAAAACACCTTCCCACCACCCCTCTCTTTTTGTCTGGGATCATCTTCACTGATGAACTTCTCTACATCGTAACCCCGGACAACGCAGGGTAACAGGGAGTCAGGGCTGTGGTCGGTTCATCTTGCATTGTCTCTGCCGCTCCCTCCTCCTCGCCTTCTTTTTCTGCTCCAACAGCGGGGACTCCAGGGGTTGCAGGGGACACTCTGCTCCGCTCCCGGCCAGTGTTGCTGACCACAGTGGTGTTTGACCAGCGGCAGGTCCCTCTCTGAGCTGGCTGTGCTCAACGTGGGGGGAGCTTCTGGTGTCTTCTCACAGAACCCACCCCTGCAGCCCCTGCCCCCGCAAAGACCTTGTCACGTAAACCCAATACAACAGCCATCTGCTCCAGGGCAGAGAAGCGGGGGCGGCAGGGAACAGGCAAAGGGAGCGACAGGGGAAAGAAAACAGCCATGGGCTACAGACCAGACAGAAGAAAGAGAGAGAACCATGAAGACAAAAATTGGCTATGGGACAGATCTTTCAATATGATAACATCGTTTCTATAATATAGCAGATGGAGGTTTTTATTTTGAACTCCTTTTTATATACATATACTCAAATTTTACAATAGGTATGAAAATGAGAAAGTCCTTTATTTCAATGCCTCATGCCCATATATACAGGTTTTATTCTATTTTTAAACACACATTCCCCCCATGAATTTTCAGGCATTTTTGGACTGTGAACTGCCTCTTTTGGGGGGAACCCCGTGTGACACTCCACACCCCCCGAAAAGGTCTTCTCTTGACTTAGAAATACCAGCTGGAGTACAATTACAGCTTGACATCAAAAAAAAAAAATACACAAACATCACACCCCACACAAAGCAGCCTTAACATCTTGGAGATGCAGTCTGCTTCACTACTGCTGAACAGCATGTCCCACATAGCTCTGCTCCTCCCAAAAAAAACCCCCTTAATTGAAGAGCTGCCCACACCACCTGCTGATGGCTACTTGATGGGAGTTGACTGTACCACCTTTGCCTCAGCAGTATCATTAGATCAACGTATTACCCATAGACTCTTGCTGCTGTTCCGCCTACCCCTGACTCTACAGCCCCAGGCAGCGCAGCTCCACGCCAAACACACCCACGTGCAGCCAAACACCACACAGCACTAGAGACAACGTGACTCCGAGACGAGAGAAAACTCTCCACAAGAAGAATGACTTTCAGACAAGAGACGCTGTCGGGCAAGAAGACCGACAGGGCCGCAGCGCTGACGCGACCAGGCTCTACGGCCAAGCCATAAAAGAGTCAAATGCAACGGACCATTCCAAGAAGTTCCTGTCAAAACGGAGATGACGTATGTGCAGGAAGCATGGCTTCAAGACCTGAGAACGTAAGGATGCAGGGAAGAAATCCCAGTGCGTAACAGTAGGTGGCTAGAACTGCTAGGGCTCAGAGAAGACAGCTGCTCAGGCAGCTGGCAACGACGCTGCAGAAGAGGACCGTCTGGAGACTTCTGAGAGGCAAGTCCAATCAGCGTTTTAAATTGTTCGGCAGTACAAGAATTAGCCAATTAGCCAAAAAAAAAAAACCAAACACCAACCAAAACACCAGCACAAAAACAAGACCACAAAACCACAAACATGACACACCACACAAAGTGATTCTCAAACTGAAAAGATGTATGCGCAGGAATCCTGGCTTCAAGACCTAAGATCTTAAGAATGCAGGGAAGAAGTCCCAGTCACTGAAAATGGATGCCTAGAGAACAGAGCGCATTTAGAAACACGCACGCAGGGACTCAAGAAAGGTAGAAGTGCACGTGACAGCGCTTCAGCAGATTGCACGGCCACGTACCCCGGGTTATTTACTGCCTAGGGGCCAGGGTCAGACGAGCTGTCAGGGAGACCCTCCCCTTGAGTCACGAGGCTCGGAAAGGACCCCCTTGCTTTCTAAACTCCTTCTCCGAGAGGAGTCTAGGTGCGGCTGGATCCCATCCTTGCCCCGGCCTTGGGCAACCCTTTCCCTCTAAAGGATTGTATCTGCGCCATCAACCCGTTCTATCACTCAGCTAAGATTGCAAAGCTCTGCATGCTATTAGTCACTTACCCAGGTTCTGCTGCGGCAAGGCGTCTCTCAACCTCGAGGAGCAGAACCTTACGTGAGCGTCCACGCTCAAGCGCCGGAGGTGGCGAACAGGCCGCTGCCGGGCAGGAAGGCTCCAAGGGCTCTTGTCCTGTCTGTAGAGGAAGCTAATTGACTTGTAGTCACATCAGCCTGGGAAAAAAAATAGTTCCATCCTCACTCCAGACAGTGTGTTGACTCTGTGGCCTGCGGGGAGGAGAGAAAAGGGGGTTGGGGGGGTGAGGGGGTGGGAAACGGCGGGGAGGAGGGCACCGCACCACCACACCGGTCAAACAAAGAACGACCAATTCAAGAATTCACAACACAGAGCAGGACAATCCCAGACAGTCTAAAACAACAGTCGAAACAATGACAGACCAATACAATGCAAGACATAACACAACACGGGGCAGCACGAGGCAATACGCAGCCAAATTAAGAACAACCCATCAACACACCCACGATACAGCGCAGTCCTCCGACAGAATGTTTCAAGTGACCGTCAAAACAACGATGGGGCAATGCAATGCAATGCCTAACAATACAGGACGCAACGATGGAACACACAACCCAAGAACTCATTCAGAAACTCACAATACAGTGCAGTCCAATCCCAGACAAACTCAAATAACAAGCAAGGCAACAACGTCAGGGCAATACAAGGCAAGACAAAGTTACACAGGGCAGGACAACGCCATACACCATCAAATAAAGAACAGCCAAGGAAAGAATTCACAGTGCAGTGCCATACAATGCCAGACTCTCTCTCAGATGGCAGTCGAGACAACGACAGAGCAACGCATCGCAAGGCGTAACACGATACGGGGCATTACAAGACACTGCACGGTCAAAGAAACAACAACCTATTAAAGAAGTCACAATACAGTGCAGTCCTAGGACAGAACGTCTATAAAATGACCGTCTAGACAACGACAGGGCACTACAACGCAAGACAAAACACGATACAGGGCACTACAAGGCAAAACACACTCACATCAACAACCACCCCATAAAAAAATACCACAAAACAGTGCAGCACCCTGCCACAATATATCACGTGGCACTCAGGACAATTCCATGGCAATACAATGCCAAACGTAACACAGCACAGGGCAGTACAATGCAAAACAGAATGAAAGAAAGAACAACCTGGCAAAACCCTAACACACAGGGCAGTACCATCCCACAGGGCGTCAGGTGGCGGTCGAGACAGTTACAGGACAACAGAATCCGAGACGTAACATTACACAGCGCAGTACAGTGATATAGTCAGTCAAATAAATAACCCACAAAGGGACCCACAATACTGAGCCTTCCAACGCCAACAGAGGTCAGACAGCAGGCAAGATACCGACAGAGCAATGCAACGCACAACGTAAGACAACAGAGGACGGTCTAATGCTCAGACGCATCAGATGGCAGTCAAAACAATGACGCGGCAACACAATTCGAGACCCAACACAAAGGCGGTAGCACGGCAATACACGGTGGTCAAAGAAAGAGCACCCGGTAAAACCCCCACCATACAGATGGCTACTATCCCAGAGCGTCCACAATGACAGTGAAGAGAACGACGGGGCAATGCAACGCAAGACAGAACACCATACAGGGCACTACAAGGCAATACGCAGACAAATAAAGAACAAACGTTTAAAAAACCCGCAAGACAGAGCGGCACATACCGGAACGGATCAGACAGTCGTCAGGGCGATTACAGGGCAATACAATGCAAGACAAAACACAACACGGGGCAGGACGAGGCAAGAGGTAGTCAAATAATGAACCGCCGATCAAAAACCCACAGACGAGCGCGCTGCAATCCCGGTCGCAGATGGCACTCGATAAAGTGAATGAGCAACAGAATCCAAGACATAACATTATAGGGGGCGGTAGAATGCAATCTACAGTCAAACAGAGAACAACCCATTACAAAACTGACGAGACAGCGCGCTATAATGAGAGACCATATCAGATATCAATCAAGACGGGTCCAGCGCAATATAAAATGCAAGACCTAACAGTATACCGGGCACTACAATCCGATACACGGTGAAATACAAAGAAAACGATTCTAGAACTGCATACAAAACTGACGAGACAGCGCACTGCAATGAGAGGACATATCAGATATCAATCCAGACGCGTCCAGAACAATACAATGCAAGACCTAACAGTATACCGGGCACTAGAATCCGATACACGGTGAAATACAAAGAAAACGATTCTAGAACTGCATACAAAACTGACGAGACAGCGCACTACAATGAGAGGACATATCAGATATCAATCAAGACGCGTCCAGAGCAATACAACGCAAGACCTAACACTATACCGGCCACTACAATCCGATACACGGTGAAATAAAAAGAAAACGAGTCCAGAACTGCACGGTCTTGAGAATTTTGTAACACAATGGCTGAAATGACAATCCAAACAATGACAGGGTAATCCAACACCAGACATAGCACTATACGGGTCACCACAAGCCAATACCCGCTCAAATAAACAGCAAACCGTTCTAGGACTGCACGGGATTGGGAATTGTTTAACAAATACACGGTTGAATGAACAACAACCAATTTTTGGACTGCAGTGGACTGTGAAAGTTTTAAACACAAAGTCTAAAGTCACAAACCCGACAATGACAGGACAATACAATGCGAGACAGCGAGACAGCGTGCATGGCAGTACAATGCAATACACCGTCAAATAAAAAACAGCTGATGAAGGAAGTGACAAGACGGTGGCATACAATGGCAGAATAGATCAGATGACAGTCAAGACAACAACAGAGCCATACAACGCAAGACGTAACACCACACGGGGCCGGACAAGGCAATATGCAGTTGTGGCGGGCAGAGCGATTCACTTCACTCCTAAGAGAGAAGGAAACATTTAGAAACACACACGCAGGGATTCAACAAAGGTAGCAGTGCACGTGACAGCGCTTCAGCAGATTGCACGGCCACGTACCCCGGGTTATTTACTGCCTAGGGGCCAGGGTCAGACGAGCTGTCAGGGAGACCCTCCCCTTGAGTCACGAGGCTCGGAAAGGACCCCCTTGCTTTCTAAACTCCTTCTCCGAGAGGAGTCTAGGTGCGGCTGGATCCCATCCTTGCCCCGGCCTTGGGCAACCCTTTCCCTCTAAAGGATTGTATCTGCGCCATCAACCCGTTCTATCACTCAGCTAAGATTGCAAAGCTCTGCATTCTATTAGTCACTTACCCAGGTTCTGCTGCGGCAAGGCGTCTCTCAACCTCGAGGAGCAGAACCTTACGTGAGCGTCTCCGCTCAAGCGCCGGAGGTGGCGAACAGGCCGCTGCCGGGCAGGAAGGCTCCAAGGGCTCTTGTCCTGTCCACTATTTGTAGAGGAAGCTAATTGACTTGTAGTCATATCAGCCTGGGAAAAAAATAACTCAGTCCCCAGTCCAGACGGTGTGTTGACTCTGTTGACTGCGGGGAGGAGAGAAAAGGGGGTTGGGGGGGTGAGGGGGTGGGAAACGGCGGGGAGGAGGGCACCGCACCACCACACCGGTCAAACAAAGAACAACCAATTCAAGAATTCACAACACAGAGCAGTACAATCCCAGACAGTCTAAAACAACAGTCGAAACAATGACAGACCAATACAATGCAAGACATAACACAACACGGGGCAGCACGAGGCAATACGCAGCCAAATTAAGAACAACCCATCAACACACCCACGATACAGCGCAGTCCTCCGACAGAATGTTTCAAGTGATCGTCAAAACAACGATGGGGCAATGCAATGCAATGCCTAACAATACAGGACGCAACGATGGAACACACAACCCAAGAACTCATTCAGAAACTCACAATACAGTGCAGTCCAATCCCAGACAAGCTCAAATAACAAGCAAGACAACAACGTCAGGGCAATACAAGGCAAGACAAAGTTACACAGGGCAGTACAACGCCATACACCATCAAATAAAGAACAGCCAAGGAAAGAATTCACAGTGCAGTGCCATACAATGCCAGACTCTCTCTCAGATGGCAGTCGAGACAACGACAGAGCAACGCATCGCAAGGTGTAACGCGATACGGGGCACTACAAGACACTGCACGGTCAAAGAAACAACAACCTATTAAAGAAGTCACAATACAGTGCAGTCCTAGGACAGAACGTCTATAAAATGACCGTCTAGACAATGACAGGGCACTACGACGCAAGACAAAACACGATACAGGGCACTACAAGGCAAAACACACTCACATCAACAACCACCCCATAAAAAAATACCACAAAACAGTGCAGCACCCTGCCACAATATATCACGTGGCACTAAGGACAATTCCATGGCAATACAATGCCAAACGTAACACAGCACAGGGCAGTACAATGCAAAACAGAATGAAAGAAAGAACAACCTGGCAAAACCCCAACACACAGGGCAGTACCATCCCACAGGGCGTCAGGTGGCGGTCGAGACAGTTACAGGACAACAGAATCCGAGACGTAACACTACACAGCGCAGTACAGTGATATAGTCAGTCAAATAAACAACCCACAAAGGGACCCACAATACTGTGCCTTCCAACGCCAACAGAGGTCAGACAGCAGGCAAGATACCGACAGAGCAATGCAACGCACAACGTAAGACAACAGAGGACGGTCTAATGCTCAGACGCATCAGATGGCAGTCAAAACAATGACGCGGCAACACAATTCGAGACCCAACACAAAGGCGGTAGCACGGCAATACACGGTGGTCAAAGCAAGAGCACCCGGTAAAACCCCCACCATACAGATGGCTACTATCCCAGAGCGTCCACAATGACAGTGAAGAGAACGACGGGGCAATGCAACGCAAGACAGAACACCATACAGGGCACTACAAGGCAATACGCAGACAAATAAAGAACAAACGTTTAAAAAACCCGCAAGACACAGCGGCACATACCGGAACGGATCAGACAGTCGTCAGGGCGATTACAGCGCAATACAATGCAAGACAAAACACAACACGGGGCAGGACGAGGCAAGAGGTAGTCAAATAATGAACCGCCGATCAAAAACCCACAGACGAGCGCGCTGCAATCCCGGTCGCAGATGGCACTCGATAAAGTGAATGAGCAACAGAATCCAAGACATAACTTTATAGGGGGCGGTAGAATGCAATCTACAGTCAAACAGAGAACAACCCATTACAAAACTGACGAGACAGCGCGCTATAATGAGAGACCATATCAGATATCAATCAAGACGGGTCCAGCGCAATATAAAATGCAAGACTTAACAGTATACCGGGCACTACAATCCGATACTCGGTGAAATACAAAGAAAACGATTCTAGAACTGCATACAAAACTGACGAGACAGCGCACTGCAATGAGAGGACATATCAGATATCAATCCAGACGCGTCCAGAACAATACAATGCAAGACCTAACAGTATACCGGGCACTAGAATCCGATACACGGTGAAATACAAAGAAAACGATTCTAGAACTGCATACAAAACTGACGAGACAGCGCACTACAATGAGAGGACATATCAGATATCAATCAAGACGCGTCCAGAGCAATACAACGCAAGACCTAACACTATACCGGCCACTACAATCCGATACACGGTGAAATAAAAAGAAAACGAGTCCAGAACTGCACGGTCTCGAGAATTTTGTAACACAATGGCTGAAATGACAATCCAAACAATGACAGGGTAATCCAACACCAGACATAGCACTATACGGGTCACCACAAGCCAATAGCCGCTCAAATAAACAGCAAACCGTTCTAGGACTGCACGGGATTGGGAATTGTTTAACAAATACACAGTTCAATGAACAACAACCAATTTTTGGACTGCAGTGGACTGTGAAAGTTTTAAACACAAAGTCTAAAGTCACAAACCCAACAATGACAGGACAATACAATGCGAGACAGCGAGACAGCGTGCATGGCAGTACAATGCAATACACCGTCAAATAAAAAACAGCTGATGAAGGAAGTGACAAGACGGTGGCAGACAACGGCAGAATAGATCAGATGACAGTCAAGACAACAACAGAGCCATACAACGCAAGACGTAACACCACACGGGGCCGGACAAGGCAATATGCAGTTGTGGCGGGCAGAGCGATTCACTTCACTCCTAAGAGAGAAGGAAACATTTAGAAACACACACGCAGGGATTCAACAAAGGTAGCAGTGCACGTGACAGCGCTTCAGCAGATTGCACGGCCACGTACCCCGGGTTATTTACTGCCTAGGGGCCAGGGTCAGACGAGCTGTCAGGGAGACCCTCCCCTTGAGTCACGAGGCTCGGAAAGGACCCCCTTGCTTTCTAAACTCCTTCTCCGAGAGGAGTCTAGGTGCGGCTGGATCCCATCCTTGCCCCGGCCTTGGGCAACCCTTTCCCTCTAAAGGATTGTATCTGCGCCATCAACCCGTTCTATCACTCAGCTAAGATTGCAAAGCTCTGCATGCTATTAGTCACTTACCCAGGTTCTGCTGCGGCAAGGCGTCTCTCAACCTCGAGGAGCAGAACCTTACGTGAGCGTCCCCGCTCAAGCGCCGGAGGTGGCGAACAGGCCGCTGCCGGGCAGGAAGGCTCCAAGGGCTCTTGTCCTGTCCACTATTTGTAGAGGAAGCTAATTGACTTGTAGTCATATCAGCCTGGGAAAAAAATAACTCAGTCCCCAGTCCAGACGGTGTGTTGACTCTGTTGACTGCGGGGAGGAGAGAAAAGGGGGTTGGGGGGGTGAGGGGGTGGGAAACGGCGGGGAGGAGGGCACCGCACCACCACACCGGTCAAACAAAGAACAACCAATTCAAGAATTCACAACACAGAGCAGTACAATCCCAGACAGTCTAAAACAACAGTCGAAACAATGACAGACCAATACAATGCAAGACATAACACAACACGGGGCAGCACAAGGCAATACGCAGCCAAATTAAGAACAACCCATCCACACACCCACGATACAGCGCAGTCCTCCGACAGAATGTTTCGAGTGATCGTCAAAACAACGATGGGGCAATGCAATGCAATGCCTAACAATACAGGACGCAACGATGGAACACACAACCCAAGAACTCATTCAGAAACTCACAATACAGTGCAGTCCAATCCCAGACAAGCTCAAATAACAAGCAAGACAACAACGTCAGGGCAATACAAGGCAAGACAAAGTTACACAGGGCAGTACAACGCCATACACCATCAAATAAAGAACAGCCAAGGAAAGAATTCACAGTGCAGTGCCATACAATGCCAGACTCTCTCTCAGATGGCAGTCGAGACAACGACAGAGCAACGCATCGCAAGGTGTAACGCGATACGGGGCACTACAAGACACTGCACGGTCAAAGAAACAACAACCTATTAAAGAAGTCACAATACAGTGCAGTCCTAGGACAGAACGTCTATAAAATGACCGTCTAGACAATGACAGGGCACTACGACGCAAGACAAAACACGATACAGGGCACTACAAGGCAAAACACACTCACATCAACAACCACCCCATAAAAAAATACCACAAAACAGTGCAGCACCCTGCCACAATATATCACGTGGCACTAAGGACAATTCCATGGCAATACAATGCCAAACGTAACACAGCACAGGGCAGTACAATGCAAAACAGAATGAAAGAAAGAACAACCTGGCAAAACCCCAACACACAGGGCAGTACCATCCCACAGGGCGTCAGGTGGCGGTCGAGACAGTTACAGGACAACAGAATCCGAGACGTAACACTACACAGCGCAGTACAGTGATATAGTCAGTCAAATAAACAACCCACAAAGGGACCCACAATACTGTGCCTTCCAACGCCAACAGAGGTCAGACAGCAGGCAAGATACCGACAGAGCAATGCAACGCACAACGTAAGACAACAGAGGACGGTCTAATGCTCAGACGCATCAGATGGCAGTCAAAACAATGACGCGGCAACACAATTCGAGACCCAACACAAAGGCGGTAGCACGGCAATACACGGTGGTCAAAGCAAGAGCACCCGGTAAAACCCCCACCATACAGATGGCTACTATCCCAGAGCGTCCACAATGACAGTGAAGAGAACGACGGGGCAATGCAACGCAAGACAGAACACCATACAGGGCACTACAAGGCAATACGCAGACAAATAAAGAACAAACGTTTAAAAAACCCGCAAGACAGAGCGGCACATACCGGAACGGATCAGACAGTCGTCAGGGCGATTACAGCGCAATACAATGCAAGACAAAACACAACACGGGGCAGGACGAGGCAAGAGGTAGTCAAATAATGAACCGCCGATCAAAAACCCACAGACGAGCGCGCTGCAATCCCGGTCGCAGATGGCACTCGATAAAGTGAATGAGCAACAGAATCCAAGACATAACTTTATAGGGGGCGGTAGAATGCAATCTACAGTCAAACAGAGAACAACCCATTACAAAACTGACGAGACAGCGCGCTATAATGAGAGACCATATCAGATATCAATCAAGACGGGTCCAGCGCAATATAAAATGCAAGACTTAACAGTATACCGGGCACTACAATCCGATACTCGGTGAAATACAAAGAAAACGATTCTAGAACTGCATACAAAACTGACGAGACAGCGCACTGCAATGAGAGGACATATCAGATATCAATCCAGACGCGTCCAGAACAATACAATGCAAGACCTAACAGTATACCGGGCACTAGAATCCGATACACGGTGAAATACAAAGAAAACGATTCTAGAACTGCATACAAAACTGACGAGACAGCGCACTACAATGAGAGGACATATCAGATATCAATCAAGACGCGTCCAGAGCAATACAACGCAAGACCTAACACTATACCGGCCACTACAATCCGATACACGGTGAAATAAAAAGAAAACGAGTCCAGAACTGCACGGTCTCGAGAATTTTGTAACACAATGGCTGAAATGACAATCCAAACAATGACAGGGTAATCCAACACCAGACATAGCACTATACGGGTCACCACAAGCCAATAGCCGCTCAAATAAACAGCAAACCGTTCTAGGACTGCACGGGATTGGGAATTGTTTAACAAATACACAGTTCAATGAACAACAACCAATTTTTGGACTGCAGTGGACTGTGAAAGTTTTAAACACAAAGTCTAAAGTCACAAACCCGACAATGACAGGACAATACAATGCGAGACAGCGAGACAGCGTGCATGGCAGTACAATGCAATACACCGTCAAATAAAAAACAGCTGATGAAGGAAGTGACAAGACGGTGGCAGACAACGGCAGAATAGATCAGATGACAGTCAAGACAACAACAGAGCCATACAACGCAAGACGTAACACCACACGGGGCCGGACAAGGCAATATGCAGTTGTGGCGGGCAGAGCGATTCACTTCACTCCTAAGAGAGAAGGAAACATTTAGAAACACACACGCAGGGATTCAACAAAGGTAGCAGTGCACGTGACAGCGCTTCAGCAGATTGCACGGCCACGTACCCCGGGTTATTTACTGCCTAGGGGCCAGGGTCAGACGAGCTGTCAGGGAGACCCTCCCCTTGAGTCACGAGGCTCGGAAAGGACCCCCTTGCTTTCTAAACTCCTTCTCCGAGAGGAGTCTAGGTGCGGCTGGATCCCATCCTTGCCCCGGCCTTGGGCAACCCTTTCCCTCTAAAGGATTGTATCTGCGCCATCAACCCGTTCTATCACTCAGCTAAGATTGCAAAGCTCTGCATGCTATTAGTCACTTACCCAGGTTCTGCTGCGGCAAGGCGTCTCTCAACCTCGAGGAGCAGAACCTTACGTGAGCGTCCCCGCTCAAGCGCCGGAGGTGGCGAACAGGCCGCTGCCGGGCAGGAAGGCTCCAAGGGCTCTTGTCCTGTCCACTATTTGTAGAGGAAGCTAATTGACTTGTAGTCATATCAGCCTGGGAAAAAAATAACTCAGTCCCCAGTCCAGACGGTGTGTTGACTCTGTTGACTGCGGGGAGGAGAGAAAAGGGGGTTGGGGGGGTGAGGGGGTGGGAAACGGCGGGGAGGAGGGCACCGCACCACCACACCGGTCAAACAAAGAACAACCAATTCAAGAATTCACAACACAGAGCAGTACAATCCCAGACAGTCTAAAACAACAGTCGAAACAATGACAGACCAATACAATGCAAGACATAACACAACACGGGGCAGCACGAGGCAATACGCAGCCAAATTAAGAACAACCCATCAACACACCCACGATACAGCGCAGTCCTCCGACAGAATGTTTCAAGTGATCGTCAAAACAACGATGGGGCAATGCAATGCAATGCCTAACAATACAGGACGCAACGATGGAACACACAACCCAAGAACTCATTCAGAAACTCACAATACAGTGCAGTCCAATCCCAGACAAGCTCAAATAACAAGCAAGACAACAACGTCAGGGCAATACAAGGCAAGACAAAGTTACACAGGGCAGTACAACGCCATACACCATCAAATAAAGAACAGCCAAGGAAAGAATTCACAGTGCAGTGCCATACAATGCCAGACTCTCTCTCAGATGGCAGTCGAGACAACGACAGAGCAACGCATCACAAGGTGTAACGCGATACGGGGCACTACAAGACACTGCACGGTCAAAGAAACAACAACCTATTAAAGAAGTCACAATACAGTGCAGTCCTAGGACAGAACGTCTATAAAATGACCGTCTAGACAATGACAGGGCACTACAACGCAAGACAAAACACGATACAGGGCACTACAAGGCAAAACACACTCACATCAACAACCACCCCATAAAAAAATACCACAAAACAGTGCAGCACCCTGCCACAATATATCACGTGGCACTCAGGACAATTCCATGGCAATACAATGCCAAACGTAACACAGCACAGGGCAGTACAATGCAAAACAGAATGAAAGAAAGAACAACCTGGCAAAACCCCAACACACAGGGCAGTACCATCCCACAGGGCGTCAGGTGGCGGTCGAGACAGTTACAGGACAACAGAATCCGAGACGTAACACTACACAGCGCAGTACAGTGATATAGTCAGTCAAATAAATAACCCACAAAGGGACCCACAATACTGTGCCTTCCAACGCCAACAGAGGTCAGACAGCAGGCAAGATACCGACAGAGCAATGCAACGCACAACGTAAGACAACAGAGGACGGTCTAATGCTCAGACGCATCAGATGGCAGTCAAAACAATGACGCGGCAACACAATTCGAGACCCAACACAAAGGCGGTAGCACGGCAATACACGGTGGTCAAAGCAAGAGCACCCGGTAAAACCCCCACCATACAGATGGCTACTATCCCAGAGCGTCCACAATGACAGTGAAGAGAACGACGGGGCAATGCAACGCAAGACAGAACACCATACAGGGCACTACAAGGCAATACGCAGACAAATAAAGAACAAACGTTTAAAAAACCCGCAAGACAGAGCGGCACATACCGGAACGGATCAGACAGTCGTCAGGGCGATTACAGCGCAATACAATGCAAGACAAAACACAACACGGGGCAGGACGAGGCAAGAGGTAGTCAAATAATGAACCGCCGATCAAAAACCCACAGACGAGCGCGCTGCAATCCCGGTCGCAGATGGCACTCGATAAAGTGAATGAGCAACAGAATCCAAGACATAACATTATAGGGGGCGGTAGAATGCAATCTACAGTCAAACAGAGAACAACCCATTACAAAACTGACGAGACAGCGCGCTATAATGAGAGACCATATCAGATATGAATCAAGACCGGTCCAGCGCAATATAAAATGCAAGTCCTAACAGTATACCGGGCACTACAATCCGATACACGGTGAAATACAAAGAAAACGATTCTAGAACTGCATACAAAACTGACGAGACAGCGCACTGCAATGAGAGGACATATCAGATATCAATCCAGACGCGTCCAGAACAATACAATGCAAGACCTAACAGTATACCGGGCACTAGAATCCGATACACGGTGAAATACAAAGAAAACGATTCTAGAACTGCATACAAAACTGACGAGACAGCGCACTACAATGAGAGGACATATCAGATATCAATCAAGACGCGTCCAGAGCAATACAACGCAAGACCTAACACTATACCGGCCACTACAATCCGATACACGGTGAAATAAAAAGAAAACGAGTCCAGAACTGCACGGTCTCGAGAATTTTGTAACACAATGGCTGAAATGACAATCCAAACAATGACAGGGTAATCCAACACCAGACATAGCACTATACGGGTCAGCACAAGCCAATACCCGCTCAAATAAACAGCAAACCGTTCTAGGACTGCACGGGATTGGGAATTGTTTAACAAATACACAGTTCAATGAACAACAACCAATTTTTGGACTGCAGTGGACTGTGAAAGTTTTAAACACAAAGTCTAAAGTCACAAACCCGACAATGACAGGACAATACAATGCGAGACAGCGAGACAGCGTGCATGGCAGTACAATGCAATACACCGTCAAATAAAAAACAGCTGATGAAGGAAGTGACAAGACGGTGGCAGACAACGGCAGAATAGATCAGATGACAGTCAAGACAACAACAGAGCCGTACAACGCAAGACGTAACACCACACGGGGCCGGACAAGGCAATATGCAGTTGTGGCGGGCAGAGCGATTCACTTCACTCCTAAGAGAGAAGGAAACATTTAGAAACACACACGCAGGGATTCAACAAAGGTAGCAGTGCACGTGACAGCGCTTCAGCAGATTGCACGGCCACGTACCCCGGGTTACTTACTGCCTAGGGGCCAGGGTCAGACGAGCTGTCAGGGAGACCCTCCCCTTGAGTCACGAGGCTCGGAAAGGACCCCCTTGCTTTCTAAACTCCTTCTCCGAGAGGAGTCTAGGTGCGGCTGGATCCCATCCTTGCCCCGGCCTTGGGCAACCCTTTCCCTCTAAAGGATTGTATCTGCGCCATCAACCCGTTCTATCACTCAGCTAAGATTGCAAAGCTCTGCATGCTATTAGTCACTTACCCAGGTTCTGCTGCGGCAAGGCGTCTCTCAACCTCGAGGAGCAGAACCTTACGTGAGCGTCCCCGCTCAAGCGCCGGAGGTGGCGAACAGGCCGCTGCCGGGCAGGAAGGCTCCAAGGGCTCTTGTCCTGTCCACTATTTGTAGAGGAAGCTAATTGACTTGTAGTCATATCAGCCTGGGAAAAAAATAACTCAGTCCCCAGTCCAGACGGTGTGTTGACTCTGTTGACTGCGGGGAGGAGAGAAAAGGGGGTTGGGGGGGTGAGGGGGTGGGAAACGGCGGGGAGGAGGGCACCGCACCACCACACCGGTCAAACAAAGAACAACCAATTCAAGAATTCACAACACAGAGCAGTACAATCCCAGACAGTCTAAAACAACAGTCGAAACAATGACAGACCAATACAATGCAAGACATAACACAACACGGGGCAGCACGAGGCAATACGCAGCCAAATTAAGAACAACCCATCAACACACCCACGATACAGCGCAGTCCTCCGACAGAATGTTTCAAGTGATCGTCAAAACAACGATGGGGCAATGCAATGCAATGCCTAACAATACAGGACGCAACGATGGAACACACAACCCAAGAACTCATTCAGAAACTCACAATACAGTGCAGTCCAATCCCAGACAAGCTCAAATAACAAGCAAGACAACAACGTCAGGGCAATACAAGGCAAGACAAAGTTACACAGGGCAGTACAACGCCATACACCATCAAATAAAGAACAGCCAAGGAAAGAATTCACAGTGCAGTGCCATACAATGCCAGACTCTCTCTCAGATGGCAGTCGAGACAACGACAGAGCAACGCATCGCAAGGTGTAACGCGATACGGGGCACTACAAGACACTGCACGGTCAAAGAAACAACAACCTATTAAAGAAGTCACAATACAGTGCAGTCCTAGGACAGAACGTCTATAAAATGACCGTCTAGACAATGACAGGGCACTACAACGCAAGACAAAACACGATACAGGGCACTACAAGGCAAAACACACTCACATCAACAACCACCCCATAAAAAAATACCACAAAACAGTGCAGCACCCTGCCACAATATATCACGTGGCACTCAGGACAATTCCATGGCAATACAATGCCAAACGTAACACAGCACAGGGCAGTACAATGCAAAACAGAATGAAAGAAAGAACAACCTGGCAAAACCCTAACACACAGGGCAGTACCATCCCACAGGGCGTCAGGTGGCGGTCGAGACAGTTACAGGACAACAGAATCCGAGACGTAACATTACACAGCGCAGTACAGTGATATAGTCAGTCAAATAAATAACCCACAAAGGGACCCACAATACTGAGCCTTCCAACGCCAACAGAGGTCAGACAGCAGGCAAGATACCGACAGAGCAATGCAACGCACAACGTAAGACAACAGAGGACGGTCTAATGCTCAGACGCATCAGATGGCAGTCAAAACAATGACGCGGCAACACAATTCGAGACCCAACACAAAGGCGGTAGCACGGCAATACACGGTGGTCAAAGCAAGAGCACCCGGTAAAACCCCCACGATACAGATGGCTACTATCCCAGAGCGTCCACAATGACAGTGAAGAGAACGACGGGGCAATGCAACGCAAGACAGAACACCATACAGGGCACTACAAGGCAATACGCAGACAAATAAAGAACAAACGTTTAAAAAACCCGCAAGACAGAGCGGCACATACCGGAACGGATCAGACAGTCGTCAGGGCGATTACAGGGCAATACAATGCAAGACAAAACACAACACGGGGCAGGACGAGGCAAGAGGTAGTCAAATAATGAACCGCCGATCAAAAACCCACAGACGAGCGCGCTGCAATCCCGGTCGCAGATGGCACTCGATAAAGTGAATGAGCAACAGAATCCAAGACATAACATTATAGGGGGCGGTAGAATGCAATCTACAGTCAAACAGAGAACAACCCATTACAAAACTGACGAGACAGCGCGCTATAATGAGAGACCATATCAGATATCAATCAAGACGGGTCCAGCGCAATATAAAATGCAAGACCTAACAGTATACCGGGCACTACAATCCGATACTCGGTGAAATACAAAGAAAACGATTCTAGAACTGCATACAAAACTGACGAGACAGCGCACTGCAATGAGAGGACATATCAGATATCAATCCAGACGCGTCCAGAACAATACAATGCAAGACCTAACAGTATACCGGGCACTAGAATCCGATACACGGTGAAATACAAAGAAAACGATTCTAGAACTGCATACAAAACTGACGAGACAGCGCACTACAATGAGAGGACATATCAGATATCAATCAAGACGGGTCCAGAGCAATACAACGCAAGACCTAACACTATACCGGCCACTACAATCCGATACACGGTGAAATAAAAAGAAAACGAGTCCAGAACTGCACGGTCTCGAGAATTTTGTAACACAATGGCTGAAATGACAATCCAAACAATGACAGGGTAATCCAACACCAGACATAGCACTATACGGCTCAGCACAAGCCAATACCCGCTCAAATAAACAGCAAACCGTTCTAGGACTGCACGGGATTGGGAATTGTTTAACAAATACACAGTTCAATGAACAACAACCAATTTTTGGACTGCAGTGGACTGTGAAAGTTTTAAACAGAAAGTCTAAAGTCACAAACCCAACAATGACAGGACAATACAATGCGAGACAGCGAGACAGCGTGCATGGCAGTACAATGCAATACACCGTCAAATAAAAAACAGCTGATGAAGGAAGTGACAAGACGGTGGCAGACAACGGCAGAATAGATCAGATGACAGTCAAGACAACAACAGAGCCATACAACGCAAGACGTAACACCACACGGGGCCGGACAAGGCAATATGCAGTTGTGGCGGGCAGAGCGATTCACTTCACTCCTAAGAGAGAAGGAAACATTTAGAAACACACACGCAGGGATTCAACAAAGGTAGCAGTGCACGTGACAGCGCTTCAGCAGATTGCACGGCCACGTACCCCGGGTTATTTACTGCCTAGGGGCCAGGGTCAGACGAGCTGTCAGGGAGACCCTCCCCTTGAGTCACGAGGCTCGGAAAGGACCCCCTTGCTTTCTAAACTCCTTCTCCGAGAGGAGTCTAGGTGCGGCTGGATCCCATCCTTGCCCCGGCCTTGGGCAACCCTTTCCCTCTAAAGGATTGTATCTGCGCCATCAACCCGTTCTATCACTCAGCTAAGATTGCAAAGCTCTGCATGCTATTAGTCACTTACCCAGGTTCTGCTGCGGCAAGGCGTCTCTCAACCTCGAGGAGCAGAACCTTACGTGAGCATCTCCGCTCAAGCGCCGGAGGTGGCGAACAGGCCGCTGCCGGGCAGGAAGGCTCCAAGGGCTCTTGTCCTGTCCACTATTTGTAGAGGAAGCTAATTGACTTGTAGTCATATCAGCCTGGGAAAAAAATAACTCAGTCCCCAGTCCAGACGGTGTGTTGACTCTCTTGACTGCGGGGAGGAGAGAAAAGGGGGTTGGGGGGGTGAGGGGGTGGGAAACGGCGGGGAGGAGGGCACCGCACCACCACACCGGTCAAACAAAGAACAACCAATTCAAGAATTCACAACACAGAGCAGTACAATCCCAGACAGTCTAAAACAACAGTCGAAACAATGACAGACCAATACAATGCAAGACATAACACAACACGGGGCAGCACGAGGCAATACGCAGCCAAATTAAGAACAACCCATCAACACACCCACGATACAGCGCAGTCCTCCGACAGAATGTTTCAAGTGATCGTCAAAACAACGATGGGGCAATGCAATGCAATGCCTAACAATACAGGACGCAACGATGGAACACACAACCCAAGAACTCATTCAGAAACTCACAATACAGTGCAGTCCAATCCCAGACAAGCTCAAATAACAAGCAAGACAACAACGTCAGGGCAATACAAGGCAAGACAAAGTTACACAGGGCAGTACAACGCCATACACCATCAAATAAAGAACAGCCAAGGAAAGAATTCACAGTGCAGTGCCATACAATGCCAGACTCTCTCTCAGATGGCAGTCGAGACAACGACAGAGCAACGCATCGCAAGGTGTAACGCGATACGGGGCACTACAAGACACTGCACGGTCAAAGAAACAACAACCTATTAAAGAAGTCACAATACAGTGCAGTCCTAGGACAGAACGTCTATAAAATGACCGTCTAGACAATGACAGGGCACTACAACGCAAGACAAAACACGATACAGGGCACTACAAGGCAAAACACACTCACATCAACAACCACCCCATAAAAAAATACCACAAAACAGTGCAGCACCCTGCCACAATATATCACGTGGCACTCAGGACAATTCCATGGCAATACAATGCCAAACGTAACACAGCACAGGGCAGTACAATGCAAAACAGAATGAAAGAAAGAACAACCTGGCAAAACCCCAACACACAGGCCAGTACCATCCCACAGGGCGTCAGGTGGCGGTCGAGACAGTTACAGGACAACAGAATCCGAGACGTAACACTACACAGCGCAGTACAGTGATATAGTCAGTCAAATAAATAACCCACAAAGGGACCCACAATACTGTGCCTTCCAACGCCAACAGAGGTCAGACAGCAGGCAAGATACCGACAGAGCAATGCAACGCACAACGTAAGACAACAGAGGACGGTCTAATGCTCAGACGCATCAGATGGCAGTCAAAACAATGACGCGGCAACACAATTCGAGACCCAACACAAAGGCGGTAGCACGGCAATACACGGTGGTCAAAGCAAGAGCACCCGGTAAAACCCCCACCATACAGATGGCTACTATCCCAGAGCGTCCACAATGACAGTGAAGAGAACGACGGGGCAATGCAACGCAAGACAGAACACCATACAGGGCACTACAAGGCAATACGCAGACAAATAAAGAACAAACGTTTAAAAAACCCGCAAGACAGAGCGGCACATACCGGAACGGATCAGACAGTCGTCAGGGCGATTACAGGGCAATACAATGCAAGACAAAACACAACACGGGGCAGGACGAGGCAAGAGGTAGTCAAATAATGAACCGCCGATCAAAAACCCACAGACGAGCGCGCTGCAATCCCGGTCGCAGATGGCACTCGATAAAGTGAATGAGCAACAGAATCCAAGACATAACATTATAGGGGGCGGTAGAATGCAATCTACAGTCAAACAGAGAACAACCCATTACAAAACTGACGAGACAGCGCGCTATAATGAGAGACCATATCAGATATCAATCAAGACGGGTCCAGCGCAATATAAAATGCAAGACCTAACAGTATACCGGGCACTACAATCCGATACTCGGTGAAATACAAAGAAAACGATTCTAGAACTGCATACAAAACTGACGAGACAGCGCACTGCAATGAGAGGACATATCAGATATCAATCCAGACGCGTCCAGAACAATACAATGCAAGACCTAACAGTATACCGGGCACTAGAATCCGATACACGGTGAAATACAAAGAAAACGATTCTAGAACTGCATACAAAACTGACGAGACAGCGCACTACAATGAGAGGACATATCAGATATCAATCAAGACGGGTCCAGAGCAATACAACGCAAGACCTAACACTATACCGGCCACTACAATCCGATACACGGTGAAATAAAAAGAAAACGAGTCCAGAACTGCACGGTCTCGAGAATTTTGTAACACAATGGCTGAAATGACAATCCAAACAATGACAGGGTAATCCAACACCAGACATAGCACTATACGGGTCACCACAAGCCAATAGCCGCTCAAATAAACAGCAAACCGTTCTAGGACTGCACGGGATTGGGAATTGTTTAACAAATACACAGTTCAATGAACAACAACCAATTTTTGGACTGCAGTGGACTGTGAAAGTTTTAAACAGAAAGTCTAAAGTCACAAACCCAACAATGACAGGACAATACAATGCGAGACAGCGAGACAGCGTGCATGGCAGTACAATGCAATACACCGTCAAATAAAAAACAGCTGATGAAGGAAGTGACAAGACGGTGGCAGACAACGGCAGAATAGATCAGATGACAGTCAAGACAACAACAGAGCCGTACAACGCAAGACGTAACACCACACGGGGCCGGACAAGGCAATATGCAGTTGTGGCGGGCAGAGCAATTCACTTCACTCCTAAGAGAGAAGGAAACATTTAGAAACACACACGCAGGGATTCAACAAAGGTAGCAGTGCACGTGACAGCGCTTCAGCAGATTGCACGGCCACGTACCCCGGGTTACTTACTGCCTAGGGGCCAGGGTCAGACGAGCTGTCAGGGAGACCCTCCCCTTGAGTCACGAGGCTCGGAAAGGACCCCCTTGCTTTCTAAACTCCTTCTCCGAGAGGAGTCTAGGTGCGGCTGGATCCCATCCTTGCCCCGGCCTTGGGCAACCCTTTCCCTCTAAAGGATTGTATCTGCGCCATCAACCCGTTCTATCACTCAGCTAAGATTGCAAAGCTCTGCATGCTATTAGTCACTTACCCAGGTTCTGCTGCGGCAAGGCGTCTCTCAACCTCGAGGAGCAGAACCTTACGTGAGCGTCCCCGCTCAAGCGCCGGAGGTGGCGAACAGGCCGCTGCCGGGCAGGAAGGCTCCAAGGGCTCTTGTCCTGTCCACTATTTGTAGAGGAAGCTAATTGACTTGTAGTCATATCAGCCTGGGAAAAAAATAACTCAGTCCCCAGTCCAGACGGTGTGTTGACTCTGTTGACTGCGGGGAGGAGAGAAAAGGGGGTTGGGGGGGTGAGGGGGTGGGAAACGGCGGGGAGGAGGGCACCGCACCACCACACCGGTCAAACAAAGAACAACCAATTCAAGAATTCACAACACAGAGCAGTACAATCCCAGACAGTCTAAAACAACAGTCGAAACAATGACAGACCAATACAATGCAAGACATAACACAACACGGGGCAGCACGAGGCAATACGCAGCCAAATTAAGAACAACCCATCAACACACCCACGATACAGCGCAGTCCTCCGACAGAATGTTTCAAGTGATCGTCAAAACAACGATGGGGCAATGCAATGCAATGCCTAACAATACAGGACGCAACGATGGAACACACAACCCAAGAACTCATTCAGAAACTCACAATACAGTGCAGTCCAATCCCAGACAAGCTCAAATAACAAGCAAGACAACAACGTCAGGGCAATACAAGGCAAGACAAAGTTACACAGGGCAGTACAACGCCATACACCATCAAATAAAGAACAGCCAAGGAAAGAATTCACAGTGCAGTGCCATACAATGCCAGACTCTCTCTCAGATGGCAGTCGAGACAACGACAGAGCAACGCATCGCAAGGTGTAACGCGATACGGGGCACTACAAGACACTGCACGGTCAAAGAAACAACAACCTATTAAAGAAGTCACAATACAGTGCAGTCCTAGGACAGAACGTCTATAAAATGACCGTCTAGACAATGACAGGGCACTACAACGCAAGACAAAACACGATACAGGGCACTACAAGGCAAAACACACTCACATCAACAACCACCCCATAAAAAAATACCACAAAACAGTGCAGCACCCTGCCACAATATATCACGTGGCACTCAGGACAATTCCATGGCAATACAATGCCAAACGTAACACAGCACAGGGCAGTACAATGCAAAACAGAATGAAAGAAAGAACAACCTGGCAAAACCCCAACACACAGGGCAGTACCATCCCACAGGGCGTCAGGTGGCGGTCGAGACAGTTACAGGACAACAGAATCCGAGACGTAACACTACACAGCGCAGTACAGTGATATAGTCAGTCAAATAAATAACCCACAAAGGGACCCACAATACTGTGCCTTCCAACGCCAACAGAGGTCAGACAGCAGGCAAGATACCGACAGAGCAATGCAACGCACAACGTAAGACAACAGAGGACGGTCTAATGCTCAGACGCATCAGATGGCAGTCAAAACAATGACGCGGCAACACAATTCGAGACCCAACACAAAGGCGGTAGCACGGCAATACACGGTGGTCAAAGCAAGAGCACCCGGTAAAACCCCCACCATACAGATGGCTACTATCCCAGAGCGTCCACAATGACAGTGAAGAGAACGACGGGGCAATGCAACGCAAGACAGAACACCATACAGGGCACTACAAGGCAATACGCAGACAAATAAAGAACAAACGTTTAAAAAACCCGCAAGACAGAGCGGCACATACCGGAACGGATCAGACAGTCGTCAGGGCGATTACAGCGCAATACAATGCAAGACAAAACACAACACGGGGCAGGACGAGGCAAGAGGTAGTCAAATAATGAACCGCCGATCAAAAACCCACAGACGAGCGCGCTGCAATCCCGGTCGCAGATGGCACTCGATAAAGTGAATGAGCAACAGAATCCAAGACATAACATTATAGGGGGCGGTAGAATGCAATCTACAGTCAAACAGAGAACAACCCATTACAAAACTGACGAGACAGCGCGCTATAATGAGAGACCATATCAGATATGAATCAAGACCGGTCCAGCGCAATATAAAATGCAAGTCCTAACAGTATACCGGGCACTACAATCCGATACACGGTGAAATACAAAGAAAACGATTCTAGAACTGCATACAAAACTGACGAGACAGCGCACTGCAATGAGAGGACATATCAGATATCAATCCAGACGCGTCCAGAACAATACAATGCAAGACCTAACAGTATACCGGGCACTACAACCCGATACACGGTGAAATACAAAGAAAACGATTCTAGAACTGCATACAAAACTGACGAGACAGCGCACTACAATGAGAGGACATATCAGATATCAATCAAGACGCGTCCAGAGCAATACAACGCAAGACCTAACACTATACCGGCCACTACAATCCGATACACGGTGAAATAAAAAGAAAACGAGTCCAGAACTGCACGGTCTCGAGAATTTTGTAACACAATGGCTGAAATGACAATCCAAACAATGACAGGGTAATCCAACACCAGACATAGCACTATACGGGTCAGCACAAGCCAATACCCGCTCAAATAAACAGCAAACCGTTCTAGGACTGCACGGGATTGGGAATTGTTTAACAAATACACAGTTCAATGAACAACAACCAATTTTTGGACTGCAGTGGACTGTGAAAGTTTTAAACACAAAGTCTAAAGTCACAAACCCGACAATGACAGGACAATACAATGCGAGACAGCGAGACAGCGTGCATGGCAGTACAATGCAATACACCGTCAAATAAAAAACAGCTGATGAAGGAAGTGACAAGACGGTGGCAGACAACGGCAGAATAGATCAGATGACAGTCAAGACAACAACAGAGCCGTACAACGCAAGACGTAACACCACACGGGGCCGGACAAGGCAATATGCAGTTGTGGCGGGCAGAGCAATTCACTTCACTCCTAAGAGAGAAGGAAACATTTAGAAACACACACGCAGGGATTCAACAAAGGTAGCAGTGCACGTGACAGCGCTTCAGCAGATTGCACGGCCACGTACCCCGGGTTACTTACTGCCTAGGGGCCAGGGTCAGACGAGCTGTCAGGGAGACCCTCCCCTTGAGTCACGAGGCTCGGAAAGGACCCCCTTGCTTTCTAAACTCCTTCTCCGAGAGGAGTCTAGGTGCGGCTGGATCCCATCCTTGCCCCGGCCTTGGGCAACCCTTTCCCTCTAAAGGATTGTATCTGCGCCATCAACCCGTTCTATCACTCAGCTAAGATTGCAAAGCTCTGCATGCTATTAGTCACTTACCCAGGTTCTGCTGCGGCAAGGCGTCTCTCAACCTCGAGGAGCAGAACCTTACGTGAGCGTCCCCGCTCAAGCGCCGGAGGTGGCGAACAGGCCGCTGCCGGGCAGGAAGGCTCCAAGGGCTCTTGTCCTGTCCACTATTTGTAGAGGAAGCTAATTGACTTGTAGTCATATCAGCCTGGGAAAAAAATAACTCAGTCCCCAGTCCAGACGGTGTGTTGACTCTGTTGACTGCGGGGAGGAGAGAAAAGGGGGTTGGGGGGGTGAGGGGGTGGGAAACGGCGGGGAGGAGGGCACCGCACCACCACACCGGTCAAACAAAGAACAACCAATTCAAGAATTCACAACACAGAGCAGTACAATCCCAGACAGTCTAAAACAACAGTCGAAACAATGACAGACCAATACAATGCAAGACATAACACAACACGGGGCAGCACGAGGCAATACGCAGCCAAATTAAGAACAACCCATCAACACACCCACGATACAGCGCAGTCCTCCGACAGAATGTTTCAAGTGATCGTCAAAACAACGATGGGGCAATGCAATGCAATGCCTAACAATACAGGACGCAACGATGGAACACACAACCCAAGAACTCATTCAGAAACTCACAATACAGTGCAGTCCAATCCCAGACAAGCTCAAATAACAAGCAAGACAACAACGTCAGGGCAATACAAGGCAAGACAAAGTTACACAGGGCAGTACAACGCCATACACCATCAAATAAAGAACAGCCAAGGAAAGAATTCACAGTGCAGTGCCATACAATGCCAGACTCTCTCTCAGATGGCAGTCGAGACAACGACAGAGCAACGCATCGCAAGGTGTAACGCGATACGGGGCACTACAAGACACTGCACGGTCAAAGAAACAACAACCTATTAAAGAAGTCACAATACAGTGCAGTCCTAGGACAGAACGTCTATAAAATGACCGTCTAGACAATGACAGGGCACTACAACGCAAGACAAAACACGATACAGGGCACTACAAGGCAAAACACACTCACATCAACAACCACCCCATAAAAAAATACCACAAAACAGTGCAGCACCCTGCCACAATATATCACGTGGCACTCAGGACAATTCCATGGCAATACAATGCCAAACGTAACACAGCACAGGGCAGTACAATGCAAAACAGAATGAAAGAAAGAACAACCTGGCAAAACCCTAACACACAGGGCAGTACCATCCCACAGGGCGTCAGGTGGCGGTCGAGACAGTTACAGGACAACAGAATCCGAGACGTAACATTACACAGCGCAGTACAGTGATATAGTCAGTCAAATAAATAACCCACAAAGGGACCCACAATACTGAGCCTTCCAACGCCAACAGAGGTCAGACAGCAGGCAAGATACCGACAGAGCAATGCAACGCACAACGTAAGACAACAGAGGACGGTCTAATGCTCAGACGCATCAGATGGCAGTCAAAACAATGACGCGGCAACACAATTCGAGACCCAACACAAAGGCGGTAGCACGGCAATACACGGTGGTCAAAGCAAGAGCACCCGGTAAAACCCCCACCATACAGATGGCTACTATCCCAGAGCGTCCACAATGACAGTGAAGAGAACGACGGGGCAATGCAACGCAAGACAGAACACCATACAGGGCACTACAAGGCAATACGCAGACAAATAAAGAACAAACGTTTAAAAAACCCGCAAGACAGAGCGGCACATACCGGAACGGATCAGACAGTCGTCAGGGCGATTACAGGGCAATACAATGCAAGACAAAACACAACACGGGGCAGGACGAGGCAAGAGGTAGTCAAATAATGAACCGCCGATCAAAAACCCACAGACGAGCGCGCTGCAATCCCGGTCGCAGATGGCACTCGATAAAGTGAATGAGCAACAGAATCCAAGACATAACATTATAGGGGGCGGTAGAATGCAATCTACAGTCAAACAGAGAACAACCCATTACAAAACTGACGAGACAGCGCGCTATAATGAGAGACCATATCAGATATCAATCAAGACGGGTCCAGCGCAATATAAAATGCAAGACCTAACAGTATACCGGGCACTACAATCCGATACTCGGTGAAATACAAAGAAAACGATTCTAGAACTGCATACAAAACTGACGAGACAGCGCACTGCAATGAGAGGACATATCAGATATCAATCCAGACGCGTCCAGAACAATACAATGCAAGACCTAACAGTATACCGGGCACTAGAATCCGATACACGGTGAAATACAAAGAAAACGATTCTAGAACTGCATACAAAACTGACGAGACAGCGCACTACAATGAGAGGACATATCAGATATCAATCAAGACGGGTCCAGAGCAATACAACGCAAGACCTAACACTATACCGGCCACTACAATCCGATACACGGTGAAATAAAAAGAAAACGAGTCCAGAACTGCACGGTCTCGAGAATTTTGTAACACAATGGCTGAAATGACAATCCAAACAATGACAGGGTAATCCAACACCAGACATAGCACTATACGGCTCAGCACAAGCCAATACCCGCTCAAATAAACAGCAAACCGTTCTAGGACTGCACGGGATTGGGAATTGTTTAACAAATACACAGTTCAATGAACAACAACCAATTTTTGGACTGCAGTGGACTGTGAAAGTTTTAAACAGAAAGTCTAAAGTCACAAACCCAACAATGACAGGACAATACAATGCGAGACAGCGAGACAGCGTGCATGGCAGTACAATGCAATACACCGTCAAATAAAAAACAGCTGATGAAGGAAGTGACAAGACGGTGGCAGACAACGGCAGAATAGATCAGATGACAGTCAAGACAACAACAGAGCCATACAACGCAAGACGTAACACCACACGGGGCCGGACAAGGCAATATGCAGTTGTGGCGGGCAGAGCGATTCACTTCACTCCTAAGAGAGAAGGAAACATTTAGAAACACACACGCAGGGATTCAACAAAGGTAGCAGTGCACGTGACAGCGCTTCAGCAGATTGCACGGCCACGTACCCCGGGTTATTTACTGCCTAGGGGCCAGGGTCAGACGAGCTGTCAGGGAGACCCTCCCCTTGAGTCACGAGGCTCGGAAAGGACCCCCTTGCTTTCTAAACTCCTTCTCCGAGAGGAGTCTAGGTGCGGCTGGATCCCATCCTTGCCCCGGCCTTGGGCAACCCTTTCCCTCTAAAGGATTGTATCTGCGCCATCAACCCGTTCTATCACTCAGCTAAGATTGCAAAGCTCTGCATGCTATTAGTCACTTACCCAGGTTCTGCTGCGGCAAGGCGTCTCTCAACCTCGAGGAGCAGAACCTTACGTGAGCATCTCCGCTCAAGCGCCGGAGGTGGCGAACAGGCCGCTGCCGGGCAGGAAGGCTCCAAGGGCTCTTGTCCTGTCCACTATTTGTAGAGGAAGCTAATTGACTTGTAGTCATATCAGCCTGGGAAAAAAATAACTCAGTCCCCAGTCCAGACGGTGTGTTGACTCTCTTGACTGCGGGGAGGAGAGAAAAGGGGGTTGGGGGGGTGAGGGGGTGGGAAACGGCGGGGAGGAGGGCACCGCACCACCACACCGGTCAAACAAAGAACAACCAATTCAAGAATTCACAACACAGAGCAGTACAATCCCAGACAGTCTAAAACAACAGTCGAAACAATGACAGACCAATACAATGCAAGACATAACACAACACGGGGCAGCACGAGGCAATACGCAGCCAAATTAAGAACAACCCATCAACACACCCACGATACAGCGCAGTCCTCCGACAGAATGTTTCAAGTGATCGTCAAAACAACGATGGGGCAATGCAATGCAATGCCTAACAATACAGGACGCAACGATGGAACACACAACCCAAGAACTCATTCAGAAACTCACAATACAGTGCAGTCCAATCCCAGACAAGCTCAAATAACAAGCAAGACAACAACGTCAGGGCAATACAAGGCAAGACAAAGTTACACAGGGCAGTACAACGCCATACACCATCAAATAAAGAACAGCCAAGGAAAGAATTCACAGTGCAGTGCCATACAATGCCAGACTCTCTCTCAGATGGCAGTCGAGACAACGACAGAGCAACGCATCGCAAGGTGTAACGCGATACGGGGCACTACAAGACACTGCACGGTCAAAGAAACAACAACCTATTAAAGAAGTCACAATACAGTGCAGTCCTAGGACAGAACGTCTATAAAATGACCGTCTAGACAATGACAGGGCACTACAACGCAAGACAAAACACGATACAGGGCACTACAAGGCAAAACACACTCACATCAACAACCACCCCATAAAAAAATACCACAAAACAGTGCAGCACCCTGCCACAATATATCACGTGGCACTCAGGACAATTCCATGGCAATACAATGCCAAACGTAACACAGCACAGGGCAGTACAATGCAAAACAGAATGAAAGAAAGAACAACCTGGCAAAACCCCAACACACAGGGCAGTACCATCCCACAGGGCGTCAGGTGGCGGTCGAGACAGTTACAGGACAACAGAATCCGAGACGTAACACTACACAGCGCAGTACAGTGATATAGTCAGTCAAATAAATAACCCACAAAGGGACCCACAATACTGTGCCTTCCAACGCCAACAGAGGTCAGACAGCAGGCAAGATACCGACAGAGCAATGCAACGCACAACGTAAGACAACAGAGGACGGTCTAATGCTCAGACGCATCAGATGGCAGTCAAAACAATGACGCGGCAACACAATTCGAGACCCAACACAAAGGCGGTAGCACGGCAATACACGGTGGTCAAAGCAAGAGCACCCGGTAAAACCCCCACCATACAGATGGCTACTATCCCAGAGCGTCCACAATGACAGTGAAGAGAACGACGGGGCAATGCAACGCAAGACAGAACACCATACAGGGCACTACAAGGCAATACGCAGACAAATAAAGAACAAACGTTTAAAAAACCCGCAAGACAGAGCGGCACATACCGGAACGGATCAGACAGTCGTCAGGGCGATTACAGCGCAATACAATGCAAGACAAAACACAACACGGGGCAGGACGAGGCAAGAGGTAGTCAAATAATGAACCGCCGATCAAAAACCCACAGACGAGCGCGCTGCAATCCCGGTCGCAGATGGCACTCGATAAAGTGAATGAGCAACAGAATCCAAGACATAACATTATAGGGGGCGGTAGAATGCAATCTACAGTCAAACAGAGAACAACCCATTACAAAACTGACGAGACAGCGCGCTATAATGAGAGACCATATCAGATATCAATCAAGACGGGTCCAGCGCAATATAAAATGCAAGACCTAACAGTATACCGGGCACTACAATCCGATACTCGGTGAAATACAAAGAAAACGATTCTAGAACTGCATACAAAACTGACGAGACAGCGCACTGCAATGAGAGGACATATCAGATATCAATCCAGACGCGTCCAGAACAATACAATGCAAGACCTAACAGTATACCGGGCACTAGAATCCGATACACGGTGAAATACAAAGAAAACGATTCTAGAACTGCATACAAAACTGACGAGACAGCGCACTACAATGAGAGGACATATCAGATATCAATCAAGACGGGTCCAGAGCAATACAACGCAAGACCTAACACTATACCGGCCACTACAATCCGATACACGGTGAAATAAAAAGAAAACGAGTCCAGAACTGCACGGTCTCGAGAATTTTGTAACACAATGGCTGAAATGACAATCCAAACAATGACAGGGTAATCCAACACCAGACATAGCACTATACGGGTCACCACAAGCCAATAGCCGCTCAAATAAACAGCAAACCGTTCTAGGACTGCACGGGATTGGGAATTGTTTAACAAATACACAGTTCAATGAACAACAACCAATTTTTGGACTGCAGTGGACTGTGAAAGTTTTAAACAGAAAGTCTAAAGTCACAAACCCGACAATGACAGGACAATACAATGCGAGACAGCGAGACAGCGTGCATGGCAGTACAATGCAATACACCGTCAAATAAAAAACAGCTGATGAAGGAAGTGACAAGACGGTGGCAGACAACGGCAGAATAGATCAGATGACAGTCAAGACAACAACAGAGCCATACAACGCAAGACGTAACACCACACGGGGCCGGACAAGGCAATATGCAGTTGTGGCGGGCAGAGCGATTCACTTCACTCCTAAGAGAGAAGGAAACATTTAGAAACACACACGCAGGGATTCAACAAAGGTAGCAGTGCACGTGACAGCGCTTCAGCAGATTGCACGGCCACGTACCCCGGGTTATTTACTGCCTAGGGGCCAGGGTCAGACGAGCTGTCAGGGAGACCCTCCCCTTGAGTCACGAGGCTCGGAAAGGACCCCCTTGCTTTCTAAACTCCTTCTCCGAGAGGAGTCTAGGTGCGGCTGGATCCCATCCTTGCCCCGGCCTTGGGCAACCCTTTCCCTCTAAAGGATTGTATCTGCGCCATCAACCCGTTCTATCACTCAGCTAAGATTGCAAAGCTCTGCATGCTATTAGTCACTTACCCAGGTTCTGCTGCGGCAAGGCGTCTCTCAACCTCGAGGAGCAGAACCTTACGTGAGCATCTCCGCTCAAGCGCCGGAGGTGGCGAACAGGCCGCTGCCGGGCAGGAAGGCTCCAAGGGCTCTTGTCCTGTCCACTATTTGTAGAGGAAGCTAATTGACTTGTAGTCATATCAGCCTGGGAAAAAAATAACTCAGTCCCCAGTCCAGACGGTGTGTTGACTCTCTTGACTGCGGGGAGGAGAGAAAAGGGGGTTGGGGGGGTGAGGGGGTGGGAAACGGCGGGGAGGAGGGCACCGCACCACCACACCGGTCAAACAAAGAACAACCAATTCAAGAATTCACAACACAGAGCAGTACAATCCCAGACAGTCTAAAACAACAGTCGAAACAATGACAGACCAATACAATGCAAGACATAACACAACACGGGGCAGCACGAGGCAATACGCAGCCAAATTAAGAACAACCCATCAACACACCCACGATACAGCGCAGTCCTCCGACAGAATGTTTCAAGTGATCGTCAAAACAACGATGGGGCAATGCAATGCAATGCCTAACAATACAGGACGCAACGATGGAACACACAACCCAAGAACTCATTCAGAAACTCACAATACAGTGCAGTCCAATCCCAGACAAGCTCAAATAACAAGCAAGACAACAACGTCAGGGCAATACAAGGCAAGACAAAGTTACACAGGGCAGTACAACGCCATACACCATCAAATAAAGAACAGCCAAGGAAAGAATTCACAGTGCAGTGCCATACAATGCCAGACTCTCTCTCAGATGGCAGTCGAGACAACGACAGAGCAACGCATCGCAAGGTGTAACGCGATACGGGGCACTACAAGACACTGCACGGTCAAAGAAACAACAACCTATTAAAGAAGTCACAATACAGTGCAGTCCTAGGACAGAACGTCTATAAAATGACCGTCTAGACAATGACAGGGCACTACAACGCAAGACAAAACACGATACAGGGCACTACAAGGCAAAACACACTCACATCAACAACCACCCCATAAAAAAATACCACAAAACAGTGCAGCACCCTGCCACAATATATCACGTGGCACTCAGGACAATTCCATGGCAATACAATGCCAAACGTAACACAGCACAGGGCAGTACAATGCAAAACAGAATGAAAGAAAGAACAACCTGGCAAAACCCCAACACACAGGGCAGTACCATCCCACAGGGCGTCAGGTGGCGGTCGAGACAGTTACAGGACAACAGAATCCGAGACGTAACACTACACAGCGCAGTACAGTGATATAGTCAGTCAAATAAATAACCCACAAAGGGACCCACAATACTGTGCCTTCCAACGCCAACAGAGGTCAGACAGCAGGCAAGATACCGACAGAGCAATGCAACGCACAACGTAAGACAACAGAGGACGGTCTAATGCTCAGACGCATCAGATGGCAGTCAAAACAATGACGCGGCAACACAATTCGAGACCCAACACAAAGGCGGTAGCACGGCAATACACGGTGGTCAAAGCAAGAGCACCCGGTAAAACCCCCACCATACAGATGGCTACTATCCCAGAGCGTCCACAATGACAGTGAAGAGAACGACGGGGCAATGCAACGCAAGACAGAACACCATACAGGGCACTACAAGGCAATACGCAGACAAATAAAGAACAAACGTTTAAAAAACCCGCAAGACAGAGCGGCACATACCGGAACGGATCAGACAGTCGTCAGGGCGATTACAGCGCAATACAATGCAAGACAAAACACAACACGGGGCAGGACGAGGCAAGAGGTAGTCAAATAATGAACCGCCGATCAAAAACCCACAGACGAGCGCGCTGCAATCCCGGTCGCAGATGGCACTCGATAAAGTGAATGAGCAACAGAATCCAAGACATAACATTATAGGGGGCGGTAGAATGCAATCTACAGTCAAACAGAGAACAACCCATTACAAAACTGACGAGACAGCGCGCTATAATGAGAGACCATATCAGATATGAATCAAGACGGGTCCAGCGCAATATAAAATGCAAGTCCTAACAGTATACCGGGCACTACAATCCGATACACGGTGAAATACAAAGAAAACGATTCTAGAACTGCATACAAAACTGACGAGACAGCGCACTGCAATGAGAGGACATATCAGATATCAATCCAGACGCGTCCAGAACAATACAATGCAAGACCTAACAGTATACCGGGCACTACAACCCGATACACGGTGAAATACAAAGAAAACGATTCTAGAACTGCATACAAAACTGACGAGACAGCGCACTACAATGAGAGGACATATCAGATATCAATCAAGACGCGTCCAGAGCAATACAACGCAAGACCTAACACTATACCGGCCACTACAATCCGATACACGGTGAAATAAAAAGAAAACGAGTCCAGAACTGCACGGTCTCGAGAATTTTGTAACACAATGGCTGAAATGACAATCCAAACAATGACAGGGTAATCCAACACCAGACATAGCACTATACGGGTCAGCACAAGCCAATACCCGCTCAAATAAACAGCAAACCGTTCTAGGACTGCACGGGATTGGGAATTGTTTAACAAATACACAGTTCAATGAACAACAACCAATTTTTGGACTGCAGTGGACTGTGAAAGTTTTAAACACAAAGTCTAAAGTCACAAACCCGACAATGACAGGACAATACAATGCGAGACAGCGAGACAGCGTGCATGGCAGTACAATGCAATACACCGTCAAATAAAAAACAGCTGATGAAGGAAGTGACAAGACGGTGGCAGACAACGGCAGAATAGATCAGATGACAGTCAAGACAACAACAGAGCCGTACAACGCAAGACGTAACACCACACGGGGCCGGACAAGGCAATATGCAGTTGTGGCGGGCAGAGCGATTCACTTCACTCCTAAGAGAGAAGGAAACATTTAGAAACACACACGCAGGGATTCAACAAAGGTAGCAGTGCACGTGACAGCGCTTCAGCAGATTGCACGGCCACGTACCCCGGGTTACTTACTGCCTAGGGGCCAGGGTCAGACGAGCTGTCAGGGAGACCCTCCCCTTGAGTCACGAGGCTCGGAAAGGACCCCCTTGCTTTCTAAACTCCTTCTCCGAGAGGAGTCTAGGTGCGGCTGGATCCCATCCTTGCCCCGGCCTTGGGCAACCCTTTCCCTCTAAAGGATTGTATCTGCGCCATCAACCCGTTCTATCACTCAGCTAAGATTGCAAAGCTCTGCATGCTATTAGTCACTTACCCAGGTTCTGCTGCGGCAAGGCGTCTCTCAACCTCGAGGAGCAGAACCTTACGTGAGCGTCCCCGCTCAAGCGCCGGAGGTGGCGAACAGGCCGCTGCCGGGCAGGAAGGCTCCAAGGGCTCTTGTCCTGTCCACTATTTGTAGAGGAAGCTAATTGACTTGTAGTCATATCAGCCTGGGAAAAAAATAACTCAGTCCCCAGTCCAGACGGTGTGTTGACTCTGTTGACTGCGGGGAGGAGAGAAAAGGGGGTTGGGGGGGTGAGGGGGTGGGAAACGGCGGGGAGGAGGGCACCGCACCACCACACCGGTCAAACAAAGAACAACCAATTCAAGAATTCACAACACAGAGCAGTACAATCCTAGACAGTCTAAAACAACAGTCGAAACAATGACAGACCAATGCAATGCAAGACATAACACAACACGGGGCAGCACGAGGCAATACGCAGCCAAATTAAGAACAACCCATCAACACACCCACGATACAGCGCAGTCCTCCGACAGAATGTTTCAAGTGATCGTCAAAACAACGATGGGGCAATGCAATGCAATGCCTAACAATACAGGACGCAACGATGGAACACACAACCCAAGAACTCATTCAGAAACTCACAATACAGTGCAGTCCAATCCCAGACAAGCTCAAATAACAAGCAAGACAACAACGTCAGGGCAATACAAGGCAAGACAAAGTTACACAGGGCAGTACAACGCCATACACCATCAAATAAAGAACAGCCAAGGAAAGAATTCACAGTGCAGTGCCATACAATGCCAGACTCTCTCTCAGATGGCAGTCGAGACAACGACAGAGCAACGCATCGCAAGGTGTAACGCGATACGGGGCACTACAAGACACTGCACGGTCAAAGAAACAACAACCTATTAAAGAAGTCACAATACAGTGCAGTCCTAGGACAGAACGTCTATAAAATGACCGTCTAGACAATGACAGGGCACTACAACGCAAGACAAAACACGATACAGGGCACTACAAGGCAAAACACACTCACATCAACAACCACCCCATAAAAAAATACCACAAAACAGTGCAGCACCCTGCCACAATATATCACGTGGCACTCAGGACAATTCCATGGCAATACAATGCCAAACGTAACACAGCACAGGGCAGTACAATGCAAAACAGAATGAAAGAAAGAACAACCTGGCAAAACCCCAACACACAGGGCAGTACCATCCCACAGGGCGTCAGGTGGCGGTCGAGACAGTTACAGGACAACAGAATCCGAGACGTAACACTACACAGCGCAGTACAGTGATATAGTCAGTCAAATAAATAACCCACAAAGGGACCCACAATACTGTGCCTTCCAACGCCAACAGAGGTCAGACAGCAGGCAAGATACCGACAGAGCAATGCAACGCACAACGTAAGACAACAGAGGACGGTCTAATGCTCAGACGCATCAGATGGCAGTCAAAACAATGACGCGGCAACACAATTCGAGACCCAACACAAAGGCGGTAGCACGGCAATACACGGTGGTCAAAGCAAGAGCACCCGGTAAAACCCCCACCATACAGATGGCTACTATCCCAGAGCGTCCACAATGACAGTGAAGAGAACGACGGGGCAATGCAACGCAAGACAGAACACCATACAGGGCACTACAAGGCAATACGCAGACAAATAAAGAACAAACGTTTAAAAAACCCGCAAGACAGAGCGGCACATACCGGAACGGATCAGACAGTCGTCAGGGCGATTACAGCGCAATACAATGCAAGACAAAACACAACACGGGGCAGGACGAGGCAAGAGGTAGTCAAATAATGAACCGCCGATCAAAAACCCACAGACGAGCGCGCTGCAATCCCGGTCGCAGATGGCACTCGATAAAGTGAATGAGCAACAGAATCCAAGACATAACATTATAGGGGGCGGTAGAATGCAATCTACAGTCAAACAGAGAACAACCCATTACAAAACTGACGAGACAGCGCGCTATAATGAGAGACCATATCAGATATGAATCAAGACCGGTCCAGCGCAATATAAAATGCAAGTCCTAACAGTATACCGGGCACTACAATCCGATACACGGTGAAATACAAAGAAAACGATTCTAGAACTGCATACAAAACTGACGAGACAGCGCACTGCAATGAGAGGACATATCAGATATCAATCCAGACGCGTCCAGAACAATACAATGCAAGACCTAACAGTATACCGGGCACTACAACCCGATACACGGTGAAATACAAAGAAAACGATTCTAGAACTGCATACAAAACTGACGAGACAGCGCACTACAATGAGAGGACATATCAGATATCAATCAAGACGCGTCCAGAGCAATACAACGCAAGACCTAACACTATACCGGCCACTACAATCCGATACACGGTGAAATAAAAAGAAAACGAGTCCAGAACTGCACGGTCTCGAGAATTTTGTAACACAATGGCTGAAATGACAATCCAAACAATGACAGGGTAATCCAACACCAGACATAGCACTATACGGGTCAGCACAAGCCAATACCCGCTCAAATAAACAGCAAACCGTTCTAGGACTGCACGGGATTGGGAATTGTTTAACAAATACACAGTTCAATGAACAACAACCAATTTTTGGACTGCAGTGGACTGTGAAAGTTTTAAACACAAAGTCTAAAGTCACAAACCCGACAATGACAGGACAATACAATGCGAGACAGCGAGACAGCGTGCATGGCAGTACAATGCAATACACCGTCAAATAAAAAACAGCTGATGAAGGAAGTGACAAGACGGTGGCAGACAACGGCAGAATAGATCAGATGACAGTCAAGACAACAACAGAGCCGTACAACGCAAGACGTAACACCACACGGGGCCGGACAAGGCAATATGCAGTTGTGGCGGGCAGAGCGATTCACTTCACTCCTAAGAGAGAAGGAAACATTTAGAAACACACACGCAGGGATTCAACAAAGGTAGCAGTGCACGTGACAGCGCTTCAGCAGATTGCACGGCCACGTACCCCGGGTTACTTACTGCCTAGGGGCCAGGGTCAGACGAGCTGTCAGGGAGACCCTCCCCTTGAGTCACGAGGCTCGGAAAGGACCCCCTTGCTTTCTAAACTCCTTCTCCGAGAGGAGTCTAGGTGCGGCTGGATCCCATCCTTGCCCCGGCCTTGGGCAACCCTTTCCCTCTAAAGGATTGTATCTGCGCCATCAACCCGTTCTATCACTCAGCTAAGATTGCAAAGCTCTGCATGCTATTAGTCACTTACCCAGGTTCTGCTGCGGCAAGGCGTCTCTCAACCTCGAGGAGCAGAACCTTACGTGAGCATCTCCGCTCAAGCGCCGGAGGTGGCGAACAGGCCGCTGCCGGGCAGGAAGGCTCCAAGGGCTCTTGTCCTGTCCACTATTTGTAGAGGAAGCTAATTGACTTGTAGTCATATCAGCCTGGGAAAAAAATAACTCAGTCCCCAGTCCAGACGGTGTGTTGACTCTGTTGACTGCGGGGAGGAGAGAAAAGGGGGTTGGGGGGGTGAGGGGGTGGGAAACGGCGGGGAGGAGGGCACCGCACCACCACACCGGTCAAACAAAGAACAACCAATTCAAGAATTCACAACACAGAGCAGTACAATCCCAGACAGTCTAAAACAACAGTCGAAACAATGACAGACCAATACAATGCAAGACATAACACAACACGGGGCAGCACGAGGCAATACGCAGCCAAATTAAGAACAACCCATCAACACACCCACGATACAGCGCAGTCCTCCGACAGAATGTTTCAAGTGATCGTCAAAACAACGATGGGGCAATGCAATGCAATGCCTAACAATACAGGACGCAACGATGGAACACACAACCCAAGAACTCATTCAGAAACTCACAATACAGTGCAGTCCAATCCCAGACAAGCTCAAATAACAAGCAAGACAACAACGTCAGGGCAATACAAGGCAAGACAAAGTTACACAGGGCAGTACAACGCCATACACCATCAAATAAAGAACAGCCAAGGAAAGAATTCACAGTGCAGTGCCATACAATGCCAGACTCTCTCTCAGATGGCAGTCGAGACAACGACAGAGCAACGCATCGCAAGGTGTAACGCGATACGGGGCACTACAAGACACTGCACGGTCAAAGAAACAACAACCTATTAAAGAAGTCACAATACAGTGCAGTCCTAGGACAGAACGTCTATAAAATGACCGTCTAGACAATGACAGGGCACTACAACGCAAGACAAAACACGATACAGGGCACTACAAGGCAAAACACACTCACATCAACAACCACCCCATAAAAAAATACCACAAAACAGTGCAGCACCCTGCCACAATATATCACGTGGCACTCAGGACAATTCCATGGCAATACAATGCCAAACGTAACACAGCACAGGGCAGTACAATGCAAAACAGAATGAAAGAAAGAACAACCTGGCAAAACCCTAACACACAGGGCAGTACCATCCCACAGGGCGTCAGGTGGCGGTCGAGACAGTTACAGGACAACAGAATCCGAGACGTAACATTACACAGCGCAGTACAGTGATATAGTCAGTCAAATAAATAACCCACAAAGGGACCCACAATACTGAGCCTTCCAACGCCAACAGAGGTCAGACAGCAGGCAAGATACCGACAGAGCAATGCAACGCACAACGTAAGACAACAGAGGACGGTCTAATGCTCAGACGCATCAGATGGCAGTCAAAACAATGACGCGGCAACACAATTCGAGACCCAACACAAAGGCGGTAGCACGGCAATACACGGTGGTCAAAGCAAGAGCACCCGGTAAAACCCCCACGATACAGATGGCTACTATCCCAGAGCGTCCACAATGACAGTGAAGAGAACGACGGGGCAATGCAACGCAAGACAGAACACCATACAGGGCACTACAAGGCAATACGCAGACAAATAAAGAACAAACGTTTAAAAAACCCGCAAGACAGAGCGGCACATACCGGAACGGATCAGACAGTCGTCAGGGCGATTACAGGGCAATACAATGCAAGACAAAACACAACACGGGGCAGGACGAGGCAAGAGGTAGTCAAATAATGAACCGCCGATCAAAAACCCACAGACGAGCGCGCTGCAATCCCGGTCGCAGATGGCACTCGATAAAGTGAATGAGCAACAGAATCCAAGACATAACATTATAGGGGGCGGTAGAATGCAATCTACAGTCAAACAGAGAACAACCCATTACAAAACTGACGAGACAGCGCGCTATAATGAGAGACCATATCAGATATCAATCAAGACGGGTCCAGCGCAATATAAAATGCAAGACCTAACAGTATACCGGGCACTACAATCCGATACTCGGTGAAATACAAAGAAAACGATTCTAGAACTGCATACAAAACTGACGAGACAGCGCACTGCAATGAGAGGACATATCAGATATCAATCCAGACGCGTCCAGAACAATACAATGCAAGACCTAACAGTATACCGGGCACTAGAATCCGATACACGGTGAAATACAAAGAAAACGATTCTAGAACTGCATACAAAACTGACGAGACAGCGCACTACAATGAGAGGACATATCAGATATCAATCAAGACGGGTCCAGAGCAATACAACGCAAGACCTAACACTATACCGGCCACTACAATCCGATACACGGTGAAATAAAAAGAAAACGAGTCCAGAACTGCACGGTCTCGAGAATTTTGTAACACAATGGCTGAAATGACAATCCAAACAATGACAGGGTAATCCAACACCAGACATAGCACTATACGGCTCAGCACAAGCCAATACCCGCTCAAATAAACAGCAAACCGTTCTAGGACTGCACGGGATTGGGAATTGTTTAACAAATACACAGTTCAATGAACAACAACCAATTTTTGGACTGCAGTGGACTGTGAAAGTTTTAAACAGAAAGTCTAAAGTCACAAACCCAACAATGACAGGACAATACAATGCGAGACAGCGAGACAGCGTGCATGGCAGTACAATGCAATACACCGTCAAATAAAAAACAGCTGATGAAGGAAGTGACAAGACGGTGGCAGACAACGGCAGAATAGATCAGATGACAGTCAAGACAACAACAGAGCCATACAACGCAAGACGTAACACCACACGGGGCCGGACAAGGCAATATGCAGTTGTGGCGGGCAGAGCGATTCACTTCACTCCTAAGAGAGAAGGAAACATTTAGAAACACACACGCAGGGATTCAACAAAGGTAGCAGTGCACGTGACAGCGCTTCAGCAGATTGCACGGCCACGTACCCCGGGTTATTTACTGCCTAGGGGCCAGGGTCAGACGAGCTGTCAGGGAGACCCTCCCCTTGAGTCACGAGGCTCGGAAAGGACCCCCTTGCTTTCTAAACTCCTTCTCCGAGAGGAGTCTAGGTGCGGCTGGATCCCATCCTTGCCCCGGCCTTGGGCAACCCTTTCCCTCTAAAGGATTGTATCTGCGCCATCAACCCGTTCTATCACTCAGCTAAGATTGCAAAGCTCTGCATGCTATTAGTCACTTACCCAGGTTCTGCTGCGGCAAGGCGTCTCTCAACCTCGAGGAGCAGAACCTTACGTGAGCGTCCCCGCTCAAGCGCCGGAGGTGGCGAACAGGCCGCTGCCGGGCAGGAAGGCTCCAAGGGCTCTTGTCCTGTCCACTATTTGTAGAGGAAGCTAATTGACTTGTAGTCATATCAGCCTGGGAAAAAAATAACTCAGTCCCCAGTCCAGACGGTGTGTTGACTCTCTTGACTGCGGGGAGGAGAGAAAAGGGGGTTGGGGGGGTGAGGGGGTGGGAAACGGCGGGGAGGAGGGCACCGCACCACCACACCGGTCAAACAAAGAACAACCAATTCAAGAATTCACAACACAGAGCAGTACAATCCCAGACAGTCTAAAACAACAGTCGAAACAATGACAGACCAATACAATGCAAGACATAACACAACACGGGGCAGCACGAGGCAATACGCAGCCAAATTAAGAACAACCCATCAACACACCCACGATACAGCGCAGTCCTCCGACAGAATGTTTCAAGTGATCGTCAAAACAACGATGGGGCAATGCAATGCAATGCCTAACAATACAGGACGCAACGATGGAACACACAACCCAAGAACTCATTCAGAAACTCACAATACAGTGCAGTCCAATCCCAGACAAGCTCAAATAACAAGCAAGACAACAACGTCAGGGCAATACAAGGCAAGACAAAGTTACACAGGGCAGTACAACGCCATACACCATCAAATAAAGAACAGCCAAGGAAAGAATTCACAGTGCAGTGCCATACAATGCCAGACTCTCTCTCAGATGGCAGTCGAGACAACGACAGAGCAACGCATCGCAAGGTGTAACGCGATACGGGGCACTACAAGACACTGCACGGTCAAAGAAACAACAACCTATTAAAGAAGTCACAATACAGTGCAGTCCTAGGACAGAACGTCTATAAAATGACCGTCTAGACAATGACAGGGCACTACAACGCAAGACAAAACACGATACAGGGCACTACAAGGCAAAACACACTCACATCAACAACCACCCCATAAAAAAATACCACAAAACAGTGCAGCACCCTGCCACAATATATCACGTGGCACTCAGGACAATTCCATGGCAATACAATGCCAAACGTAACACAGCACAGGGCAGTACAATGCAAAACAGAATGAAAGAAAGAACAACCTGGCAAAACCCCAACACACAGGGCAGTACCATCCCACAGGGCGTCAGGTGGCGGTCGAGACAGTTACAGGACAACAGAATCCGAGACGTAACACTACACAGCGCAGTACAGTGATATAGTCAGTCAAATAAATAACCCACAAAGGGACCCACAATACTGTGCCTTCCAACGCCAACAGAGGTCAGACAGCAGGCAAGATACCGACAGAGCAATGCAACGCACAACGTAAGACAACAGAGGACGGTCTAATGCTCAGACGCATCAGATGGCAGTCAAAACAATGACGCGGCAACACAATTCGAGACCCAACACAAAGGCGGTAGCACGGCAATACACGGTGGTCAAAGCAAGAGCACCCGGTAAAACCCCCACCATACAGATGGCTACTATCCCAGAGCGTCCACAATGACAGTGAAGAGAACGACGGGGCAATGCAACGCAAGACAGAACACCATACAGGGCACTACAAGGCAATACGCAGACAAATAAAGAACAAACGTTTAAAAAACCCGCAAGACAGAGCGGCACATACCGGAACGGATCAGACAGTCGTCAGGGCGATTACAGGGCAATACAATGCAAGACAAAACACAACACGGGGCAGGACGAGGCAAGAGGTAGTCAAATAATGAACCGCCGATCAAAAACCCACAGACGAGCGCGCTGCAATCCCGGTCGCAGATGGCACTCGATAAAGTGAATGAGCAACAGAATCCAAGACATAACATTATAGGGGGCGGTAGAATGCAATCTACAGTCAAACAGAGAACAACCCATTACAAAACTGACGAGACAGCGCGCTATAATGAGAGACCATATCAGATATCAATCAAGACGGGTCCAGCGCAATATAAAATGCAAGACCTAACAGTATACCGGGCACTACAATCCGATACTCGGTGAAATACAAAGAAAACGATTCTAGAACTGCATACAAAACTGACGAGACAGCGCACTGCAATGAGAGGACATATCAGATATCAATCCAGACGCGTCCAGAACAATACAATGCAAGACCTAACAGTATACCGGGCACTAGAATCCGATACACGGTGAAATACAAAGAAAACGATTCTAGAACTGCATACAAAACTGACGAGACAGCGCACTACAATGAGAGGACATATCAGATATCAATCAAGACGGGTCCAGAGCAATACAACGCAAGACCTAACACTATACCGGCCACTACAATCCGATACACGGTGAAATAAAAAGAAAACGAGTCCAGAACTGCACGGTCTCGAGAATTTTGTAACACAATGGCTGAAATGACAATCCAAACAATGACAGGGTAATCCAACACCAGACATAGCACTATACGGCTCAGCACAAGCCAATAGCCGCTCAAATAAACAGCAAACCGTTCTAGGACTGCACGGGATTGGGAATTGTTTAACAAATACACAGTTCAATGAACAACAACCAATTTTTGGACTGCAGTGGACTGTGAAAGTTTTAAACAGAAAGTCTAAAGTCACAAACCCAACAATGACAGGACAATACAATGCGAGACAGCGAGACAGCGTGCATGGCAGTACAATGCAATACACCGTCAAATAAAAAACAGCTGATGAAGGAAGTGACAAGACGGTGGCAGACAACGGCAGAATAGATCAGATGACAGTCAAGACAACAACAGAGCCATACAACGCAAGACGTAACACCACACGGGGCCGGACAAGGCAATATGCAGTTGTGGCGGGCAGAGCGATTCACTTCACTCCTAAGAGAGAAGGAAACATTTAGAAACACACACGCAGGGATTCAACAAAGGTAGCAGTGCACGTGACAGCGCTTCAGCAGATTGCACGGCCACGTACCCCGGGTTATTTACTGCCTAGGGGCCAGGGTCAGACGAGCTGTCAGGGAGACCCTCCCCTTGAGTCACGAGGCTCGGAAAGGACCCCCTTGCTTTCTAAACTCCTTCTCCGAGAGGAGTCTAGGTGAGGCTGGATCCCATCCTTGCCCCGGCCTTGGGCAACCCTTTCCCTCTAAAGGATTGTATCTGCGCCATCAACCCGTTCTATCACTCAGCTAAGATTGCAAAGCTCTGCATGCTATTAGTCACTTACCCAGGTTCTGCTGCGGCAAGGCGTCTCTCAACCTCGAGGAGCAGAACCTTACGTGAGCGTCTCCGCTCAAGCGCCGGAGGTGGCGAACAGGCCGCTGCCGGGCAGGAAGGCTCCAAGGGCTCTTGTCCTGTCCACTATTTGTAGAGGAAGCTAATTGACTTGTAGTCATATCAGCCTGGGAAAAAAATAACTCAGTCCCCAGTCCAGACGGTGTGTTGACTCTCTTGACTGCGGGGAGGAGAGAAAAGGGGGTTGGGGGGGTGAGGGGGTGGGAAACGGCGGGGAGGAGGGCACCGCACCACCACACCGGTCAAACAAAGAACAACCAATTCAAGAATTCACAACACAGAGCAGTACAATCCCAGACAGTCTAAAACAACAGTCGAAACAATGACAGACCAATACAATGCAAGACATAACACAACACGGGGCAGCACGAGGCAATACGCAGCCAAATTAAGAACAACCCATCAACACACCCACGATACAGTGCAGTCCTCCGACAGAATGTTTCAAGTGATCGTCAAAACAACGATGGGGCAATGCAATGCAATGCCTAACAATACAGGACGCAACGATGGAACACACAACCCAAGAACTCATTCAGAAACTCACAATACAGTGCAGTCCAATCCCAGACAAGCTCAAATAACAAGCAAGACAACAACGTCAGGGCAATACAAGGCAAGACAAAGTTACACAGGGCAGTACAACGCCATACACCATCAAATAAAGAACAGCCAAGGAAAGAATTCACAGTGCAGTGCCATACAATGCCAGACTCTCTCTCAGATGGCAGTCGAGACAACGACAGAGCAATGCATCGCAAGGTGTAACGCGATACGGGGCACTACAAGACACTGCACGGTCAAAGAAACAACAACCTATTAAAGAAGTCACAATACAGTGCAGTCCTAGGACAGAACGTCTATAAAATGACCGTCTAGACAATGACAGGGCACTACAACGCAAGACAAAACACGATACAGGGCACTACAAGGCAAAACACACTCACATCAACAACCACCCCATAAAAAAATACCACAAAACAGTGCAGCACCCTGCCACAATATATCACGTGGCACTCAGGACAATTCCATGGCAATACAATGCCAAACGTAACACAGCACAGGGCAGTACAATGCAAAACAGAATGAAAGAAAGAACAACCTGGCAAAACCCCAACACACAGGGCAGTACCATCCCACAGGGCGTCAGGTGGCGGTCGAGACAGTTACAGGACAACAGAATCCGAGACGTAACACTACACAGCGCAGTACAGTGATATAGTCAGTCAAATAAATAACCCACAAAGGGACCCACAATACTGTGCCTTCCAACGCCAACAGAGGTCAGACAGCAGGCAAGATACCGACAGAGCAATGCAACGCACAACGTAAGACAACAGAGGACGGTCTAATGCTCAGACGCATCAGATGGCAGTCAAAACAATGACGCGGCAACACAATTCGAGACCCAACACAAAGGCGGTAGCACGGCAATACACGGTGGTCAAAGCAAGAGCACCCGGTAAAACCCCCACCATACAGATGGCTACTATCCCAGAGCGTCCACAATGACAGTGAAGAGAACGACGGGGCAATGCAACGCAAGACAGAACACCATACAGGGCACTACAAGGCAATACGCAGACAAATAAAGAACAAACGTTTAAAAAACCCGCAAGACAGAGCGGCACATACCGGAACGGATCAGACAGTCGTCAGGGCGATTACAGCGCAATACAATGCAAGACAAAACACAACACGGGGCAGGACGAGGCAAGAGGTAGTCAAATAATGAACCGCCGATCAAAAACCCACAGACGAGCGCGCTGCAATCCCGGTCGCAGATGGCACTCGATAAAGTGAATGAGCAACAGAATCCAAGACATAACATTATAGGGGGCGGTAGAATGCAATCTACAGTCAAACAGAGAACAACCCATTACAAAACTGACGAGACAGCGCGCTATAATGAGAGACCATATCAGATATGAATCAAGACCGGTCCAGCGCAATATAAAATGCAAGTCCTAACAGTATACCGGGCACTACAATCCGATACACGGTGAAATACAAAGAAAACGATTCTAGAACTGCATACAAAACTGACGAGACAGCGCACTGCAATGAGAGGACATATCAGATATCAATCCAGACGCGTCCAGAACAATACAATGCAAGACCTAACAGTATACCGGGCACTACAACCCGATACACGGTGAAATACAAAGAAAACGATTCTAGAACTGCATACAAAACTGACGAGACAGCGCACTACAATGAGAGGACATATCAGATATCAATCAAGACGCGTCCAGAGCAATACAACGCAAGACCTAACACTATACCGGCCACTACAATCCGATACACGGTGAAATAAAAAGAAAACGAGTCCAGAACTGCACGGTCTCGAGAATTTTGTAACACAATGGCTGAAATGACAATCCAAACAATGACAGGGTAATCCAACACCAGACATAGCACTATACGGGTCAGCACAAGCCAATACCCGCTCAAATAAACAGCAAACCGTTCTAGGACTGCACGGGATTGGGAATTGTTTAACAAATACACAGTTCAATGAACAACAACCAATTTTTGGACTGCAGTGGACTGTGAAAGTTTTAAACACAAAGTCTAAAGTCACAAACCCGACAATGACAGGACAATACAATGCGAGACAGCGAGACAGCGTGCATGGCAGTACAATGCAATACACCGTCAAATAAAAAACAGCTGATGAAGGAAGTGACAAGACGGTGGCAGACAACGGCAGAATAGATCAGATGACAGTCAAGACAACAACAGAGCCGTACAACGCAAGACGTAACACCACACGGGGCCGGACAAGGCAATATGCAGTTGTGGCGGGCAGAGCGATTCACTTCACTCCTAAGAGAGAAGGAAACATTTAGAAACACACACGCAGGGATTCAACAAAGGTAGCAGTGCACGTGACAGCGCTTCAGCAGATTGCACGGCCACGTACCCCGGGTTACTTACTGCCTAGGGGCCAGGGTCAGACGAGCTGTCAGGGAGACCCTCCCCTTGAGTCACGAGGCTCGGAAAGGACCCCCTTGCTTTCTAAACTCCTTCTCCGAGAGGAGTCTAGGTGCGGCTGGATCCCATCCTTGCCCCGGCCTTGGGCAACCCTTTCCCTCTAAAGGATTGTATCTGCGCCATCAACCCGTTCTATCACTCAGCTAAGATTGCAAAGCTCTGCATGCTATTAGTCACTTACCCAGGTTCTGCTGCGGCAAGGCGTCTCTCAACCTCGAGGAGCAGAACCTTACGTGAGCGTCCCCGCTCAAGCGCCGGAGGTGGCGAACAGGCCGCTGCCGGGCAGGAAGGCTCCAAGGGCTCTTGTCCTGTCCACTATTTGTAGAGGAAGCTAATTGACTTGTAGTCATATCAGCCTGGGAAAAAAATAACTCAGTCCCCAGTCCAGACGGTGTGTTGACTCTGTTGACTGCGGGGAGGAGAGAAAAGGGGGTTGGGGGGGTGAGGGGGTGGGAAACGGCGGGGAGGAGGGCACCGCACCACCACACCGGTCAAACAAAGAACAACCAATTCAAGAATTCACAACACAGAGCAGTACAATCCCAGACAGTCTAAAACAACAGTCGAAACAATGACAGACCAATACAATGCAAGACATAACACAACACGGGGCAGCACGAGGCAATACGCAGCCAAATTAAGAACAACCCATCAACACACCCACGATACAGCGCAGTCCTCCGACAGAATGTTTCAAGTGATCGTCAAAACAACGATGGGGCAATGCAATGCAATGCCTAACAATACAGGACGCAACGATGGAACACACAACCCAAGAACTCATTCAGAAACTCACAATACAGTGCAGTCCAATCCCAGACAAGCTCAAATAACAAGCAAGACAACAACGTCAGGGCAATACAAGGCAAGACAAAGTTACACAGGGCAGTACAACGCCATACACCATCAAATAAAGAACAGCCAAGGAAAGAATTCACAGTGCAGTGCCATACAATGCCAGACTCTCTCTCAGATGGCAGTCGAGACAACGACAGAGCAACGCATCGCAAGGTGTAACGCGATACGGGGCACTACAAGACACTGCACGGTCAAAGAAACAACAACCTATTAAAGAAGTCACAATACAGTGCAGTCCTAGGACAGAACGTCTATAAAATGACCGTCTAGACAATGACAGGGCACTACAACGCAAGACAAAACACGATACAGGGCACTACAAGGCAAAACACACTCACATCAACAACCACCCCATAAAAAAATACCACAAAACAGTGCAGCACCCTGCCACAATATATCACGTGGCACTCAGGACAATTCCATGGCAATACAATGCCAAACGTAACACAGCACAGGGCAGTACAATGCAAAACAGAATGAAAGAAAGAACAACCTGGCAAAACCCTAACACACAGGGCAGTACCATCCCACAGGGCGTCAGGTGGCGGTCGAGACAGTTACAGGACAACAGAATCCGAGACGTAACATTACACAGCGCAGTACAGTGATATAGTCAGTCAAATAAATAACCCACAAAGGGACCCACAATACTGAGCCTTCCAACGCCAACAGAGGTCAGACAGCAGGCAAGATACCGACAGAGCAATGCAACGCACAACGTAAGACAACAGAGGACGGTCTAATGCTCAGACGCATCAGATGGCAGTCAAAACAATGACGCGGCAACACAATTCGAGACCCAACACAAAGGCGGTAGCACGGCAATACACGGTGGTCAAAGCAAGAGCACCCGGTAAAACCCCCACGATACAGATGGCTACTATCCCAGAGCGTCCACAATGACAGTGAAGAGAACGACGGGGCAATGCAACGCAAGACAGAACACCATACAGGGCACTACAAGGCAATACGCAGACAAATAAAGAACAAACGTTTAAAAAACCCGCAAGACAGAGCGGCACATACCGGAACGGATCAGACAGTCGTCAGGGCGATTACAGGGCAATACAATGCAAGACAAAACACAACACGGGGCAGGACGAGGCAAGAGGTAGTCAAATAATGAACCGCCGATCAAAAACCCACAGACGAGCGCGCTGCAATCCCGGTCGCAGATGGCACTCGATAAAGTGAATGAGCAACAGAATCCAAGACATAACATTATAGGGGGCGGTAGAATGCAATCTACAGTCAAACAGAGAACAACCCATTACAAAACTGACGAGACAGCGCGCTATAATGAGAGACCATATCAGATATCAATCAAGACGGGTCCAGCGCAATATAAAATGCAAGACCTAACAGTATACCGGGCACTACAATCCGATACTCGGTGAAATACAAAGAAAACGATTCTAGAACTGCATACAAAACTGACGAGACAGCGCACTGCAATGAGAGGACATATCAGATATCAATCCAGACGCGTCCAGAACAATACAATGCAAGACCTAACAGTATACCGGGCACTAGAATCCGATACACGGTGAAATACAAAGAAAACGATTCTAGAACTGCATACAAAACTGACGAGACAGCGCACTACAATGAGAGGACATATCAGATATCAATCAAGACGGGTCCAGAGCAATACAACGCAAGACCTAACACTATACCGGCCACTACAATCCGATACACGGTGAAATAAAAAGAAAACGAGTCCAGAACTGCACGGTCTCGAGAATTTTGTAACACAATGGCTGAAATGACAATCCAAACAATGACAGGGTAATCCAACACCAGACATAGCACTATACGGGTCACCACAAGCCAATAGCCGCTCAAATAAACAGCAAACCGTTCTAGGACTGCACGGGATTGGGAATTGTTTAACAAATACACAGTTCAATGAACAACAACCAATTTTTGGACTGCAGTGGACTGTGAAAGTTTTAAACAGAAAGTCTAAAGTCACAAACCCAACAATGACAGGACAATACAATGCGAGACAGCGAGACAGCGTGCATGGCAGTACAATGCAATACACCGTCAAATAAAAAACAGCTGATGAAGGAAGTGACAAGACGGTGGCAGACAACGGCAGAATAGATCAGATGACAGTCAAGACAACAACAGAGCCATACAACGCAAGACGTAACACCACACGGGGCCGGACAAGGCAATATGCAGTTGTGGCGGGCAGAGCGATTCACTTCACTCCTAAGAGAGAAGGAAACATTTAGAAACACACACGCAGGGATTCAACAAAGGTAGCACTGCACGTGACAGCGCTTCAGCAGATTGCACGGCCACGTACCCCGGGTTATTTACTGCCTAGGGGCCAGGGTCAGACGAGCTGTCAGGGAGACCCTCCCCTTGAGTCACGAGGCTCGGAAAGGACCCCCTTGCTTTCTAAACTCCTTCTCCGAGAGGAGTCTAGGTGCGGCTGGATCCCATCCTTGCCCCGGCCTTGGGCAACCCTTTCCCTCTAAAGGATTGTGTCTGCGCCATCAACCCGTTCTATCACTCAGCTAAGATTGCAAAGCTCTGCATGCTATTAGTCACTTACCCAGGTTCTGCTGCGGCAAGGCGTCTCTCAACCTCGAGGAGCAGAACCTTACGTGAGCATCTCCGCTCAAGCGCCGGAGGTGGCGAACAGGCCGCTGCCGGGCAGGAAGGCTCCAAGGGCTCTTGTCCTGTCCACTATTTGTAGAGGAAGCTAATTGACTTGTAGTCATATCAGCCTGGGAAAAAAATAACTCAGTCCCCAGTCCAGACGGTGTGTTGACTCTCTTGACTGCGGGGAGGAGAGAAAAGGGGGTTGGGGGGGTGAGGGGGTGGGAAACGGCGGGGAGGAGGGCACCGCACCACCACACCGGTCAAACAAAGAACAACCAATTCAAGAATTCACAACACAGAGCAGTACAATCCCAGACAGTCTAAAACAACAGTCGAAACAATGACAGACCAATACAATGCAAGACATAACACAACACGGGGCAGCACGAGGCAATACGCAGCCAAATTAAGAACAACCCATCAACACACCCACGATACAGCGCAGTCCTCCGACAGAATGTTTCAAGTGATCGTCAAAACAACGATGGGGCAATGCAATGCAATGCCTAACAATACAGGACGCAACGATGGAACACACAACCCAAGAACTCATTCAGAAACTCACAATACAGTGCAGTCCAATCCCAGACAAGCTCAAATAACAAGCAAGACAACAACGTCAGGGCAATACAAGGCAAGACAAAGTTACACAGGGCAGTACAACGCCATACACCATCAAATAAAGAACAGCCAAGGAAAGAATTCACAGTGCAGTGCCATACAATGCCAGACTCTCTCTCAGATGGCAGTCGAGACAACGACAGAGCAACGCATCGCAAGGTGTAACGCGATACGGGGCACTACAAGACACTGCACGGTCAAAGAAACAACAACCTATTAAAGAAGTCACAATACAGTGCAGTCCTAGGACAGAACGTCTATAAAATGACCGTCTAGACAATGACAGGGCACTACAACGCAAGACAAAACACGATACAGGGCACTACAAGGCAAAACACACTCACATCAACAACCACCCCATAAAAAAATACCACAAAACAGTGCAGCACCCTGCCACAATATATCACGTGGCACTCAGGACAATTCCATGGCAATACAATGCCAAACGTAACACAGCACAGGGCAGTACAATGCAAAACAGAATGAAAGAAAGAACAACCTGGCAAAACCCCAACACACAGGCCAGTACCATCCCACAGGGCGTCAGGTGGCGGTCGAGACAGTTACAGGACAACAGAATCCGAGACGTAACACTACACAGCGCAGTACAGTGATATAGTCAGTCAAATAAATAACCCACAAAGGGACCCACAATACTGTGCCTTCCAACGCCAACAGAGGTCAGACAGCAGGCAAGATACCGACAGAGCAATGCAACGCACAACGTAAGACAACAGAGGACGGTCTAATGCTCAGACGCATCAGATGGCAGTCAAAACAATGACGCGGCAACACAATTCGAGACCCAACACAAAGGCGGTAGCACGGCAATACACGGTGGTCAAAGCAAGAGCACCCGGTAAAACCCCCACGATACAGATGGCTACTATCCCAGAGCGTCCACAATGACAGTGAAGAGAACGACGGGGCAATGCAACGCAAGACAGAACACCATACAGGGCACTACAAGGCAATACGCAGACAAATAAAGAACAAACGTTTAAAAAACCCGCAAGACAGAGCGGCACATACCGGAACGGATCAGACAGTCGTCAGGGCGATTACAGCGCAATACAATGCAAGACAAAACACAACACGGGGCAGGACGAGGCAAGAGGTAGTCAAATAATGAACCGCCGATCAAAAACCCACAGACGAGCGCGCTGCAATCCCGGTCGCAGATGGCACTCGATAAAGTGAATGAGCAACAGAATCCAAGACATAACATTATAGGGGGCGGTAGAATGCAATCTACAGTCAAACAGAGAACAACCCATTACAAAACTGACGAGACAGCGCGCTATAATGAGAGACCATATCAGATATCAATCAAGACCGGTCCAGCGCAATATAAAATGCAAGTCCTAACAGTATACCGGGCACTACAATCCGATACACGGTGAAATACAAAGAAAACGATTCTAGAACTGCATACAAAACTGACGAGACAGCGCACTGCAATGAGAGGACATATCAGATATCAATCCAGACGCGTCCAGAACAATACAATGCAAGACCTAACAGTATACCGGGCACTACAACCCGATACACGGTGAAATACAAAGAAAACGATTCTAGAACTGCATACAAAACTGACGAGACAGCGCACTACAATGAGAGGACATATCAGATATCAATCAAGACGCGTCCAGAGCAATACAACGCAAGACCTAACACTATACCGGCCACTACAATCCGATACACGGTGAAATAAAAAGAAAACGAGTCCAGAACTGCACGGTCTCGAGAATTTTGTAACACAATGGCTGAAATGACAATCCAAACAATGACAGGGTAATCCAACACCAGACATAGCACTATACGGGTCAGCACAAGCCAATACCCGCTCAAATAAACAGCAAACCGTTCTAGGACTGCACGGGATTGGGAATTGTTTAACAAATACACAGTTCAATGAACAACAACCAATTTTTGGACTGCAGTGGACTGTGAAAGTTTTAAACACAAAGTCTAAAGTCACAAACCCAACAATGACAGGACAATACAATGCGAGACAGCGAGACAGCGTGCATGGCAGTACAATGCAATACACCGTCAAATAAAAAACAGCTGATGAAGGAAGTGACAAGACGGTGGCAGACAACGGCAGAATAGATCAGATGACAGTCAAGACAACAACAGAGCCGTACAACGCAAGACGTAACACCACACGGGGCCGGACAAGGCAATATGCAGTTGTGGCGGGCAGAGCGATTCACTTCACTCCTAAGAGAGAAGGAAACATTTAGAAACACACACGCAGGGATTCAACAAAGGTAGCAGTGCACGTGACAGCGCTTCAGCAGATTGCACGGCCACGTACCCCGGGTTACTTACTGCCTAGGGGCCAGGGTCAGACGAGCTGTCAGGGAGACCCTCCCCTTGAGTCACGAGGCTCGGAAAGGACCCCCTTGCTTTCTAAACTCCTTCTCCGAGAGGAGTCTAGGTGCGGCTGGATCCCATCCTTGCCCCGGCCTTGGGCAACCCTTTCCCTCTAAAGGATTGTATCTGCGCCATCAACCCGTTCTATCACTCAGCTAAGATTGCAAAGCTCTGCATGCTATTAGTCACTTACCCAGGTTCTGCTGCGGCAAGGCGTCTCTCAACCTCGAGGAGCAGAACCTTACGTGAGCGTCCCCGCTCAAGCGCCGGAGGTGGCGAACAGGCCGCTGCCGGGCAGGAAGGCTCCAAGGGCTCTTGTCCTGTCCACTATTTGTAGAGGAAGCTAATTGACTTGTAGTCATATCAGCCTGGGAAAAAAATAACTCAGTCCCCAGTCCAGACGGTGTGTTGACTCTGTTGACTGCGGGGAGGAGAGAAAAGGGGGTTGGGGGGGTGAGGGGGTGGGAAACGGCGGGGAGGAGGGCACCGCACCACCACACCGGTCAAACAAAGAACAACCAATTCAAGAATTCACAACACAGAGCAGTACAATCCCAGACAGTCTAAAACAACAGTCGAAACAATGACAGACCAATACAATGCAAGACATAACACAACACGGGGCAGCACGAGGCAATACGCAGCCAAATTAAGAACAACCCATCAACACACCCACGATACAGCGCAGTCCTCCGACAGAATGTTTCAAGTGATCGTCAAAACAACGATGGGGCAATGCAATGCAATGCCTAACAATACAGGACGCAACGATGGAACACACAACCCAAGAACTCATTCAGAAACTCACAATACAGTGCAGTCCAATCCCAGACAAGCTCAAATAACAAGCAAGACAACAACGTCAGGGCAATACAAGGCAAGACAAAGTTACACAGGGCAGTACAACGCCATACACCATCAAATAAAGAACAGCCAAGGAAAGAATTCACAGTGCAGTGCCATACAATGCCAGACTCTCTCTCAGATGGCAGTCGAGACAACGACAGAGCAACGCATCGCAAGGTGTAACGCGATACGGGGCACTACAAGACACTGCACGGTCAAAGAAACAACAACCTATTAAAGAAGTCACAATACAGTGCAGTCCTAGGACAGAACGTCTATAAAATGACCGTCTAGACAATGACAGGGCACTACAATGCAAGACAAAACACGATACAGGGCACTACAAGGCAAAACACACTCACATCAACAACCACCCCATAAAAAAATACCACAAAACAGTGCAGCACCCTGCCACAATATATCACGTGGCACTCAGGACAATTCCATGGCAATACAATGCCAAACGTAACACAGCACAGGGCAGTACAATGCAAAACAGAATGAAAGAAAGAACAACCTGGCAAAACCCTAACACACAGGGCAGTACCATCCCACAGGGCGTCAGGTGGCGGTCGAGACAGTTACAGGACAACAGAATCCGAGACGTAACATTACACAGCGCAGTACAGTGATATAGTCAGTCAAATAAATAACCCACAAAGGGACCCACAATACTGTGCCTTCCAACGCCAACAGAGGTCAGACAGCAGGCAAGATACCGACAGAGCAATGCAACGCACAACGTAAGACAACAGAGGACGGTCTAATGCTCAGACGCATCAGATGGCAGTCAAAACAATGACGCGGCAACACAATTCGAGACCCAACACAAAGGCGGTAGCACGGCAATACACGGTGGTCAAAGAAAGAGCACCCGGTAAAACCCCCACCATACAGATGGCTACTATCCCAGAGCGTCCACAATGACAGTGAAGAGAACGACGGGGCAATGCAACGCAAGACAGAACACCATACAGGGCACTACAAGGCAATACGCAGACAAATAAAGAACAAACGTTTAAAAAACCCGCAAGACACAGCGGCACATACCGGAACGGATCAGACAGTCGTCAGGGCGATTACAGGGCAATACAATGCAAGACAAAACACAACACGGGGCAGGATGAGGCAAGAGGTAGTCAAATAATGAACCGCCGATCAAAAACCCACAGACGAGCGCGCTGCAATCCCAGTCGCAGATGGCACTCGATAAAGTGAATGAGCAACAGAATCCAAGACATAACATTATAGGGGGCGGTAGAATGCAATCTACAGTCAAACAGAGAACAACCCATTACAAAACTGACGAGACAGCGCGCTATAATGAGAGACCATATCAGATATCAATCAAGACGGGTCCAGCGCAATATAAAATGCAAGACCTAACAGTATACCGGGCACTACAATCCGATACTCGGTGAAATACAAAGAAAACGATTCTAGAACTGCATACAAAACTGACGAGACAGCGCACTGCAATGAGAGGACATATCAGATATCAATCCAGACGCGTCCAGAGCAATACAACGCAAGACCTAACAGTATACCGGGCACTACAATCCGATACACGGTGAAATACAAAGAAAACGATTCTAGAACTGCATACAAAACTGACGAGACAGCGCACTACAATGAGAGGACATATCAGATATCAATCAAGACGCGTCCAGAGCAATACAACGCAAGACCTAACACTATACCGGCCACTACAATCCGATACACGGTGAAATAAAAAGAAAACGAGTCCAGAACTGCACGGTCTCGAGAATTTTGTAACACAATGGCTGAAATGACAATCCAAACAATGACAGGGTAATCCAACACCAGACGTAGCACTATACGGCTCAGCACAAGCCAATACCCGCTCAAATAAACAGCAAACCGTTCTAGGACTGCACGGGATTGGGAATTGTTTAACAAATACACAGTTCAATGAACAACAACCAATTTTTGGACTGCAGTGGACTGTGAAAGTTTTAAACACAAAGTCTAAAGTCACAAACCCGACAATGACAGGACAATACAATGCGAGACAGCGAGACAGAATGCATGGCAGTACAATGCAATACACCGTCAAATAAAAAACAGCTGATGAAGGAAGTGACAAGACGGTGGCAGACAATGGCAGAATAGATCAGATGACAGTCAAGACAACAACAGAGCCGTACAACGCAAGACGTAACACCATACGGGGCCGGACAAGGCAATATGCAGTTGTGGCGGGCAGAGCGATTCACTTCACTCCTAAGAGAGAAGGAAACATTTAGAAACACACACGCAGGGATTCAACAAAGGTAGCACTGCACGTGACAGCGCTTCAGCAGATTGCACGGCCACGTACCCCGGGTTATTTACTGCCTAGGGGCCAGGGTCAGACGAGCTGTCAGGGAGACCCTCCCCTTGAGTCACGAGGCTCGGAAAGGACCCCCTTGCTTTCTAAACTCCTTCTCCGAGAGGAGTCTAGGTGCGGCTGGATCCCATCCTTGCCCCGGCCTTGGGCAACACTTTCCCTCTAAAGGATTGTATCTGCGCCATCAACCCGTTCTATCACTCAGCTAAGATTGCAAAGCTCTGCATGCTATTAGTCACTTACCCAGGTTCTGCTGCGGCAAGGCGTCTCTCAACCTCGAGGAGCAGAACCTTACGTGAGCATCCCCGCTCAAGCGCCGGAGGTGGCGAACAGGCCGCTGCCGGGCAGGAAGGCTCCAAGGGCTCTTGTCCTGTCCACTATTTGTAGAGGAAGCTAATTGACTTGTAGTCATATCAGCCTGGGAAAAAAATAACTCAGTCCCCAGTCCAGACGGTGTGTTGACTCTGTTGACTGCGGGGAGGAGAGAAAAGGGGGTTGGGGGGGTGAGGGGGTGGGAAACGGCGGGGAGGAGGGCACCGCACCACCACACCGGTCAAACAAAGAACAACCAATTCAAGAATTCACAACACAGAGCAGTACAATCCCAGACAGTCTAAAACAACAGTCGAAACAATGACAGACCAATACAATGCAAGACATAACACAACACGGGGCAGCACGAGGCAATACGCAGCCAAATTAAGAACAACCCATCAACACACCCACGATACAGCGCAGTCCTCCGACAGAATGTTTCAAGTGATCGTCAAAACAACGATGGGGCAATGCAATGCAATGCCTAACAATACAGGACGCAACGATGGAACACACAACCCAAGAACTCATTCAGAAACTCACAATACAGTGCAGTCCAATCCCAGACAAGCTCAAATAACAAGCAAGACAACAACGTCAGGGCAATACAAGGCAAGACAAAGTTACACAGGGCAGTACAACGCCATACACCATCAAATAAAGAACAGCCAAGGAAAGAATTCACAGTGCAGTGCCATACAATGCCAGACTCTCTCTCAGATGGCAGTCGAGACAACGACAGAGCAACGCATCGCAAGGTGTAACGCGATACGGGGCACTACAAGACACTGCACGGTCAAAGAAACAACAACCTATTAAAGAAGTCACAATACAGTGCAGTCCTAGGACAGAACGTCTATAAAATGACCGTCTAGACAATGACAGGGCACTACGACGCAAGACAAAACACGATACAGGGCACTACAAGGCAAAACACACTCACATCAACAACCACCCCATAAAAAAATACCACAAAACAGTGCAGCACCCTGCCACAATATATCACGTGGCACTCAGGACAATTCCATGGCAATACAATGCCAAACGTAACACAGCACAGGGCAGTACAATGCAAAACAGAATGAAAGAAAGAACAACCTGGCAAAACCCCAACACACAGGGCAGTACCATCCCACAGGGCGTCAGGTGGCGGTCGAGACAGTTACAGGACAACAGAATCCGAGACGTAACACTACACAGCGCAGTACAGTGATATAGTCAGTCAAATAAATAACCCACAAAGGGACCCACAATACTGTGCCTTCCAACGCCAACAGAGGTCAGACAGCAGGCAAGATACCGACAGAGCAATGCAACGCACAACGTAAGACAACAGAGGACGGTCTAATGCTCAGACGCATCAGATGGCAGTCAAAACAATGACGCGGCAACACAATTCGAGACCCAACACAAAGGCGGTAGCACGGCAATACACGGTGGTCAAAGCAAGAGCACCCGGTAAAACCCCCACCATACAGATGGCTACTATCCCAGAGCGTCCACAATGACAGTGAAGAGAACGACGGGGCAATGCAACGCAAGACAGAACACCATACAGGGCACTACAAGGCAATACGCAGACAAATAAAGAACAAACGTTTAAAAAACCCGCAAGACACAGCGGCACATACCGGAACGGATCAGACAGTCGTCAGGGCGATTACAGCGCAATACAATGCAAGACAAAACACAACACGGGGCAGGACGAGGCAAGAGGTAGTCAAATAATGAACCGCCGATCAAAAACCCACAGACGAGCGCGCTGCAATCCCGGTCGCAGATGGCACTCGATAAAGTGAATGAGCAACAGAATCCAAGACATAACATTATAGGGGGCGGTAGAATGCAATCTACAGTCAAACAGAGAACAACCCATTACAAAACTGACGAGACAGCGCGCTATAATGAGAGACCATATCAGATATCAATCAAGACGGGTCCAGCGCAATATAAAATGCAAGTCCTAACAGTATACCGGGCACTACAATCCGATACTCGGTGAAATACAAAGAAAACGATTCTAGAACTGCATACAAAACTGACGAGACAGCGCACTGCAATGAGAGGACATATCAGATATCAATCCAGACGCGTCCAGAACAATACAATGCAAGACCTAACAGTATACCGGGCACTACAATCCGATACACGGTGAAATACAAAGAAAACGATTCTAGAACTGCATACAAAACTGACGAGACAGCGCACTACAATGAGAGGACATATCAGATATCAATCAAGACACGTCCAGAGCAATACAACGCAAGACCTAACACTATACCGGCCACTACAATCCGATACACGGTGAAATAAAAAGAAAACGAGTCCAGAACTGCACGGTCTCGAGAATTTTGTAACACAATGGCTGAAATGACAATCCAAACAATGACAGGGTAATCCAACACCAGACATAGCACTATACGGGTCACCACAAGCCAATACCCGCTCAAATAAACAGCAAACCGTTCTAGGACTGCACGGGATTGGGAATTGTTTAACAAATACACGGTTCAATGAACAACAACCAATTTTTGGACTGCAGTGGACTGTGAAAGTTTTAAACACAAAGTCTAAAGTCACAAACCCGACAATGGCAGGACAATACAATGCGAGACAGCGAGACAGCGTGCATGGCAGTACAATGCAATACACCGTCAAATAAAAAACAGCTGATGAAGGAAGTGACAAGACGGTGGCATACAACGGCAGAATAGATCAGATGACAGTCAAGACAACAACAGAGCCGTACAACGCAAGACGTAACACCACACGGGGCCGGACAAGGCAATATGCAGTTGTGGCGGGCAGAGCGATTCACTTCACTCCTAAGAGAGAAGGAAACATTTAGAAACACACACGCAGGGATTCAACAAAGGTAGCAGTGCACGTGACAGCGCTTCAGCAGATTGCACGGCCACGTACCCCGGGTTACTTACTGCCTAGGGGCCAGGGTCAGACGAGCTGTCAGGGAGACCCTCCCCTTGAGTCACGAGGCTCGGAAAGGACCCCCTTGCTTTCTAAACTCCTTCTCCGAGAGGAGTCTAGGTGCGGCTGGATCCCATCCTTGCCCCGGCCTTGGGCAACCCTTTCCCTCTAAAGGATTGTATCTGCGCCATCAACCCGTTCTATCACTCAGCTAAGATTGCAAAGCTCTGCATGCTATTAGTCACTTACCCAGGTTCTGCTGCGGCAAGGCGTCTCTCAACCTCGAGGAGCAGAACCTTACGTGAGCGTCCCCGCTCAAGCGCCGGAGGTGGCGAACAGGCCGCTGCCGGGCAGGAAGGCTCCAAGGGCTCTTGTCCTGTCCACTATTTGTAGAGGAAGCTAATTGACTTGTAGTCATATCAGCCTGGGAAAAAAATAACTCAGTCCCCAGTCCAGACGGTGTGTTGACTCTGTTGACTGCGGGGAGGAGAGAAAAGGGGGTTGGGGGGGTGAGGGGGTGGGAAACGGCGGGGAGGAGGGCACCGCACCACCACACCGGTCAAACAAAGAACAACCAATTCAAGAATTCACAACACAGAGCAGTACAATCCCAGACAGTCTAAAACAACAGTCGAAACAATGACAGACCAATACAATGCAAGACATAACACAACACGGGGCAGCACGAGGCAATACGCAGCCAAATTAAGAACAACCCATCAAGACACCCACAATACAGCGCAGTCCTCCGACAGAATGTTTCGAGTGATCGTCAAAACAACGATGGGGCAATGCAATGCAATGCCTAACAATACAGGACGCAACGATGGAACACACAACCCAAGAACTCATTCAGAAACTCACAATACAGTGCAGTCCAATCCCAGACAAGCTCAAATAACAAGCAAGACAACAACGTCAGGGCAATACAAGGCAAGACAAAGTTACACAGGGCAGTACAACGCCATACACCATCAAATAAAGAACAGCCAAGGAAAGAATTCACAGTGCAGTGCCATACAATGCCAGACTCTCTCTCAGATGGCAGTCGAGACAACGACAGAGCAACGCATCGCAAGGTGTAACGCGATACGGGGCACTACAAGACACTGCACGGTCAAAGAAACAACAACCTATTAAAGAAGTCACAATACAGTGCAGTCCTAGGACAGAACGTCTATAAAATGACCGTCTAGACAATGACAGGGCACTACAACGCAAGACAAAACACGATACAGGGCACTACAAGGCAAAACACACTCACATCAACAACCACCCCATAAAAAAATACCACAAAACAGTGCAGCACCCTGCCACAATATATCACGTGGCACTCAGGACAATTCCATGGCAATACAATGCCAAACGTAACACAGCACAGGGCAGTACAATGCAAAACAGAATGAAAGAAAGAACAACCTGGCAAAACCCCAACACACAGGGCAGTACCATCCCACAGGGCGTCAGGTGGCGGTCGAGACAGTTACAGGACAACAGAATCCGAGACGTAACACTACACAGCGCAGTACAGTGATATAGTCAGTCAAATAAATAACCCACAAAGGGACCCACAATACTGTGCCTTCCAACGCCAACAGAGGTCAGACAGCAGGCAAGATACCGACAGAGCAATGCAACGCACAACGTAAGACAACAGAGGACGGTCTAATGCTCAGACGCATCAGATGGCAGTCAAAACAATGACGCGGCAACACAATTCGAGACCCAACACAAAGGCGGTAGCACGGCAATACACGGTGGTCAAAGCAAGAGCACCCGGTAAAACCCCCACCATACAGATGGCTACTATCCCAGAGCGTCCACAATGACAGTGAAGAGAACGACGGGGCAATGCAACGCAAGACAGAACACCATACAGGGCACTACAAGGCAATACGCAGACAAATAAAGAACAAACGTTTAAAAAACCCGCAAGACAGAGCGGCACATACCGGAACGGATCAGACAGTCGTCAGGGCGATTACAGCGCAATACAATGCAAGACAAAACACAACACGGGGCAGGACGAGGCAAGAGGTAGTCAAATAATGAACCGCCGATCAAAAACCCACAGACGAGCGCGCTGCAATCCCGGTCGCAGATGGCACTCGATAAAGTGAATGAGCAACAGAATCCAAGACATAACATTATAGGGGGCGGTAGAATGCAATCTACAGTCAAACAGAGAACAACCCATTACAAAACTGACGAGACAGCGCGCTATAATGAGAGACCATATCAGATATGAATCAAGACCGGTCCAGCGCAATATAAAATGCAAGTCCTAACAGTATACCGGGCACTACAATCCGATACACGGTGAAATACAAAGAAAACGATTCTAGAACTGCATACAAAACTGACGAGACAGCGCACTGCAATGAGAGGACATATCAGATATCAATCCAGACACGTCCAGAACAATACAATGCAAGACCTAACAGTATACCGGGCACTACAACCCGATACACGGTGAAATACAAAGAAAACGATTCTAGAACTGCATACAAAACTGACGAGACAGCGCACTACAATGAGAGGACATATCAGATATCAATCAAGACGCGTCCAGAGCAATACAACGCAAGACCTAACACTATACCGGCCACTACAATCCGATACACGGTGAAATAAAAAGAAAACGAGTCCAGAACTGCACGGTCTCGAGAATTTTGTAACACAATGGCTGAAATGACAATCCAAACAATGACAGGGTAATCCAACACCAGACATAGCACTATACGGCTCAGCACAAGCCAATACCCGCTCAAATAAACAGCAAACCGTTCTAGGACTGCACGGGATTGGGAATTGTTTAACAAATACACAGTTCAATGAACAACAACCAATTTTTGGACTGCAGTGGACTGTGAAAGTTTTAAACACAAAGTCTAAAGTCACAAACCCGACAATGACAGGACAATACAATGCGAGACAGCGAGACAGCGTGCATGGCAGTACAATGCAATACACCATCAAATAAAAAACAGCTGATGAAGGAAGTGACAAGACGGTGGCAGACAACGGCAGAATAGATCAGATGACAGTCAAGACAACAACAGAGCCGTACAACGCAAGACGTAACACCACACGGGGCCGGACAAGGCAATATGCAGTTGTGGCGGGCAGAGCAATTCACTTCACTCCTAAGAGAGAAGGAAACATTTAGAAACACACACGCAGGGATTCAACAAAGGTAGCAGTGCACGTGACAGCGCTTCAGCAGATTGCACGGCCACGTACCCCGGGTTATTTACTGCCTAGGGGCCAGGGTCAGACGAGCTGTCAGGGAGACCCTCCCCTTGAGTCACGAGGCTCGGAAAGGACCCCCTTGCTTTCTAAACTCCTTCTCCGAGAGGAGTCTAGGTGCGGCTGGATCCCATCCTTGCCCCGGCCTTGGGCAACCCTTTCCCTCTAAAGGATTGTATCTGCGCCATCAACCCGTTCTATCACTCAGCTAAGATTGCAAAGCTCTGCATGCTATTAGTCACTTACCCAGGTTCTGCTGCGGCAAGGCGTCTCTCAACCTCGAGGAGCAGAACCTTACGTGAGCGTCCCCGCTCAAGCGCCGGAGGTGGCGAACAGGCCGCTGCCGGGCAGGAAGGCTCCAAGGGCTCTTGTCCTGTCCACTATTTGTAGAGGAAGCTAATTGACTTGTAGTCATATCAGCCTGGGAAAAAAATAACTCAGTCCCCAGTCCAGACGGTGTGTTGACTCTGTTGACTGCGGGGAGGAGAGAAAAGGGGGTTGGGGGGGTGAGGGGGTGGGAAACGGCGGGGAGGAGGGCACCGCACCACCACACCGGTCAAACAAAGAACAACCAATTCAAGAATTCACAACACAGAGCAGTACAATCCCAGACAGTCTAAAACAACAGTCGAAACAATGACAGACCAATACAATGCAAGACATAACACAACACGGGGCAGCACGAGGCAATACGCAGCCAAATTAAGAACAACCCATCAACACACCCACGATACAGCGCAGTCCTCCGACAGAATGTTTCAAGTGATCGTCAAAACAACGATGGGGCAATGCAATGCAATGCCTAACAATACAGGACGCAACGATGGAACACACAACCCAAGAACTCATTCAGAAACTCACAATACAGTGCAGTCCAATCCCAGACAAGCTCAAATAACAAGCAAGGCAACAACGTCAGGGCAATACAAGGCAAGACAAAGTTACACAGGGCAGTACAACGCCATACACCATCAAATAAAGAACAGCCAAGGAAAGAATTCACAGTGCAGTGCCATACAATGCCAGACTCTCTCTCAGATGGCAGTCGAGACAACGACAGAGCAACGCATCGCAAGGTGTAACGCGATACGGGGCACTACAAGACACTGCACGGTCAAAGAAACAACAACCTATTAAAGAAGTCACAATACAGTGCAGTCCTAGGACAGAACGTCTATAAAATGACCGTCTAGACAATGACAGGGCACTACAACGCAAGACAAAACACGATACAGGGCACTACAAGGCAAAACACGCTCACATCAACAACCACCCCATAAAAAAATACCACAAAACAGTGCAGCACCCTGCCACAATATATCACGTGGCACTCAGGACAATTCCATGGCAATACAATGCCAAACGTAACACAGCACAGGGCGGTACAATGCAAAACAGAATGAAAGAAAGAACAACCTGGCAAAACCCCAACACACAGGGCAGTACCATCCCACAGGGCGTCAGGTGGCGGTCGAGACAGTTACAGGACAACAGAATCCGAGACGTAACATTACACAGCGCAGTACAGTGATATAGTCAGTCAAATAAATAACCCACAAAGGGACCCACAATACTGTGCCTTCCAACGCCAACAGAGGTCAGACAGCAGGCAAGATACCGACAGAGCAATGCAACGCACAACGTAAGACAACAGAGGACGGTCTAATGCTCAGACGCATCAGATGGCAGTCAAAACAATGACGCGGCAACACAATTCGAGACCCAACACAAAGGCGGTAGCACGGCAATACACGGTGGTCAAAGCAAGAGCACCCGGTAAAACCCCCACCATACAGATGGCTACTATCCCAGAGCGTCCACAATGACAGTGAAGAGAACGACGGGGCAATGCAACGCAAGACAGAACACCATACAGGGCACTACAAGGCAATACGCAGACAAATAAAGAACAAACGTTTAAAAAACCCGCAAGACAGAGCGGCACATACCGGAACGGATCAGACAGTCGTCAGGGCGATTACAGCGCAATACAATGCAAGACAAAACACAACACGGGGCAGGACGAGGCAAGAGGTAGTCAAATAATGAACCGCCGATCAAAAACCCACAGACGAGCGCGCTGCAATCCCGGTCGCAGATGGCACTCGATAAAGTGAATGAGCAACATAATCCAAGACATAACATTATAGGGGGTGGTAGAATGCAATCTACAGTCAAACAGAGAACAACCCATTACAAAACTGACAAGACAGCGCACTATAATGAGAGACCATATCAGATATCAATCAAGACGGGTCCAGCGCAATATAAAATGCAAGACCTAACAGTATACCGGGCACTACAATCCGATACTCGGTGAAATACAAAGAAAACGATTCTAGAACTGCATACAAAACTGACGAGACAGCGCACTGCAATGAGAGGACATATCAGATATCAATCCAGACGCGTCCAGAGCAATACAACGCAAGACCTAACAGTATACCGGGCACTACAATCCGATACACGGTGAAATACAAAGAAAACGATTCTAGAACTGCATACAAAACTGACGAGACAGCGCACTACAATGAGAGGACATATCAGATATCAATCAAGACGCGTCCAGAGCAATACAACGCAAGACCTAACACTATACCGGCCACTACAATCCGATACACGGTGAAATAAAAAGAAAACGAGTCCAGAACTGCACGGTCTCGAGAATTTTGTAACACAATGGCTGAAATGACAATCCAAACAATGACAGGGTAATCCAACACCAGACATAGCACTATACGGGTCACCACAAGCCAATACCCGCTCAAATAAACAGCAAACCGTTCTAGGACTGCACGGGATTGGGAATTGTTTAACAAATACACGGTTCAATGAACAACAACCAATTTTTGGACTGCAGTGGACTGTGAAAGTTTTAAACACAAAGTCTAAAGTCACAAACCCGACAATGGCAGGACAATACAATGCGAGACAGCGAGACAGCGTGCATGGCAGTACAATGCAATACACCGTCAAATAAAAAACAGCTGATGAAGGAAGTGACAAGACGGTGGCATACAACGGCAGAATAGATCAGATGACAGTCAAGACAACAACAGAGCCGTACAACGCAAGACGTAACACCACACGGGGCCGGACAAGGCAATATGCAGTTGTGGCGGGCAGAGCGATTCACTTCACTCCTAAGAGAGAAGGAAACATTTAGAAACACACACGCAGGGATTCAACAAAGGTAGCAGTGCACGTGACAGCGCTTCAGCAGATTGCACGGCCACGTACCCCGGGTTACTTACTGCCTAGGGGCCAGGGTCAGACGAGCTGTCAGGGAGACCCTCCCCTTGAGTCACGAGGCTCGGAAAGGACCCCCTTGCTTTCTAAACTCCTTCTCCGAGAGGAGTCTAGGTGCGGCTGGATCCCATCCTTGCCCCGGCCTTGGGCAACCCTTTCCCTCTAAAGGATTGTATCTGCGCCATCAACCCGTTCTATCACTCAGCTAAGATTGCAAAGCTCTGCATGCTATTAGTCACTTACCCAGGTTCTGCTGCGGCAAGGCGTCTCTCAACCTCGAGGAGCAGAACCTTACGTGAGCGTCCCCGCTCAAGCGCCGGAGGTGGCGAACAGGCCGCTGCCGGGCAGGAAGGCTCCAAGGGCTCTTGTCCTGTCCACTATTTGTAGAGGAAGCTAATTGACTTGTAGTCATATCAGCCTGGGAAAAAAATAACTCAGTCCCCAGTCCACACGGTGTGTTGACTCTGTTGACTGCGGGGAGGAGAGAAAAGGGGGTTGGGGGGGTGAGGGGGTGGGAAACGGCGGGGAGGAGGGCACCGCACCACCACACCGGTCAAACAAAGAACAACCAATTCAAGAATTCACAACACAGAGCAGTACAATCCCAGACAGTCTAAAACAACAGTCGAAACAATGACAGACCAATACAATGCAAGACATAACACAACACGGGGCAGCACGAGGCAATACGCAGCCAAATTAAGAACAACCCATCAAGACACCCACAATACAGCGCAGTCCTCCGACAGAATGTTTCGAGTGATCGTCAAAACAACGATGGGGCAATGCAATGCAATGCCTAACAATACAGGACGCAACGATGGAACACACAACCCAAGAACTCATTCAGAAACTCACAATACAGTGCAGTCCAATCCCAGACAAGCTCAAATAACAAGCAAGACAACAACGTCAGGGCAATACAAGGCAAGACAAAGTTACACAGGGCAGTACAACGCCATACACCATCAAATAAAGAACAGCCAAGGAAAGAATTCACAGTGCAGTGCCATACAATGCCAGACTCTCTCTCAGATGGCAGTCGAGACAACGACAGAGCAACGCATCGCAAGGTGTAACGCGATACGGGGCACTACAAGACACTGCACGGTCAAAGAAACAACAACCTATTAAAGAAGTCACAATACAGTGCAGTCCTAGGACAGAACGTCTATAAAATGACCGTCTAGACAATGACAGGGCACTACAACGCAAGACAAAACACGATACAGGGCACTACAAGGCAAAACACACTCACATCAACAACCACCCCATAAAAAAATACCACAAAACAGTGCAGCACCCTGCCACAATATATCACGTGGCACTCAGGACAATTCCATGGCAATACAATGCCAAACGTAACACAGCACAGGGCAGTACAATGCAAAACAGAATGAAAGAAAGAACAACCTGGCAAAACCCCAACACACAGGGCAGTACCATCCCACAGGGCGTCAGGTGGCGGTCGAGACAGTTACAGGACAACAGAATCCGAGACGTAACACTACACAGCGCAGTACAGTGATATAGTCAGTCAAATAAATAACCCACAAAGGGACCCACAATACTGTGCCTTCCAACGCCAACAGAGGTCAGACAGCAGGCAAGATACCGACAGAGCAATGCAACGCACAACGTAAGACAACAGAGGACGGTCTAATGCTCAGACGCATCAGATGGCAGTCAAAACAATGACGCGGCAACACAATTCGAGACCCAACACAAAGGCGGTAGCACGGCAATACACGGTGGTCAAAGCAAGAGCACCCGGTAAAACCCCCACCATACAGATGGCTACTATCCCAGAGCGTCCACAATGACAGTGAAGAGAACGACGGGGCAATGCAACGCAAGACAGAACACCATACAGGGCACTACAAGGCAATACGCAGACAAATAAAGAACAAACGTTTAAAAAACCCGCAAGACAGAGCGGCACATACCGGAACGGATCAGACAGTCGTCAGGGCGATTACAGCGCAATACAATGCAAGACAAAACACAACACGGGGCAGGACGAGGCAAGAGGTAGTCAAATAATGAACCGCCGATCAAAAACCCACAGACGAGCGCGCTGCAATCCCGGTCGCAGATGGCACTCGATAAAGTGAATGAGCAACAGAATCCAAGACATAACATTATAGGGGGCGGTAGAATGCAATCTACAGTCAAACAGAGAACAACCCATTACAAAACTGACGAGACAGCGCGCTATAATGAGAGACCATATCAGATATGAATCAAGACCGGTCCAGCGCAATATAAAATGCAAGTCCTAACAGTATACCGGGCACTACAATCCGATACACGGTGAAATACAAAGAAAACGATTCTAGAACTGCATACAAAACTGACGAGACAGCGCACTGCAATGAGAGGACATATCAGATATCAATCCAGACACGTCCAGAACAATACAATGCAAGACCTAACAGTATACCGGGCACTACAACCCGATACACGGTGAAATACAAAGAAAACGATTCTAGAACTGCATACAAAACTGACGAGACAGCGCACTACAATGAGAGGACATATCAGATATCAATCAAGACGCGTCCAGAGCAATACAACGCAAGACCTAACACTATACCGGCCACTACAATCCGATACACGGTGAAATAAAAAGAAAACGAGTCCAGAACTGCACGGTCTCGAGAATTTTGTAACACAATGGCTGAAATGACAATCCAAACAATGACAGGGTAATCCAACACCAGACATAGCACTATACGGCTCAGCACAAGCCAATACCCGCTCAAATAAACAGCAAACCGTTCTAGGACTGCACGGGATTGGGAATTGTTTAACAAATACACAGTTCAATGAACAACAACCAATTTTTGGACTGCAGTGGACTGTGAAAGTTTTAAACACAAAGTCTAAAGTCACAAACCCGACAATGACAGGACAATACAATGCGAGACAGCGAGACAGCGTGCATGGCAGTACAATGCAATACACCATCAAATAAAAAACAGCTGATGAAGGAAGTGACAAGACGGTGGCAGACAACGGCAGAATAGATCAGATGACAGTCAAGACAACAACAGAGCCGTACAACGCAAGACGTAACACCACACGGGGCCGGACAAGGCAATATGCAGTTGTGGCGGGCAGAGCAATTCACTTCACTCCTAAGAGAGAAGGAAACATTTAGAAACACACACGCAGGGATTCAACAAAGGTAGCAGTGCACGTGACAGCGCTTCAGCAGATTGCACGGCCACGTACCCCGGGTTACTTACTGCCTAGGGGCCAGGGTCAGACGAGCTGTCAGGGAGACCCTCCCCTTGAGTCACGAGGCTCGGAAAGGACCCCCTTGCTTTCTAAACTCCTTCTCCGAGAGGAGTCTAGGTGCGGCTGGATCCCATCCTTGCCCCGGCCTTGGGCAACCCTTTCCCTCTAAAGGATTGTATCTGCGCCATCAACCCGTTCTATCACTCAGCTAAGATTGCAAAGCTCTGCATGCTATTAGTCACTTACCCAGGTTCTGCTGCGGCAAGGCGTCTCTCAACCTCGAGGAGCAGAACCTTACGTGAGCGTCCCCGCTCAAGCGCCGGAGGTGGCGAACAGGCCGCTGCCGGGCAGGAAGGCTCCAAGGGCTCTTGTCCTGTCCACTATTTGTAGAGGAAGCTAATTGACTTGTAGTCATATCAGCCTGGGAAAAAAATAACTCAGTCCCCAGTCCAGACGGTGTGTTGACTCTGTTGACTGCGGGGAGGAGAGAAAAGGGGGTTGGGGGGGTGAGGGGGTGGGAAACGGCGGGGAGGAGGGCACCGCACCACCACACCGGTCAAACAAAGAACAACCAATTCAAGAATTCACAACACAGAGCAGTACAATCCCAGACAGTCTAAAACAACAGTCGAAACAATGACAGACCAATACAATGCAAGACATAACACAACACGGGGCAGCACGAGGCAATACGCAGCCAAATTAAGAACAACCCATCAACACACCCACGATACAGCGCAGTCCTCCGACAGAATGTTTCAAGTGATCGTCAAAACAACGATGGGGCAATGCAATGCAATGCCTAACAATACAGGACGCAACGATGGAACACACAACCCAAGAACTCATTCAGAAACTCACAATACAGTGCAGTCCAATCCCAGACAAGCTCAAATAACAAGCAAGGCAACAACGTCAGGGCAATACAAGGCAAGACAAAGTTACACAGGGCAGTACAACGCCATACACCATCAAATAAAGAACAGCCAAGGAAAGAATTCACAGTGCAGTGCCATACAATGCCAGACTCTCTCTCAGATGGCAGTCGAGACAACGACAGAGCAACGCATCGCAAGGTGTAACGCGATACGGGGCACTACAAGACACTGCACGGTCAAAGAAACAACAACCTATTAAAGAAGTCACAATACAGTGCAGTCCTAGGACAGAACGTCTATAAAATGACCGTCTAGACAATGACAGGGCACTACAACGCAAGACAAAACACGATACAGGGCACTACAAGGCAAAACACACTCACATCAACAACCACCCCATAAAAAAATACCACAAAACAGTGCAGCACCCTGCCACAATATATCACGTGGCACTCAGGACAATTCCATGGCAATACAATGCCAAACGTAACACAGCACAGGGCGGTACAATGCAAAACAGAATGAAAGAAAGAACAACCTGGCAAAACCCCAACACACAGGGCAGTACCATCCCACAGGGCGTCAGGTGGCGGTCGAGACAGTTACAGGACAACAGAATCCGAGACGTAACATTACACAGCGCAGTACAGTGATATAGTCAGTCAAATAAATAACCCACAAAGGGACCCACAATACTGTGCCTTCCAACGCCAACAGAGGTCAGACAGCAGGCAAGATACCGACAGAGCAATGCAACGCACAACGTAAGACAACAGAGGACGGTCTAATGCTCAGACGCATCAGATGGCAGTCAAAACAATGACGCGGCAACACAATTCGAGACCCAACACAAAGGCGGTAGCACGGCAATACACGGTGGTCAAAGCAAGAGCACCCGGTAAAACCCCCACCATACAGATGGCTACTATCCCAGAGCGTCCACAATGACAGTGAAGAGAACGACGGGGCAATGCAACGCAAGACAGAACACCATACAGGGCACTACAAGGCAATACGCAGACAAATAAAGAACAAACGTTTAAAAAACCCGCAAGACAGAGCGGCACATACCGGAACGGATCAGACAGTCGTCAGGGCGATTACAGCGCAATACAATGCAAGACAAAACACAACACGGGGCAGGACGAGGCAAGAGGTAGTCAAATAATGAACCGCCGATCAAAAACCCACAGACGAGCGCGCTGCAATCCCGGTCGCAGATGGCACTCGATAAAGTGAATGAGCAACAGAATCCAAGACATAACATTATAGGGGGTGGTAGAATGCAATCTACAGTCAAACAGAGAACAACCCATTACAAAACTGACAAGACAGCGCACTATAATGAGAGACCATATCAGATATCAATCAAGACGGGTCCAGCGCAATATAAAATGCAAGACCTAACAGTATACCGGGCACTACAATCCGATACTCGGTGAAATACAAAGAAAACGATTCTAGAACTGCATACAAAACTGACGAGACAGCGCACTGCAATGAGAGGACATATCAGATATCAATCCAGACGCGTCCAGAGCAATACAACGCAAGACCTAACAGTATACCGGGCACTACAATCCGATACACGGTGAAATACAAAGAAAACGATTCTAGAACTGCATACAAAACTGACGAGACAGCGCACTACAATGAGAGGACATATCAGATATCAATCAAGACGCGTCCAGAGCAATACAACGCAAGACCTAACACTATACCGGCCACTACAATCCGATACACGGTGAAATAAAAAGAAAACGAGTCCAGAACTGCACGGTCTCGAGAATTTTGTAACACAATGGCTGAAATGACAATCCAAACAATGACAGGGTAATCCAACACCAGACGTAGCACTATACGGCTCAGCACAAGCCAATACCCGCTCAAATAAACAGCAAACCGTTCTAGGACTGCACGGGATTGGGAATTGTTTAACAAATACACAGTTCAATGAACAACAACCAATTTTTGGACTGCAGTGGACTGTGAAAGTTTTAAACACAAAGTCTAAAGTCACAAACCCGACAATGGCAGGACAATACAATGCGAGACAGCGAGACAGCGTGCATGGCAGTACAATGCAATACACCGTCAAATAAAAAACAGCTGATGAAGGAAGTGACAAGACGGTGGCATACAATGGCAGAATAGATCAGATGACAGTCAAGACAACAACAGAGCCGTACAACGCAAGACGTAACACCACACGGGGCCGGACAAGGCAATATGCAGTTGTGGCGGGCAGAGCGATTCACTTCACTCCTAAGAGAGAAGGAAACATTTAGAAACACACACGCAGGGATTCAACAAAGGTAGCAGTGCACGTGACAGCGCTTCAGCAGATTGCACGGCCACGTACCCCGGGTTACTTACTGCCTAGGGGCCAGGGTCAGACGAGCTGTCAGGGAGACCCTCCCCTTGAGTCACGAGGCTCGGAAAGGACCCCCTTGCTTTCTAAACTCCTTCTCCGAGAGGAGTCTAGGTGCGGCTGGATCCCATCCTTGCCCCGGCCTTGGGCAACACTTTCCCTCTAAAGGATTGTATCTGCGCCATCAACCCGTTCTATCACTCAGCTAAGATTGCAAAGCTCTGCATGCTATTAGTCACTTACCCAGGTTCTGCTGCGGCAAGGCGTCTCTCAACCTCGAGGAGCAGAACCTTACGTGAGCGTCTCCGCTCAAGCGCCGGAGGTGGCGAACAGGCCGCTGCCGGGCAGGAAGGCTCCAAGGGCTCTTGTCCTGTCCACTATTTGTAGAGGAAGCTAATTGACTTGTAGTCATATCAGCCTGGGAAAAAAATAACTCAGTCCCCAGTCCAGACGGTGTGTTGACTCTGTTGACTGCGGGGAGGAGAGAAAAGGGGGTTGGGGGGGTGAGGGGGTGGGAAACGGCGGGGAGGAGGGCACCGCACCACCACACCGGTCAAACAAAGAACAACCAATTCAAGAATTCACAACACAGAGCAGTACAATCCCAGACAGTCTAAAACAACAGTCGAAACAATGACAGACCAATGCAATGCAAGACATAACACAACACGGGGCAGCACGAGGCAATACGCAGCCAAATTAAGAACAACCCATCAACACACCCACGATACAGCGCAGTCCTCCGACAGAATGTTTCAAGTGATCGTCAAAACAACGATGGGGCAATGCAATGCAATGCCTAACAATACAGGACGCAACGATGGAACACACAACCCAAGAACTCATTCAGAAACTCACAATACAGTGCAGTCCAATCCCAGACAAGCTCAAATAACAAGCAAGGCAACAACGTCAGGGCAATACAAGGCAAGACAAAGTTACACAGGGCAGTACAACGCCATACACCATCAAATAAAGAACAGCCAAGGAAAGAATTCACAGTGCAGTGCCATACAATGCCAGACTCTCTCTCAGATGGCAGTCGAGACAACGACAGAGCAACGCATCGCAAGGTGTAACGCGATACGGGGCACTACAAGACACTGCACGGTCAAAGAAACAACAACCTATTAAAGAAGTCACAATACAGTGCAGTCCTAGGACAGAACGTCTATAAAATGACCGTCTAGACAATGACAGGGCACTACAACGCAAGACAAAACACGATACAGGGCACTACAAGGCAAAACACGCTCACATCAACAACCACCCCATAAAAAAATACCACAAAACAGTGCAGCACCCTGCCACAATATATCACGTGGCACTCAGGACAATTCCATGGCAATACAATGCCAAACGTAACACAGCACAGGGCAGTACAATGCAAAACAGAATGAAAGAAAGAACAACCTGGCAAAACCCCAACACACAGGGCAGTACCATCCCACAGGGCGTCAGGTGGCGGTCGAGACAGTTACAGGACAACAGAATCCGAGACGTAACACTACACAGCGCAGTACAGTGATATAGTCAGTCAAATAAATAACCCACAAAGGGACCCACAATACTGTGCCTTCCAACGCCAACAGAGGTCAGACAGCAGGCAAGATACCGACAGAGCAATGCAACGCACAACGTAAGACAACAGAGGACGGTCTAATGCTCAGACGCATCAGATGGCAGTCAAAACAATGACGCGGCAACACAATTCGAGACCCAACACAAAGGCGGTAGCACGGCAATACACGGTGGTCAAAGCAAGAGCACCTGGTAAAACCCCCACGATACAGATGGCTACTATCCCAGAGCGTCCACAATGACAGTGAAGAGAACGACGGGGCAATGCAACGCAAGACAGAACACCATACAGGGCACTACAAGGCAATACGCAGACAAATAAAGAACAAACGTTTAAAAAACCCGCAAGACACAGCGGCACATACCGGAACGGATCAGACAGTCGTCAGGGCGATTACAGCGCAATACAATGCAAGACAAAACACAACACGGGGCAGGACGAGGCAAGAGGTAGTCAAATAATGAACCGCCGATCAAAAACCCACAGACGAGCGCGCTGCAATCCCGGTCGCAGATGGCACTCGATAAAGTGAATGAGCAACAGAATCCAAGACATAACATTATAGGGGGTGGTAGAATGCAATCTACAGTCAAACAGAGAACAACCCATTACAAAACTGACAAGACAGCGCACTATAATGAGAGACCATATCAGATATCAATCAAGACGGGTCCAGCGCAATATAAAATGCAAGACCTAACAGTATACCGGGCACTACAATCCGATACTCGGTGAAATACAAAGAAAACGATTCTAGAACTGCATACAAAACTGACGAGACAGCGCACTGCAATGAGAGGACATATCAGATATCAATCCAGACGCGTCCAGAGCAATACAACGCAAGACCTAACAGTATACCGGGCACTACAATCCGATACACGGTGAAATACAAAGAAAACGATTCTAGAACTGCATACAAAACTGACGAGACAGCGCACTACAATGAGAGGACATATCAGATATCAATCAAGACGCGTCCAGAGCAATACAACGCAAGACCTAACACTATACCGGCCACTACAATCCGATACACGGTGAAATAAAAAGAAAACGAGTCCAGAACTGCACGGTCTCGAGAATTTTGTAACACAATGGCTGAAATGACAATCCAAACAATGACAGGGTAATCCAACACCAGACATAGCACTATACGGGTCACCACAAGCCAATACCCGCTCAAATAAACAGCAAACCGTTCTAGGACTGCACGGGATTGGGAATTGTTTAACAAATACACAGTTCAATGAACAACAACCAATTTTTGGACTGCAGTGGACTGTGAAAGTTTTAAACACAAAGTCTAAAGTCACAAACCCGACAATGGCAGGACAATACAATGCGAGACAGCGAGACAGCGTGCATGGCAGTACAATGCAATACACCATCAAATAAAAAACAGCTGATGAAGGAAGTGACAAGACGGTGGCATACAATGGCAGAATAGATCAGATGACAGTCAAGACAACAACAGAGCCATACAACGCAAGACGTAACACCACACGGGGCCGGACAAGGCAATATGCAGTTGTGGCGGGCAGAGCGATTCACTTCACTCCTAAGAGAGAAGGAAACATTTAGAAACACACACGCAGGGATTCAACAAAGGTAGCAGTGCACGTGACAGCGCTTCAGCAGATTGCACGGCCACGTACCCCGGGTTATTTACTGCCTAGGGGCCAGGGTCAGACGAGCTGTCAGGGAGACCCTCCCCTTGAGTCACGAGGCTCGGAAAGGACCCCCTTGCTTTCTAAACTCCTTCTCCGAGAGGAGTCTAGGTGCGGCTGGATCCCATCCTTGCCCCGGCCTTGGGCAACCCTTTCCCTCTAAAGGATTGTATCTGCGCCATCAACCCGTTCTATCACTCAGCTAAGATTGCAAAGCTCTGCATGCTATTAGTCACTTACCCAGGTTCTGCTGCGGCAAGGCGTCTCTCAACCTCGAGGAGCAGAACCTTACGTGAGCGTCCCCGCTCAAGCGCCGGAGGTGGCGAACAGGCCGCTGCCGGGCAGGAAGGCTCCAAGGGCTCTTGTCCTGTCCACTATTTGTAGAGGAAGCTAATTGACTTGTAGTCATATCAGCCTGGGAAAAAAATAACTCAGTCCCCAGTCCAGACGGTGTGTTGACTCTGTTGACTGCGGGGAGGAGAGAAAAGGGGGTTGGGGGGGTGAGGGGGTGGGAAGCGGCGGGGAGGAGGGCACCGCACCACCACACCGGTCAAACAAAGAACAACCAATTCAAGAATTCACAACACAGAGCAGTACAATCCCAGACAGTCTAAAACAACAGTCGAAACAATGACAGACCAATACAATGCAAGACATAACACAACACGGGGCAGCACGAGGCAATACGCAGCCAAATTAAGAACAACCCATCAACACACCCACGATACAGCGCAGTCCTCCGACAGAATGTTTCAAGTGATCGTCAAAACAACGATGGGGCAATGCAATGCAATGCCTAACAATACAGGACGCAACGATGGAACACACAACCCAAGAACTCATTCAGAAACTCACAATACAGTGCAGTCCAATCCCAGACAAGCTCAAATAACAAGCAAGGCAACAACGTCAGGGCAATACAAGGCAAGACAAAGTTACACAGGGCAGTACAACGCCATACACCATCAAATAAAGAACAGCCAAGGAAAGAATTCACAGTGCAGTGCCATACAATGCCAGACTCTCTCTCAGATGGCAGTCGAGACAACGACAGAGCAACGCATCGCAAGGTGTAACACGATACGGGGCACTACAAGACACTGCACGGTCAAAGAAACAACAACCTATTAAAGAAGTCACAATACAGTGCAGTCCTAGGACAGAACGTCTATAAAATGACCGTCTAGACAATGACAGGGCACTACGACGCAAGACAAAACACGATACAGGGCACTACAAGGCAAAACACGCTCACATCAACAACCACCCCATAAAAAAATACCACAAAACAGTGCAGCACCCTGCCACAATATATCACGTGGCACTCAGGACAATTCCATGGCAATACAATGCCAAACGTAACACAGCACAGGGCAGTACAATGCAAAACAGAATGAAAGAAAGAACAACCTGGCAAAACCCCAACACACAGGGCAGTACCATCCCACAGGGCGTCAGGTGGCGGTCGAGACAGTTACAGGACAACAGAATCCGAGACGTAACACTACACAGCGCAGTACAGTGATATAGTCAGTCAAATAAATAACCCACAAAGGGACCCACAATACTGTGCCTTCCAACGCCAACAGAGGTCAGACAGCAGGCAAGATACCGACAGAGCAATGCAACGCACAACGTAAGAAAACAGAGGACGGTCTAATGCTCAGACGCATCAGATGGCAGTCAAAACAATGACGCGGCAACACAATTTGAGACCCAACACAAAGGCGGTAGCACGGCAATACACGGTGGTCAAAGAAAGAGCACCCGGTAAAACCCCCACGATACAGATGGCTACTATCCCAGAGCGTCCACAATGACAGTGAAGAGAACGACGGGGCAATGCAACGCAAGACAGAACACCATACAGGGCACTACAAGGCAATACGCAGACAAATAAAGAACAAACGTTTAAAACACCCGCAAGACAGAGCGGCACATACCGGAACGGATCAGACGGTCGTCAGGGCGATTACAGGGCAATACAATGCAAGACAAAACACAACACGGGGCAGGACGAGGCAAGAGGTAGTCAAATAATGAACCACCGATCAAAAACCCACAGACGAGCGCGCTGCAATCCCGGTCGCAGATGGCACTCGATAAAGTGAATGAGCAACAGAATCCAAGACATAACATTATAGGGGGCGGTAGAATGCAATCTGCAGTCAAACAGAGAACAACCCATTACAAAACTGACGAGACAGCGCACTATAATGAGAGACCATATCAGATACCAATCAAGGCGGGTCCAGCGCAATATAAAATGCAAGACCTAACAGTATACCGGGCACTACAATCCAATACACGGTGAAATACAAAGAAAACGATTTTAGAACTGCATACAAAACTGACGAGACAGCGCACTGCAATGAGAGGACATATCAGATATCAATCCAGACGCGTCCAGAACAATACAACGCAAGACCTAACAGTATACCGGGCACTACAATCCGATACACGGTGAAATACAAAGAAAACGATTCTAGAACTGCATACAAAACTGACGAGACAGCGCACTGCAATGAGAGGACATATCAGATATCAATCAAGACGCGTCCAGAGCAATACAACGCAAGACCTAACACTATACCGGCCACTACAATCCGATACACGGTGAAATACAAAGAAAAAGCCAATACCCGCTCAAATAAACAGCAAACCGTTCTAGGACTGCACGGGATTGGGAATTGTTTAACGAATACACAGTTCAATAAGCAACAGCCAATGGTCGGACTGTGAAAGTTTTCAACACAAAATCTGAAGTCAGTGCTGTGGAGTATAAGAAAGGACTCGGAAGACAAGGCTTTAAAAAGCGCAGGCGTTCTGAGGGGGTAGGGTAGGAAAAAAAGGCTCGGACACGCAGCAAGGCTTTAGGAGCCTCAGGAAGAGGTATGGACAAACTACAGACGAAGGAGTGAGAGCGGAACTCCATGGAGACGCCCTCGATGGTAGAGAGAAAGATGAAGGGGCGCCACGTAGCAAAGAAGCACGGGAGGCTCTGATGGAACAAGAGAGACAGAAAGGGAGATAAAATGCTATGAGGAGCTGTGGAGTTCCAGAAAGGTCTCGGGAGGCTTGGTGAGGGTGAAAAAAGGGGCATCGAGGGGTGCTGATAGACAAAAGAAGGCTGGGCGGAGGACTAGGAGGAACTCGGATGATCGTCTGAGGGGAGTACGCATGTTCCCGGGTGGCTGGAGACGAAATACGTGAATCCTAGGTAGCACAGAGAAACAAATGAGTGCACTACATCTCAAAGACGGACCCACCTAAAATGCTACGAGATGCATGCCGGTCGCCAGGAAACTCCCGAGGGGCATCGTGACCGGGAGAAGAAAAGTCCCGACGGAGCCGGAGAGACAGAAAAGCGACAGGGAACGTGATGATTAAATCTGGAGGGGATCCAGAGTGAGTAAACGTTGCCTCGGAGGCCAGGGAACTAATAGCTGCACGGCTATAAGGAGGAGAGGACAGAACAGCAGCGTTGGGTGTTGAAGAACAGCGTTGGGTGTTGAAGAACAGCCGAGGAGACCCTCCTGCCGAGCAGTGACATTCAGACCGGAAGCCCTTGCTTCCTAAACTCCTTCTCAGGGAGGAGTCTAGGTGCGGCTGGATCCAGTCTTAGCCTCCGACTGTAAAGAATGGTTCGGCAACAAATTCTGTCACAGACTTGCTTTAATACGGCTCGAGCTGTATTAAATTAATTAATTAATTAATTAATAATTAATACGGCTCGAGCCGTCGATGAAGAAGTTGAGTGTTTATGGGTAAGGGTGAAAGGGAAGGCTAACAAAGGTGACTTTTTGCTGGGAGTTTGCTATAGACCACCCAACCAGGATGAGCAGGTTGATGAGGTATTCTATAAGCAGCTGACTGCAGTCTCGCAAACGCCAGCCCTTGTTCTAGTTGGGGACTTCAACTTACCAGACATCTGCTGGAAATATAACACAGCAGAGAGCAGGCAGGCTAGGAGGTTCCTCGAGTGTATGGAGGATAACTTCCTGACACAAATGGTAGGTGAGCCTACCAGGGGAGTTGCCTTGCTAGACCTACTGTTCACAAACAAAGAAGGGCTAGTGGGGGATGTGGAGGTCGGAGGCCGTCTTGGGCTTAGTGACCATGAAATGGTTAAGTTTTCCATCCATAGTGAGGTAAGGAAGGGGGTTAACAAAACCTCCATCTTGGACTTCCGGTGGGCAGACTTTAGCCTGTTCAGAACCCTGGTTGGGAGAGTCCCGTGGGAGGTAGTCCTGAGAGACAAAGGAGCCCAGGAAGGCTGGACGCTCTTCAAGAGGGAAATCCTAAAGGCCCAGGAGCAGGCTGTCCCCATGAGGCGCAAAATTAAAGGGCGGGGAAAATGGCCGGCCTGGATGAACAAAGAGCTCTTGATGGGGCTTAAGGAAAAAAGGAAGGTTTACCACCTTTGGAAGAGGGGACAGGCAACTCAGGAGGAGTACAGAGACCGTGTTAGGTCATACAGAGAAAAAATCAGGAAGGCAAAAGCCCAGCTGGAACTCAACCTGGCAAGTAATGTAAGGGACAACAAAAAAAGTTTCTATAAATACATCAACAAAAAGAGAGTGACAGAGAATGTCCATCCCTTACTGGATGTGGGGGGAAACCTTGCAACCAAGGACGAGGAGAAGGCTGAGATACTTAATGCCGCCTTTGCCTCTGTCTTTAATAGTCAGACCAGCTACCCCCAGGGTGGTCAGCTTCTTGGTCTGGAAGATAAGAATGGAGAACAGGACAACCCCCCTGTAATCCAGGAGGAAGTAGTTAATGATTTGCTTATGCACCTGGACACGCATAAGTCTATGGGGCCGGACGGGATTCACCCAAAGGTTCTCAGGGAGCTGGCAAGAGAGCTCACCAAGCCTCTCTCCATTATCTATCAACAATCCTGGTCAACAGGAGAGGTGCCGGATGACTGGAGGGTGGCCAATGTGACGCCCATCTACAAGAAGGGCCGGAAGGAGGATCCCGGAAACTACAGGCCTGTCAGCCTGACCTCGGTACCGGGAAAGATCATGGAGAGGATCATCCTGAGTGAGCTCTCAAGGCAAGTGCGGGGCAGCCAAGGGATCAGGGCCAGCCAGCATGGGTTTATGAAAGGGAGGTCCTGCCTGACCAACTTGATCTCTTTCTATGACCATGTGACCCGCTTTCTCGATGAGGGGAAGGCTGTGGATGTTGTCTACCTGGACTTTGGTAAGGCCTTCGACACCGTCCCCCACGGCATTCTCCTGGAGAAACTGGAGAATCATGGCATAGACAAGTGTACCCTCCGCTGGATAAAAAACTGGCTGGATGGCCGTGCCCAGCGAGTTGTGATTAATGGAGCAAAATCTGGTTGGCGGCCGGTCACCAGTGGTGTCCCCCAGGGGTCAGTTTTGGGGCCACTCTTGTTCAATATCTTTACTGATGATCTAGACAAGGGGAGTGAATGCACCCTCAGTTAGTTTGCGGATGACACCAAACTAGGTGGGAGTGTTGATCTGCTTGAGGGTAGGAAGGCTCTACAGAGGGACCTGGACAGGCTGGATCAATGGGCCAAGGCCAATGGGATGAGGTTTAATAAGGCCAAGTGCCGGGTCCTTCATTTTCGTCACATCAACCCCGGGCAACGCTACAGGCTTGGGGAAGAGTGGCTCGAAAGCTGCCCGGCAGAAAAGGACCTGGGGGTGCTGGTGAACGGCCAGCTTAACATGAGCCAGCAGTGTGCCCAGGTGGCCAAGAGGGCCAATGGCATCCTGGCTTGTATCAGGAATAGCGTGGCCAGCAGGAGTAGGGAAGTCATCGTGCCTCTGTACTCGGCCCTGGTGAGGCCTCACCTCGAGTACTGTGTTCAGTTTTGGGCCCCTCACTACAGGAAAGACATTGAAGTGCTGGAGCGTGTCCAGAGGAGAGCCACCAAGCTGGTGAGGGGTCTGGAGAACAAGTCCTATGAGGAGAGGCTGAGGGAGCTGGGCATGTTTAGTTTGGAGAAGAGGAGGCTGAGGGGAGACGTCATTGCCCTCTACAACTACCTGAAAGGAAACTGTAGAGAGGCAGGGGTTGGCCTCTTCTCCCAAGGGAATAACGACAGGACCAGAGGAAAGGGTATGAAGCTGCAGCAAGGGAGATTTAGATTAGATATTAGGAAGAATTACTTTACTGAAAGAGTGGTCAGGCGCTGGAACGGCCTACCCGGGGAGGTGGTGGAGTCACCATCCCTGGAGGTATTTAAGAAACGTGTAGACATGGCTCTTCAGGGCATGATCTAGTGCCCAAGATTATTGGTTTGTGGTGGGGTGTTGGGTGTGGGGTTGTGGGTGTGGAGTTTAGCAGGTGGGTGTTGGTGTGGGTTTTTTTGTTGTTGTTGTTTTGGTTTTTTTTGTGGTTGAACTCAATGATCTCAGAGGTCCCTTCCAACCACTAAGATTCTGTGATTCTGTGATTATAGCGGTGCTAGAATGCAATATGCAGTCAGAGAACAACCCATTACCAAACTGACGAGACAGTGCACTACAATGAGAGAACATATCAGATATCAATCAAGACGCATCCAGAGCAATACAACGCAAGACCTAACACTATACCGGCCACTACAATCCGATACACGGTGAAATAAAAAGAAAAGGAGTCCAGAACTGCACGGTCTCGAGAATTTTGTAACACAATGGCTGAAGTGACAATCCAAACAATGACAGGGTAATCCAACACCAGACATAGCACTATACGGGTCACCACAACCCAATACCCGCTCAAATAAACAGCAAACCGTTCTAGGACTGCACGGGATTGGGAATTGTTTAACAAATACACAGTTCAATGAACAACAGCCAATTGTCGGACTGTGAAAGTTTTCAACACAAAGTCTGAAGTCACAAACCCGACAATGACAGGACAATACAATGCGGGACAGCGTAACGGCGTGCATGGCAGTACAATGCAATACACCGTCAAATAAAAAACAGCTGATGAAGGAAGTGACAAGACGGTGGCCTACAATGGCAGAATAGATCAGATGACAGTCAAGACAACAGCAGAGCCATACAACGCAAGACGTGACACCACACGGGGCCGGACAAGGCAATATGCAGTTGTGGCGGGCAGAGCGATTCACTTCACTCCTAAGAGAGAAGGGGAGAAACATTTAGAAACACACACACGCAGGGATTCAACAAAGGTAGCAGTGCACGTGACAGCGCTTGCAGCTACATCTATTGCATCAATGATGTGTCCAGGTAAGCAATTAAATTATTTTTTTACAGGATGTAGATAGGAAAAAAATAAACGTCAGACTAATCTCTATAGCAAAGTAGTTCATTCAATGCAATGATAACATTATCATTTCAATTTAGGTACTTAAGTGTCCTTCAAAAAGGAAAAAATACAAACCCAAACACGATATATTATTATGGGGTCATTCCTTATTTCTAGCGAGACCGCGTGCACTACTGAACTTCTGCCAGAAGCCCTTTGTGGATGGGAGTGAGTAACAAAACAGAATCAGATTCTGTAAGAAAACTTTCTCCAAAACATATTCCTCTGTGAAATACGGTATTTACTGTAAATTGCTGGCAATTTAAAGTCATGTTGATAATCTCTCTTTGACTTTTTACTCAACAGCGCTACTTGAGTCCCAAAATACAGAAAGCAACAAAAAAGCATGGAAATACAAGTCACGTATTTCCCGAACCTCCATAAAGAACCCTAATTAACATCTAAGTAGCTAGAAGAAAAACAAATTGCAAAAGGCAGCAAAAATCATCATAGTGGACATATGGATAGAAGTAGATGAAGGCTAAGAGGAGATCTGAGACTATGGTAGACATCTTTAGGAAACCCAATACAAAGTAGAAAAATATTATACCACAGAAACCAAACACAAGGCTCTAGAGCACATAGATGACTTTGGAAAAGGTTCTCGCAGAACAAGACGCGTTATCGCATAGATTAGAGAGGTCCTGAAGGAGCCAGAGAAACTAAACATATCTTGGGATGCGATGAGATCAACAGGGCATCGAGCAAAGTACGATTGTCCTCAGGGGACCGACTTCAGGCGCACCAAAAGCAAGAAAGAACAGGAAGACTGATGGCATTAACCGTTGCAAACTTGGGAAAGGTTCTGAAGGGAAAGAAGGGGTGCAAAGTGCGCTCCAGAGCTAAAATGAGGTTCTGGCGCTTAAGGGATATCTTGCGAGAGCTCGGCGATGGTAGCGGACGAGTCCCCGCCTGAGAGACCGAATAAGCCTCACAGATAACAAGACAGAACTCTGAAGGGAATTTTGACAAAGTACAGATGACGTCAGGGGACAGAATAAAGGCATCCTAAGCATCAAAGAAGAAGTTAAGGGCGCTCTGGAGAGCACAAAAAGAACAAAATCGAAAGGGAGCTGAAGTGCTGTGGAGTATAAGAAAGGACTCGGAAGACAAGGCTTTAAAAAGCGCAGGCGTTCTGAGGGGGTAGGGTAGGAAAAAAAGGCTCGGACACGCAGCAAGGCTTTAGGAGCCTCAGGAAGAGGTACGGACAAACTACAGACGAAGGAGTGAGAGCGGAACTCCATGGAGACGCCCTCGATGGTAGAGAGAAAGATGAAGGGGCGCCACGTAGCAAAGAAGCACGGGAGGCTCTGATGGAACAAGAGAGACAGAAAGGGAGATAAAATGCTATGAGGAGCTGTGGAGTTCCAGAAAGGTCTCGGGAGGCTTGGTGAGGGGTGCTGATAGACAAAAGAAGGCTGGGCGGAGGACTAGGAGGAACTCGGATGATCGTCTGAGGGGAGTACGCATGTTCCCGGGTGGCTGGAGACGAAATACGGGAATCCTAGATAGCACAGAGAAACAAATGAGTGCACTACATCTCAAAGACGGACCCACCTAAAATGCTACGAGATGCATGCCGGTCGCCAGGAAACTCCCGAGGGGCATCGCGACCGGGAGAAGAAAAGTCCCGACGGAGCCGGAGAGACAGAAAAGCGACAGGGAACGTGATGATTAAATCTGGAGGGGATCCAGACTGAGTAAACGTTGCCTCGGAGGCCAGGGAACTAATAGCAGCACGGCTATAAGGGGAGGACAGAACAGCAGCGTTGGGGGGTGTTGAAGAAGAGCGTTGGGGGGTGTTGAAGAAGAGCGTTGGGGGGTGTTGAAGAAGAGCCGAGAAGACCCTCCTGCCGAGCAGTGACATTCAGACCGGAAGCCCTTGCTTCCTAAACTCCTTCTCAGGGAGGAGTCTAGGTGCGGCTGGATCCAGTCTTAGCCTCTGACTGTAAAGAACGGTTCGGCAACAAATTCTGTCACAGACTTGCTTTAATACGGCTCGAGCTGAGGGACCCCCTCGATGCTTTTCCTGTGCTTTATGAAGCCTCACCATCTATGACATAAGCTATTCCTGCCCGTGTTCATGTGACAAGCGCGTGTCTCTTCTCCGATTGAATTGTTCAGCCCTTACACGTCCTCTTCGATGACTGGAGTTTTGATGCAAGTGCTTTGACCTTCTCATTCGGTTTTCTGATCTCTCTGTCCCATCTCACAGCTGTATCTCAGCCTTCTGCTGACGCAGGAGAGAAAGGTCCCTTTCTTCATTTCCAAGAATTAGAGTTCCCTTTCCTTTGATCGTAACAGTCACTCAAATTTGTAACGTTAAGCATACGCTCTTCATCAATATTACTTATACAATTTCGTTGTGCTAGTTAAGTTCCAATATATCAAATTCAAACGCAACTACTATCCACCCTTCTTGGACTAAGGAGGAGCTCAGCCAAAGTCTGCTATGCTGCTAGGTTACATCTTGCAGCCCAAGGCTCCGCAGGTCTAAGCAAAACTTCGGGGTGTGACACTGTGTCACATACACGGACTTGGGAAGTCTTCCGAGGGAAGGAGAGGGGTGCGCGAAGTCCGCGACAAAGCTGAATATGTGCTAAGGGTAACCTCGGAGGCATCTATAGCTGTTGTGACGTGATGAGAAGGGTCCTGAATGGGCCACAGGGACAGAAGAAGGTACAGGGACATGAGGAGGAAAGTGGAGGGGGGCGGTGGAACAGAGTGCAGATGTCCTCAGGAGGCCGGGGACCAAATGGAAGCATCCTAGACGGCACAGAGGGTGATAACAGGGCTCCGAGGCACAAACACAGCTGAGGACGGGTTTCTGAGAGAAAGAGCTCAGACGTAAAATTTTATAAGTCACAGGAATTAAGAAAATAAGAAAAAAAAATTAAAGAATAGAAATGGCGAACTCAAAACACTTAGAAAGAAAATCAAAAAACAGAGGGCACGGAGGAAAGACAAGAAACAATTAAAAAGAAAGACAGCAAAGGTGGCAAGTGTAAACGGAAAATCTTAAAAGCGTCCGTGATTAAAGGAGCAAGGAAACGAATTACAGAATAACAATGGCAAACTAAATCGGAGACGTAGAAACAAAAATTAAAAAGCAACAGCGTTAAGGAAAGACAACAAATAATTTTAAAATGACACCAAAGAGAACAAAAGTATACATGGCAACAACACTGCAAAAGCGGTAGCCGGTAGAGTAAATAAAGAGAAATATTACAAATTAGGGACGGCGAACAAAGACAGATGTAGAAAGACAATTTTAAATGCAACAGCAGGAAGGAAAGACAGGAAATGATTCAATGAAAAGATAAGCCATAAAGACAACAAACTAGACCAAAAAACCCCAAAACTTAAGAAGTGATGGGGATTGGGGAAACAAAACAAAATAATTAGGAAACACGGACGGCAAACTGCAACGGAGATGTAGAAAGAAAATTTTAAAAAGACTCTGCATTAAAGAAATGAGAAAACATTTAAAAATATACCCAGTGCACCAGATAAAAATGGACAAAAAGAACCTTTTAAAAGCAAGACTGATGACAGAAAGAAAGGAAAAATATTAAAAACATAGCAAGAGCAAAATAAAAAAGTGTAAACGGAACGGAGTACCAGACCAATACAGAAGAAACCAAAATTGGTACTGGCAGCTTCATAAAAGTAGACACAGAATTTTTAAAGCGAGGGGGTAAGAGAAAGACAAGAAAAATAACAAGGCGAGGATGGCAAACTGGATAAAAGTTGAGAGAAAGAAAATTTAAAAAACAAACAGATTAAGAAAACAGGGAGCAAAAAAACAAAAGGGTCAACAAACTGAATAAAGACAGACAATGAAACAAAATTGGAAAAGTAACTAAGTAGAGGACAGGCAAGAAGCATTAAAAAACACAGACAGGGATCTGGGTAAATGGAGACACAGAAAGAAGATTTGGAAAGCAAGGGGGTACTGGCCATACAGGCAGGCAGCCATTTAAATAGCAGGAGGTGGAGTCGGACCGACAGCCACAGAGAAAGGACACTGGAAGAGGGATGCGGGGTGGAGCAGAGGGAGTCACTAGAAATAGAGACAGATTGCTGGGTAGGGGGAGACCTACAAATGCAATTTTCACAAGCAACAGCGAAGAAGGCAGTGGGGGAAGAATAAAATAATAGAGCATGGGGAGCTGGGAAGGCAGAGGCACAGAAAGGAAACGGAGAAGGGGAGAAAGAACATGCTGGCACTAAGCAGAAGAGCAAAAAGCTTTTGGGGAGCCAGAAGCCGGGACAAGCAAGGCGGCAGGCAGAGATCAGAAGAGGCATGGCAGGGAAAGGCCTGGACATGCACAAGAGGGCACATGACTCACCGCAGCTCCTGGCACGTGTGGGAGACCTTTGCTGCTCACATGCTTCTCTCTCTGCCCCTTCGTCCTCCGTGGTGCAGGCGGCCTGACAACCCTTGCCCACCTAGGAGCGGGCAGGGGATGCCTCGACGCTCTTGTCCCATGAGGCTCACATGCGCAGCCGACGAAGGCAGCGAGCTCCCGGCGCTCTGTGCTGGTGGTGCCCTCCGTCAGGAATGGCTGGGAGGGATCCTTCCTCGCTGCGGGGACCGTCCGTTCCTGGCTGGAGGCACCTGCCTGTCGGAACCCCCTTCGTTTGACTCCTCAGCCAGCGCTGGCAGGCAGCTGTGCCCAGGCAGCCCCCTTGGAAGCTAGAGGCCCTTGGAAAAGCAGACCCATCCCCAGGGCAGCCTTTCTTTTTAAGCCCTTGGCCCAGCCCATGCTCACCTCATGGGTCCCACCTGGGCTGCCTCAGCCCCAGCCGGAGCCCACTGGAAACAGGGGCCATTGCCAAAGCCCCACGGCACATCACCCCCTCCCCTGAGCCTCTCCCCGACCACCAGCTCTGCATCTTCTTCCTAGATGCTCTCCCTCCACTTTTAGGGGGAACCCCATGTGACACGCACCGCCCGCCCCACAACAAGGTCTGCTTTTGACTTAGAAATACCGTGCACAGTAACACTACAACCTGCCGTTAAAAAAAAAAAAAAACAAAAAAAACAAAAAACACCCACGCGAAACCACAAACACGGCACGCCACAAAAAATGACCCTCAACCTGAGAAGATGTATGCGCTACGAAGTCTGGCCTCAAGACCTAAGATCTGAAGGATGCAGGGAAGAAGTCCCAGTCACTGAAAATGGATGCCTAGAGAACAGAGCGCCTTTAGAAACACAAACAAAGTGATTCAACAAAGGTAGCAGGAGCGCACAGGATGGCACCTCACCAGACTCCACGGCCATGTACCCTGGGTTATTTACTGCCTAGGGCCAAGGGTCAGACGAGCTGTCAGAGAGACCCTCCCCTTGAGTCAGGAGGCTCGGAAAGGACAATAGAGGATGGTCTAATGCTAAGACACATCAGATGGCAGTCAAAGCAATGACGGGGCAAAACAATTCGAGACCCAACACAAAGGGGGTAACACGGCAATACACGGTGGTCAAAGAAAGAGCACACGAAGAATGCAACATCTGTGATTCCCTGTACAAGGTTGTTTGTGAAACTACACGAGGGATGGAACAGAACACGCTTGTTCCGTGGCCTTCCCTTGTGACGAATAGCAGATATGGGGACGATATGGTACTACGGAACTGATAAGCGGCCTACACGCTACCCGAGCCAACATTTCGTCAAATGTTGATGAAATGCTGTCCTTTTGTGCGAACTTTGCTCACCACAATGTACCAAAACACACCTCCATCCCGGAGGCTATCCGCCCCCGAGGTGTGAACACTCCTCCTTGAATACATTGATCATAATAAAAGTACGTATGACTAAAGTCACTCAAACTCCACTTTGAAGATAAAAAAATAATATAAAAATAGCCCAAGAGAGAGGGGATGTCAGGGAAGACACCATCGCGAAGAATTCCACCGCTGATTTCCGGGATCAGTCGACGGGCTGAGCCTTTCCTCCCCCCATAGGGACGCCTTTGGGTAAGACTTCGATTACACCGAGCGCTTTCTCGGGGACTTAGAAATTTCTCTAGAGAATCTCTACCCTACATTTATAGCCAGGCTGTATCGTTTATAATTTTGTCGCGCGTTTGTATACTTAGCAATATCTTTATTTGCACGTGCTTTGCAGACAGTGTATTTATCACCGGCAATCCTAAAGAACCTGTATATCTGTTGTTTAAATAAACTGCACTGTTTAAGTAGCTAGTCGTTTCGCTTTCTCACTGAACGCGACCAAAACTACAGGGAGGCCGTGCCAGTTCAGCAGCACGACTAGACTGAAGGTGCAGTCCACTATTAGTGTATCCAAATCGTAATAGTTTAATAGATATTAAACGCGATTGGACTGATAGTGCTGAATTGGGCATCACTCAGAATTTAAACAAGCCTCACCTAGCCTCCCACCTCGGTGAGGAGTGTTAGAACGCAAGGGGGTTTATCTTCTGCCAAAACCGCTTGGCCCCGTTTCACGCAACAAACCCCCACGATACAGATGGCTACAATCCCAGAGCGTCCACAATGACAGTGAAGAGAACGACAGGGCAATGCAACGCAAGACAGAACACCATACAGGGCACTACAAGGCAATACGAAGCCAAATAAAGAACAAACGTTTAAAAAACCCGCAAGACAGAGCGGCACGTATCGGAACGGATCAGACGGTCGTCAGGGCGATAAAAGGGCAATAGAATGCAAGACAAAACACAACACGGGGCAGGACGAGGCAAGAGGTAGTCAAATAATGAAACGCCGATCAAAAACCCACACACGAGTGCACTGCAATCCCGGTCGCAGATGGCACATGATAAAATGACTGAGCAACAGAATCCAAGACATAACATTATAGGGGACGGTAGAATGCAATACGCAGTAAAACAGAGAACAACCCATTACAAAACGGACGAGACAGCGCGCTACAATGAGAGACCATATCAGATATCAATCAAGACGGGTCCAGAGCAATACAATGCAAGACCTAACAGTATACCGGGCACTACAATCCGATACACGGTGAAATACAAAGAAAACGATTCTAGAACTGCATACAAAACTGACGAGAAAGCGCGCTTCAATGAGAGGACATATCAGATATCAATCAAGATGCGTCCAGAGCAATACAACGCAAGACCTAACACTATACCGGCCACTACAATCCGATACACGGTGAAATAAAAAGAAAACGAGTCCAGAACTGCACGGTCTCGAGAATTTTGTAACACAATGGCTGAAATGACAATCCAAACAATGACAGGGTAATCCAACACCAGACGTAGCACTATACGGCTCAGCACAAGCCAATACCCGCTCAAATAAACAGCAAACAATTCTAGGACTGCACGGGATTGGGAATTGTTTAACAAATACACAGTTCAATGAACAACAACCAATTTTTGGACTGCAGTGGACTGTGAAAGTTTTAAACACAAAGTCTAAAGTCACAAACCCGACAATGGCAGGACAATACAATGCGAGACAGCGAGACAGCGTGCATGGCAGTACAATGCAATACACCGTCAAATAAAAAACAGCTGATGAAGGAAGTGACAAGACGGTGGCAGACAATGGCAGAATAGATCAGATGACAGTCAAGACAACAACAGAGCCATACAACGCAAGACGTAACACCACACGGGGCCGGACAAGGCAATATGCAGTTGTGGCGGGCAGAGCGATTCACTTCACTCCTAAGAGAGAAGGAAACATTTAGAAACACACACGCAGGGATTCAACAAAGGTAGCAGTGCACGTGACAGCGCTTCAGCAGATTGCACGGCCACGTACCCCGGGTTATTTACTGCCTAGGGGCCAGGGTCAGACGAGCTGTCAGGGAGACCCTCCCCTTGAGTCACGAGGCTCGGAAAGGACCCCCTTGCTTTCTAAACTCCTTCTCCGAGAGGAGTCTAGGTGCGGCTGGATCCCATCCTTGCCCCGGCCTTGGGCAACCCTTTCCCTCTAAAGGATTCTATCTGCGCCATCCATCCATTACATCGCCGAATATATTGAATATATTGTGAAGTTTGGCATGCCATTAGTCACTTACCCAGAATCTGTTACATCAAGGCATCTCTCAGCCTCCAAGAGCAGAACCTTAAGGGAGTGTCCCCGCTCCAGGGGAGATGCTGGCGAACAGGCTGCTGCCTTGCAAGAGAGCTCGAAGGGCTCTTGGTCTGTCCGCTAGTTATATAGCAAGCTACCTGACTTAGAGTGTTTTGACACTGTTGCCAGCCATCCCACAAAGTTCAAGTGCCGCTCGTAGCGACTCGCGCTTGTTGTTATAGCTTGAGCAGCAGCCTGGGCAAAAAAGGGGGAAAAAGAGGGGTCACCTCGCAACTGCGGTCAAATAACAGACAACCAGTTAGAAATTGCACAATACAGTGCTGGAGACTCTAACATAACTGGCAAGACAATGACAGGGCAATACAATGCAAGACTTAACAGTACACAGGGAAGTAACAAGGCAACATACAATCAAATAAAGAACAACCAATGAAAGAGTTGACAGTACAGTGCCATACAACGCTAGAATATATCAGAGGTCAGTCAACACAATGACAGAGCAATAGAAAGCAAGACGTAACTCGATACGGGGCACTACCAGGCAATACACAGCCAAATAAAGAACAAACGTTTAAAAAACCCGCAAGACCGAGCGGCACGTACCGGAACGGATCAGACAGTCGTCAGGGCGATTACAGGGCAATACAATGCAAGACAAAACACAACACGGGACAGGACAAGGCAAGAGGTAGTCAAATAATGAACCGCCGATCAAAAACCCACAGACGAGCGCGCTGCAATCCCGGTCGCAGATGGCAATCGATAAAGTGAATGAGCAACAGAATCCAAGACATAACATTATAGGGGGCGGGAGAATGCAATCTGCAGTCAAACAGAGAACAACCCATTACAAATCTGACGAGACAGCGCGCTATAATGAGAGACCAAATCAGATATCAATCAAGGCGGGTCGAGCGCAATATAAAATGCAAGACCTAACAGTATACCGGGCACTACAATCTGATTTTGTAACACAATGGCTGAAATGACAATCCAAACAATGACAGGGTAATCCAACACCAGACGTAGCACTATACGGCTCAGCACAAGCCAATACCCGCTCAAATAAACAGCAAACCGTTCTAGGACTGCACGGGATTGGGAATTGTTTAACAAATACACAGTTCAATGAACAACAACCAATTTTTGGACTGCAGTGGACTGTGAAAGTTTTAAATACAAAGTCTAAAGTCACAAACCCGACAATGGCAGGACAATACAATGCGAGACAGCGAGACAGCGAGACAGCGTGCATGGCAGTACAATGCAATACACCGTCAAATAAAAAACAGCTGATGAAGAAAGTGACAAGACGGTGGCATACAATGGCAGAATAGATCAGATGACAGTCAAGACAACAACAGAGCCATACAACGCAAGACGTAACACCACACGGGGCCGGACAAGGCAATATGCAGTTGTGGCGGGCAGAGCGATTCACTTCACTCCTAAGAGAGAAGGAAACATTTAGAAACACACACGCAGGGATTCAACAAAGGTAGCAGTGCACGTGACAGCGCTTCAGCAGATTGCACGGCCACGTACCCCGGGTTACTTACTGCCTAGGGGCCAGGGTCAGACGAGCTGTCAGGGAGACCCTCCCCTTGAGTCACGAGGCTCGGAAAGGACCCCCTTGCTTTCTAAACTCCTTCTCCGAGAGGAGTCTAGGTGCGGCTGGATCCCATCCTTGCCCCGGCCTTGGGCAACCCTTTCCCTCTAAAGGATTGTATCTGCGCCATCAACCCGTTCTATCACTCAGCTAAGATTGCAAAGCTCTGCATGCTATTAGTCACTTACCCAGGTTCTGCTGCGGCAAGGCGTCTCTCAACCTCGAGGAGCAGAACCTTACGTGAGCGTCCCCGCTCAAGCGCCGGAGGTGGCGAACAGGCCGCTGCCGGGCAGGAAGGCTCCAAGGGCTCCTGTCCTGTCCACTATTTGTAGAGGAAGCTAATTGACTTGTAGTCATATCAGCCTGGGAAAAAAATAACTCAGTCCCCAGTCCAGACGGTGTGTTGACTCTGTTGACTGCGGGGAGGAGAGAAAAGGGGGTTGGGGGGGTGAGGGGGTGGGAAGCGGCGGGGAGGAGGGCACCGCACCACCACACCGGTCAAACAAAGAACAACCAATTCAAGAATTCACAACACAGAGCAGTACAATCCCAGACAGTCTAAAACAACAGTCGAAACAATGACAGACCAATACAATGCAAGACATAACACAACACGGGGCAGCACGAGGCAATACGCAGCCAAATTAAGAACAACCCATCAACACACCCACGATACAGCGCAGTCCTCCGACAGAATGTTTCAAGTGATCGTCAAAACAACGATGGGGCAATGCAATGCAATGCCTAACAATACAGGACGCAACGATGGAACACACAACCCAAGAACTCATTCAGAAACTCACAATACAGTGCAGTCCAATCCCAGACAAGCTCAAATAACAAGCAAGGCAACAACGTCAGGGCAATACAAGGCAAGACAAAGTTACACAGGGCAGTACAACGCCATACACCATCAAATAAAGAACAGCCAAGGAAAGAATTCACAGTGCAGTGCCATACAATGCCAGACTCTCTCTCAGATGGCAGTCGAGACAACGACAGAGCAACGCATCGCAAGGTGTAACACGACACGGGGCACTACAAGACACTGCACGGTCAAAGAAACAACAACCTATTAAAGAAGTCACAATACAGTGCAGTCCTAGGACAGAACGTCTATAAAATGACCGTCTAGACAATGACAGGGCACTACGACACAAGACAAAACACGATACAGGGCACTACAAGGCAAAACACACTCACATCAACAACCACCCCATAAAAAAATACCACAAAACAGTGCAGCACCCTGCCACAATATATCACGTGGCACTCAGGACAATTCCATGGCAATACAATGCCAAACGTAACACAGCACAGGGCAGTACAATGCAAAACAGAACGAAAGAAAGAACAACCTGGCAAAACCCCAACACACAGGGCAGTACCATCCCACAGGGCGTCAGGTGGCGGTCGAGACAGTTACAGGACAACAGAATCCGAGACGTAACACTACACAGCGCAGTACAGTGATATAGTCAGTCAAATAAATAACCCACAAAGGGACCCACAATACTGTGCCTTCCAACGCCAACAGAGGTCAGACAGCAGGCAAGATACCGACAGAGCAATGCAACGCACAACGTAAGACAACAGAGGACGGTCTAATGCTCAGACGCATCAGATGGCAGTCAAAACAATGACGCGGCAACACAATTCGAGACCCAACACAAAGGCGGTAGCACGGCAATACACGGTGGTCAAAGAAAGAGCACCCGGTAAAACCCCCACGATACAGATGGCTACTATCCCAGAGCGTCCACAATGACAGTGAAGAGAACGACGGGGCAATGCAACGCAAGACAGAACACCATACAGGGCACTACAAGGCAATACACAGACAAATAAAGAACAAACGTTTAAAAAACCCGCAAGACAGAGCGGCACATACCGGAACGGATCAGACAGTCGTCAGGGCGCAATACAATGCAAGACAAAACACAACACGGGGCAGGACGAGGCAAGAGGTAGTCAAATAATGAACCGCCGATCAAAAACCCACAGACGAGCGCGCTGCAATCCCGGTCGCAGATGGCACTCGATAAAGTGAATGAGCAACAGAATCCAAGACATAACATTATAGGGGGCGGTAGAATGCAATCTACAGTCAAACAGAGAACAACCCATTACAAAACTGACGAGACAGCGAGCTATAATGAGAGACCATATCAGATATCAATCAAGACGGGTCCAGCGCAATATAAAATGCAAGACCTAACAGTATACCGGGCACTACAATCCGATACATGGTGAAATACAAAGAAAACGATTCTAGAACTGCATACAAAACTGACGAGACAGCGCACTGCAATGAGAGGACATATCAGATATCAATCCAGACGCGTCCAGAGCAATACAACGCAAGACCTAACACTATACCGGCCACTACAATCCGATACACGGTGAAATAAAAAGAAAACGAGTCCAGAACTGCACGGTCTCGAGAATTTTGTAACACAATGGCTGAAATGACAATCCAAACAATGACAGGGTAATCCAACACCAGACATAGCACTATACGGCTCAGCACAAGCCAATACCCGCTCAAATAAACAGCAAACAATTCTAGAACTGCACGGGATTGGGAATTGTTTAACAAATACACAGTTCAATGAACAACAACCAATTTTTGGACTGCAGTGGACTGTGAAAGTTTTAAACACAAAGTCTAAAGTCACAAACCCGACAATGGCAGGACAATACAATGCGAGACAGCGAGACAGCGTGCATGGCAGTACAATGCAATACACCGTCAAATAAAAAACAGCTGATGAAGGAAGTGACAAGACGGTGGCATACAATGGCAGAATAGATCAGATGACAGTCAAGACAACAACAGAGCCATACAACGCAAGACGTAACACCACACGGGGCCGGACAAGGCAATATGCAGTTGTGGCGGGCAGAGCGATTCACTTCACTCCTAAGAGAGAAGGAAACATTTAGAAACACACACGCAGGGATTCAACAAAGGTAGCAGTGCACGTGACAGCGCTTCAGCTCCGAGGGTGACGGCCGCAGCAAAGCCCGCAGCCGCACGGGCTGTTTTGCCAGGCGAGCGGCTGCCAAAGAGCTTTCCAACGAGGCATGGCTTTCCCTCCTGGCTCTTCGGGCTTGGGAGCTGTCGTCAGAGCTGCAGCCCTACCGGAAAATGCTTCGCAAGCTGGCGCGGCAGCGCCACGTAGGCGCCGGTGGCGCCGAGGCTGACGGCCGCCGCAAAGCCCGCAGCCCCACGGGCTGTGGGGCCACGCGAGCAGCTGCCAAACAGCTTTCCAACGAGGCACGGCTTTCCCTCCTGGCTCTTCGGGCGTGGGAGCTGTCGCCAGAGTCGCGGCCCTACCGGAAAATGCTTCGCAGGCTGGCGCGGCTGTAGCTGGTAGGCGCCGGTGGCGCTGAGGCTGACGGCCGCCGCAAAGCCCGCAGCCCCACGGGCTGTGGGGCCACGCGAGCGGCTGCCAAAGAGCTTTCCAACGAGGCACGGCTTTCCCTCCTGGCTCTTCGGGCGTGGGAGCTGTCGCCAGAGTCGCGGCCCTACCGGAAAATGCTTCGCAGGCTGGCGCGGCTGTAGCTGGTAGGCGCCGGTGGCGCTGAGGCTGACGGCCGCCGCAAAGCCCGCAGCCCCACGGGCTGTGGGGCCACGCGAGCGGCTGCCAAAGAGCTTTCCAACGAGGCACGGCTTTCCCTCCTGGCTCTTCGGGCTTGGGAGCTGTCGCCAGAGCCGCGGCCCTACCGGAAAATGCGTCGCAGGCTGGTGGGGCGGCGCCACGTGGGCGCCGGTGGCTCCGAGGCTGACGGCCGCCGCAAAGCCCGCAGCCGCACGGGCTGTTTCGCCAGGCGAGCGGCTGCCAAAGAGCTTTCCAACGAGGCATGGCTTTCCCTCCTGGCTCTTCGGGCTTGGGAGCTGTCGCCAGAGTTGCGGCCCTACCGGAAAATGCTTCGCAGGCTGGTGGGGCGGCGCCACGTGGGCGCCGGTGGCTCCGAGGCTGACGGCCGCCACAAAGCCCGCAGCCCCACGGGCTGTGGGGCCACGCGAGCGGCTGCCAAAGAGCTTTCCAACGAGGCACGGCTTTCCGTCCTGGCTCTTCGGGCGTGGGAGCTGTCGCCAGAGCCGCGGCCCTACCGGAAAATGCTTCGCAGGCTGGTGGGGCGGCGCCACGTGGCCGCTGGTGGCTCCGAGGCTGACGGCCGCCGCAAAGCCCGCAGCCCCACGGGCTGTGGGGCCACGCAAGCGGCTGCCAAAGAGCTTTCCAACGAGGCACGGCTTTCCCTCCTGGCTCTTCGGGCTTGGGAGTTGTCGTCAGAGCCGTGGCCCTACTGGAAAATGCTTCGCAAGCTGGCGCGGCGGCGCCTCGTGGGCGCCGGTGGCGCCGAGGCTGACGGCCGCTGCAAAGCCCGCAGCCCCACGGGCTGTGAGGCCACGCGAGCGGCTGCCAAAGAGCTTTCCAACGAGGCACGGCTTTCCCTCCTGGCTCTTCGGGCGTGGGAGCTGTCGCCAGAGCCGCGGCCCTACAGGAAAATGCTTCGCAGGCTGGCGCGGCTGCACCTGGTGGGCGCCGGTGGCTCCGAGGCTGACGGCCGCCACAAAGCCCGCAGCCCCACGGGCTGTGGGGCCACGCGATCGACTGCCAAAGAGCTTTCCAACGAGGCACGGCTTTCCCTCCTGGCTCTTCGTGCTTGGGAGCTGTCGCCAGAGTTGCGGCCCTACCGGAAAATGCTTCGCAGGCTGGTGGGGCGGCGCCACGTGGGCGCCAGTGGCTCCGAGGCTGACGGCCGCCGCAAAGCCCGCAGCCCCACGGGCTGTTTCGCCAGGCGAGCGGCTGCCAAAGAGCTTTCCAACGAGGCACGGCTTTCCCTCCTGGCTCTTCGGGCGTGGGAGCTGTCGCCAGAGCCGCAGCCCTACCGGAAAATGCTTCGCAGGCTGGCGCGGCGGCGCCACGTGGGCGCCGGTGTCGCTGAGGCTGACGTCCGCCGGAAAGCCCGCAGCCCCACGGGCTGTGGGGCCACGCGAGCGGCTGCCAAAGAACTTTCCAACGAGGCACGGCTTTCCCTCCTAGGTCTTCGGGCGTGGGAGCTGTCGCCAGAGACGCGGCCCTACCGGAAAATGCTTCGCAGGCTTATGCGGCGGCGCCACGTGGGCGCCGGTGGCAGCGAGGCTGACGTCCGCCGCAAAGCCCGCAGCCCCACAGGCTGTTTCGCCAGGCGAGCGGCTGCCAAAGAGCTTTCCAACGAGGCACGGCTTTCTCTCCTCGCTCTTAGGGCGTGGGAGCTGTCGCCAGAGCCGCGGCCCTACAGGAAAATGCTTCGCAGGCTGGCGCGGCTGCACCTGGTGGGCGCCGGTGGCGCCGAGGCTGACGGCCGCCACAAAGCCCGCAGCCACACGGGCTGTGGGGCCACGCAAGCGGCCGCCAAAGAGCTTTCCAACGAGGCACGGCTTTCCCTCCAGGCTCTTCGGGCTTGGGTGCTGTCGTCAGAGCCGCAGCCCTACCGGAAAATGCTTCGCAAGCTGGCACGGCAGCGCCACGTGGGCGCCGGTGGCGCCGAGGCTGACGGCCGCCGCAAAGCCCGCAGCCCCACGGGCTGTGGGGCCACGCAAGAGGCTGCCAAAGAGCTTTCCAACGAGGCATGGCTTTCCCTCCTGGCTCTTCGGGCGTGGGAGCTGTCGCCAGAGCCGCTGCACTACCGGAAAATGCTTCGCAGGCTGGTGCGGCTGCACCTGGTGGGCGCCGGTGGCGGGGAGGCTGACGGTCGCCGCAAAGCCCGCAGCCACACGGGCTGTGGGGCGACGCGAACGGCTGCCAAAGAGCTTTCCAATGAGGCATGGCTTTCCCTCCTGGCTCTTCGGGCGTGGGAGCTGTCGCCAGAGCCGCGGCCCTACCGGAAAATGCTTCGCAGGCTCGTGCGGCGGCGCCACGTGGGCGCTGGTGGCTCCGAGGCTGACGGCCGCCGCAAAGCCCGCAGCCCCACGGGCTGTGGGGCCACGCGAGCGGCTGCCAAAGAGCTTTCCAACGAGGCACGGCTTTCCCTCCTGGCTCTTTGGGCGTGGGAGCTGTCGCCAGAGTCGCGGCCCTACCGGAAAATGCTTCGCAGGCTGGCGCGGCTGTAGCTGGTAGGCGCCGGTGGCGCTGAGGCTGACGGCCGCCGCAAAGCCCGCAGCCCCACGGGCTGTGGGGCCACGCGAGCGGCTGCCAAAGAGCTTTCCAACGAGGCATGGCTTTCCCTCCTGGCTCTTCGGGCTTGGGAGCTGTCGCCAGAGCCGCGGCCCTACCGGAAAATGCTTCGCAGGCTGGTGGGGCGGCGCCACGTGGGCGCCGGTGGCTCCGAGGCTGACGGCCGCCGCAAAGCCCGCAGCCGCACGGGCTGTTTCGCCAGGCGAGCGGCTGCCAAAGAGCTTTCCAACGAGGCATGGCTTTCCCTCCTGGCTCTTCGGGCTTGGGAGCTGTCGCCAGAGTTGCGGCCCTACCGGAAAATGCTTCGCAGGCTGGTGGGGCGGCGCCACGTGGGCGCCGGTGGCTCCGAGGCTGACGGCCGCCACAAAGCCCGCAGCCCCACGGGCTGTGGGGCCACGCGAGCGGCTGCCAAAGAGCTTTCCAACGAGGCACGGCTTTCCGTCCTGGCTCTTCGGGCGTGGGAGCTGTCGCCAGAGCCGCGGCCCTACCGGAAAATGCTTCGCAGGCTGGTGGGGCGGCGCCACGTGGCCGCTGGTGGCTCCGAGGCTGACGGCCGCCGCAAAGCCCGCAGCCCCACGGGCTGTGGGGCCACGCAAGCGGCTGCCAAAGAGCTTTCCAACGAGGCACGGCTTTCCCTCCTGGCTCTTCGGGCTTGGGAGTTGTCGTCAGAGCCGTGGCCCTACTGGAAAATGCTTCGCAAGCTGGCGCGGCGGCGCCTCGTGGGCGCCGGTGGCGCCGAGGCTGACGGCCGCTGCAAAGCCCGCAGCCCCACGGGCTGTGAGGCCACGCGAGCGGCTGCCAAAGAGCTTTCCAACGAGGCACGGCTTTCCCTCCTGGCTCTTCGGGCGTGGGAGCTGTCGCCAGAGCCGCGGCCCTACAGGAAAATGCTTCGCAGGCTGGCGCGGCTGCACCTGGTGGGCGCCGGTGGCTCCGAGGCTGACGGCCGCCGCAAAGCCCGCAGCCCCACAGGCTGTTTCGCCAGGCGAGCGGCTGCCAAAGAGCTTTCCAACGAGGCACGGCTTTCTCTCCTCGCTCTTAGGGCGTGGGAGCTGTCGCCAGAGCCGCGGCCCTACAGGAAAATGCTTCGCAGGCTGGCGCGGCTGCACCTGGTGGGCGCCGGTGGCGCCGAGGCTGACGGCCGCCACAAAGCCCGCAGCCACACGGGCTGTGGGGCCACGCAAGCGGCCGCCAAAGAGCTTTCCAACGAGGCACGGCTTTCCCTCCAGGCTCTTCGGGCTTGGGTGCTGTCGTCAGAGCCGCAGCCCTACCGGAAAATGCTTCGCAAGCTGGCACGGCAGCGCCACGTGGGCGCCGGTGGCGCCGAGGCTGACGGCCGCCGCAAAGCCCGCAGCCCCACGGGCTGTGGGGCCACGCAAGAGGCTGCCAAAGAGCTTTCCAACGAGGCATGGCTTTCCCTCCTGGCTCTTCGGGCGTGGGAGCTGTCGCCAGAGCCGCTGCACTACCGGAAAATGCTTCGCAGGCTGGTGCGGCTGCACCTGGTGGGCGCCGGTGGCGGGGAGGCTGACGGTCGCCGCAAAGCCCGCAGCCACACGGGCTGTGGGGCGACGCGAACGGCTGCCAAAGAGCTTTCCAATGAGGCATGGCTTTCCCTCCTGGCTCTTCGGGCGTGGGAGCTGTCGCCAGAGCCGCGGCCCTACCGGAAAATGCTTCGCAGGCTCGTGCGGCGGCGCCACGTGGGCGCTGGTGGCTCCGAGGCTGACGGCCGCCGCAAAGCCCGCAGCCCCACGGGCTGTGGGGCCACGCGAGCGGCTGCCAAAGAGCTTTCCAACGAGGCACGGCTTTCCCTCCTGGCTCTTTGGGCGTGGGAGCTGTCGCCAGAGTCGCGGCCCTACCGGAAAATGCTTCGCAGGCTGGTGGGGCGGCGCCACGTGGCCGCTGGTGGCTCCGAGGCTGACGGCCGCCGCAAAGCCCGCAGCCCCACGGGCTGTGGGGCCACGCAAGCGGCTGCCAAAGAGCTTTCCAACGAGGCACGGCTTTCCCTCCTGGCTCTTCGGGCTTGGGAGTTGTCGTCAGAGCCGTGGCCCTACTGGAAAATGCTTCGCAAGCTGGCGCGGCGGCGCCTCGTGGGCGCCGGTGGCGCCGAGGCTGACGGCCGCTGCAAAGCCCGCAGCCCCACGGGCTGTGAGGCCACGCGAGCGGCTGCCAAAGAGCTTTCCAACGAGGCACGGCTTTCCCTCCTGGCTCTTCGGGCGTGGGAGCTGTCGCCAGAGCCGCGGCCCTACAGGAAAATGCTTCGCAGGCTGGCGTGGCTGCACCTGGTGGGCGCCGGTGGCTCCGAGGCTGACGGCCGCCGCAAAGCCCGCAGCCGCACGGGCTGTTTCGCCAAGCGAGCGGCTGCCAAAGAGCTTTCCAACGAGGCACGGCTTTCCCTCCTGGCTCTTCGTGCTTGGGAGCTGTCGCCAGAGTTGCGGCCCTACCGGAAAATGCTTCGCAGGCTGGTGGGGCGGCGCCACGTGGGCGCCAGTGGCTCCGAGGCTGACGGCCGCCGCAAAGCCCGCAGCCCCACGGGCTGTTTCGCCAGGCGAGCGGCTGCCAAAGAGCTTTCCAACGAGGCACGGCTTTCCCTCCTGGCTCTTCGGGCGTGGGAGCTGTCGCCAGAGCCGCAGCCCTACCGGAAAATGCTTCGCAGGCTGGCGCGGCGGCGCCACGTGGGCGCCGGTGTCGCTGAGGCTGACGTCCGCCGGAAAGCCCGCAGCCCCACGGGCTGTGGGGCCACGCGAGCGGCTGCCAAAGAACTTTCCAACGAGGCACGGCTTCCCCTCCTAGGTCTTCGGGCGTGGGAGCTGTCGCCAGAGACGCGGCCCTACCGGAAAATGCTTCGCAGGCTTATGCGGCGGCGCCACGTGGGCGCCGGTGGCAGCGAGGCTGACGTCCGCCGCAAAGCCCGCAGCCCCACAGGCTGTTTCGCCAGGCGAGCGGCTGCCAAAGAGCTTTCCAACGAGGCACGGCTTTCTCTCCTCGCTCTTAGGGCGTGGGTGCTGTCGCCAGAGCCGCGGCCCTACAGGAAAATGCTTCGCAGGCTGGCGCGGCTGCACCTGGTGGGCGCCGGTGGCGCCGAGGCTGACGGCCGCCACAAAGCCCGCAGCCACACGGGCTGTGGGGCCACGCGAGCGGCCGCCAAAGAGCTTTCCAACGAGGCACGGCTTTCCCTCCAGGCTCTTCGGGCTTGGGTGCTGTCGTCAGAGCCGCAGCCCTACCGGAAAATGCTTCGCAAGCTGGCACGGCAGCGCCACGTGGGCGCCGGTGGCGCCGAGGCTGACGGCCGCCGCAAAGCCCGCAGCCCCACGGGCTGTGGGGCCACGCAAGAGGCTGCCAAAGAGCTTTCCAACGAGGCATGGCTTTCCCTCCTGGCTCTTCGGGCGTGGGAGCTGTCGCCAGAGCCGCTGCCCTACCGGAAAATGCTTCGCAGGCTGGCGCGGCTGTAGCTGGTAGGCGCCGGTGGCGCTGAGGCTGACGGCCGCCGCAAAGCCCGCAGCCCCACGGGCTGTGGGGCCACGCGAGCGGCTGCCAAAGAGCTTTCCAACGAGGCATGGCTTTCCCTCCTGGCTCTTCGGGCTTGGGAGCTGTCGCCAGAGCCGCGGCCCTACCGGAAAATGCTTCGCAGGCTGGTGGGGCGGCGCCACGTGGGCGCCGGTGGCTCCGAGGCTGACGGCCGCCGCAAAGCCCGCAGCCGCACGGGCTGTTTAGCCAGGCGAGCGGCTGCCAAAGAGCTTTCCAACGAGGCATGGCTTTCCCTCCTGGCTCTTCGGGCTTGGGAGCTGTCGCCAGAGTTGCGGCCCTACCGGAAAATGCTTCGCAGGCTGGTGGGGCGGCGCCACGTGGGCGCCGGTGGCTCCGAGGCTGACGGCCGCCACAAAGCCCGCAGCCCCACGGGCTGTGGGGCCACGCGAGCGGCTGCCAAAGAGCTTTCCAACGAGGCACGGCTTTCCGTCCTGGCTCTTCGGGCGTGGGAGCTGTCGCCAGAGCCGCGGCCCTACCGGAAAATGCTTCGCAGGCTGGTGGGGCGGCGCCACGTGGCCGCTGGTGGCTCCGAGGCTGACGGCCGCCGCAAAGCCCGCAGCCCCACGGGCTGTGGGGCCACGCAAGCGGCTGCCAAAGAGCTTTCCAACGAGGCACGGCTTTCCCTCCTGGCTCTTCGGGCTTGGGAGTTGTCGTCAGAGCCGTGGCCCTACTGGAAAATGCTTCGCAAGCTGGCGCGGCGGCGCCTCGTGGGCGCCGGTGGCGCCGAGGCTGACGGCCGCTGCAAAGCCCGCAGCCCCACGGGCTGTGAGGCCACGCGAGCGGCTGCCAAAGAGCTTTCCAACGAGGCACGGCTTTCCCTCCTGGCTCTTCGGGCGTGGGAGCTGTCGCCAGAGCCGCGGCCCTACAGGAAAATGCTTCGCAGGCTGGCGCGGCTGCACCTGGTGGGCGCCGGTGGCTCCGAGGCTGACGGCCGCCGCAAAGCCCGCAGCCGCACGGGCTGTTTCGCCAAGCGAGCGGCTGCCAAAGAGCTTTCCAACGAGGCACGGCTTTCCCTCCTGGCTCTTCGTGCTTGGGAGCTGTCGCCAGAGTTGCGGCCCTACCGGAAAATGCTTCGCAGGCTGGTGGGGCGGCGCCACGTGGGCGCCAGTGGCTCCGAGGCTGACGGCCGCCGCAAAGCCCGCAGCCCCACGGGCTGTTTCGCCAGGCGAGCGGCTGCCAAAGAGCTTTCCAACGAGGCACGGCTTTCCCTCCTGGCTCTTCGGGCGTGGGAGCTGTCGCCAGAGCCGCAGCCCTACAGGAAAATGCTTCGCAGGCTGGCGCGGCGGCGCCACGTGGGCGCCGGTGTCGCTGAGGCTGACGTCCGCCGGAAAGCCCGCAGCCCCACGGGCTGTGGGGCCACGCGAGCGGCTGCCAAAGAGCTTTCCAACGAGGCACGGCTTTCCCTCCTAGGTCTTCGGGCGTGGGAGCTGTCGCCAGAGACGCGGCCCTACCGGAAAATGCTTCGCAGGCTGGCGCAGCGGCGCCACGTGGGCGCCGGTGGCAGCGAGGCTGACGTCCGCCGCAAAGCCCGCAGCCCCACAGGCTGTTTCGCCAGGCGAGCGGCTGCCAAAGAGCTTTCCAACGAGGCACGGCTTTCTCTCCTCGCTCTTAGGGCGTGGGAGCTGTCGCCAGAGCCGCGGCCCTACAGGAAAATGCTTCGCAGGCTGGCGCGGCTGCACCTGGTGGGCGCCGGTGGCGCCGAGGCTGACGGCCGCCACAAAGCCCGCAGCCACACGGGCTGTGGGGCCACGCGAGCGGCCGCCAAAGAGCTTTCCAACGAGGCACGGCTTTCCCTCCTGGCTCTTCGGGCTTGGGTGCTGTCGTCAGAGCCGCAGCCCTACCGGAAAATGCTTCGCAAGCTGGCACGGCAGCGCCACGTGGGCGCCGGTGGCGCCGAGGCTGACGGCCACCGCAAAGCCCGCAGCCCCACGGGCTGTGGGGCCACGCAAGAGGCTGCCAAAGAGCTTTCCAACGAGGCATGGCTTTCCCTCCTGGCTCTTCGGGCGTGGGAGCTGTCGCCAGAGCCGCTGCCCTACCGGAAAATGCTTCGCAGGCTGGTGCGGCTGCACCTGGTGGGCGCCGGTGGCGGGGAGGCTGACGGTCGCCGCAAAGCCCGCAGCCACACGGGCTGTGGGGCGACGCGAACGGCTGCCAAAGAGCTTTCCAATGAGGCATGGCTTTCCCTCCTGGCTCTTCGGGCGTGGGAGCTGTCGCCAGAGCCGCGGCCCTACCGGAAAATGCTTCGCAGGCTCGTGCGGCGGCGCCACGTGGGCGCTGGTGGCTCCGAGGCTGACGGCCGCCGCAAAGCCCGCAGCCACACGGGCTGTGGGGCCACGCGAGCGGCTGCCAAAGAGCTTTCCAACGAGGCATGGCTTTCCCTCCCTGCTCTTCGGGCGTGGGAGCTGTCGCCAGAGCCGCAGCCCTACCGGAAAAAACTTCGCAGGCTGGTGCGGCGGTACCACGTGGGCGCCGGTGGCGCCGAGGCTGACGGCCGCCGCAAAGCCCGCAGCCCCATGGGCTGTGGGGCCACTCGAGCGGCTGCCAAAGAGCTTTCCAACGAGGCACGGCTTTCCCTCCTGGCTCTTCGGACTTGGGAGTTGTCGTCAGAGCCGTGGCCCTACTGGAAAATGCTTCGCAAGCTGGCGCGGCGGCGCCACGTGGGCGCCGGTGGCTTAGAGGCTGACGGCCGCCGCAAAGCCCGCAGCCCCACAGGCTGTTTAGCCAGGCGAGCGGCCGCCAAAGAGCTTTCCAACGAGGCACGGCTTTCCCTCCTGGCTCTTCGGGCGTGGGAGCTGTTGCCAGAGCCGCGGCCCTACCGGAAAATGCTTCGCAGGCTGGCGCGGCTGTAGCTGGTAGGCGCCGGTGGCGCTGAGGCTGACGGCCGCCGCAAAGCCCGCAGCCCCACGGGCTGTGGGGCCACGCGAGCGGCTGCCAAAGAGCTTTCCAACGAGGCACGGCTTTCCCTCCTGGCTCTTCGTGCTTGGGAGCTGTCGCCAGAGTTGCGGCCCTACCGGAAAATGCTTCGCAGGCTGGTGGGGCGGCGCCACGTGGGCGCCGGTGGCTCCGAGGCTGACGGCCGCCGCAAAGCCCGCAGCCGCACGGGCTGTTTCGCCAAGCAAGCGGCTGCCAAAGAGCTTTCCAACGAGGCATGGCTTTCCCTCCTGGCTCTTCGGGCTTGGGAGCTGTCGCCAGAGTTGCGGCCCTACCGGAAAATGCTTCGCAGGCTGGTGGGGCGGCGCCACGTGGGCGCCGGTGGCTCCGAGGCTGACGGCCGCCACAAAGCCCGCAGCCCCACGGGCTGTGGGGCCACGCGAGCGGCTGCCAAAGAGCTTTCCAACGAGGCACGGCTTTCCGTCCTGGCTCTTCGGGCGTGGGAGCTGTCGCCAGAGCCGCGGCCCTACCGGAAAATGCTTCGCAGGCTGGTGGGGCGGCGCCACGTGGCCGCTGGTGGCTCCGAGGCTGACGGCCGCCGCAAAGCCCGCAGCCCCACGGGCTGTGGGGCCACGCAAGCGGCTGCCAAAGAGCTTTCCAACGAGGCACGGCTTTCCCTCCTGGCTCTTCGGGCTTGGGAGTTGTCGTCAGAGCCGTGGCCCTACTGGAAAATGCTTCGCAAGCTGGCGCGGCGGCGCCTCGTGGGCGCCGGTGGCGCCGAGGCTGACGGCCGCTGCAAAGCCCGCAGCCCCACGGGCTGTGAGGCCACGCGAGCGGCTGCCAAAGAGCTTTCCAACGAGGCACGGCTTTCCCTCCTGGCTCTTCGGGCGTGGGAGCTGTCGCCAGAGCCGCGGACCTACAGGAAAATGCTTCGCAGGCTGGCGCGGCTGCACCTGGTGGGCGCCGGTGGCTCCGAGGCTGACGGCCGCCACAAAGCCCGCAGCCCCACGGGCTGTGGGGCCACGCGATCGACTGCCAAAGAGCTTTCCAACGAGGCACGGCTTTCCCTCCTGGCTCTTCGTGCTTGGGAGCTGTCGCCAGAGTTGCGGCCCTACCGGAAAATGCTTCGCAGGCTGGTGGGGCGGCGCCACGTGGGCGCCAGTGGCTCCGAGGCTGACGGCCGCCGCAAAGCCCGCAGCCCCATGGGCTGTGGGGCCACGTGAGCGGCTGCCAAAGAGCTTTCCAACGAGGCACGGCTTTCCCTCCTGGCTCTTCGGGCGTGGGAGCTGTCGCCAGAGCCGCAGCCCTACAGGAAAATGCTTCGCAGGCTGGCGCGGCGGCGCCACGTGGGCGCCGGTGTCGCTGAGGCTGACGTCCGCCGGAAAGCCCGCAGCCCCACGGGCTGTTTCGCCAGGCGAGCGGCTGCCAAAGAGCTTTCCAACGAGGCACGGCTTTCCCTCCTGGCTCTTCGGACTTGGGAGTTGTCGTCAGAGCCGTGGCCCTACTGGAAAATGCTTCGCAAGCTGGCGCGGCGGCGCCACGTGGGCGCCGGTGGCTTAGAGGCTGACGGCCGCCGCAAAGCCCGCAGCCCCACAGGCTGTTTAGCCAGGCGAGCGGCCGCCAAAGAGCTTTCCAACGAGGCACGGCTTTCCCTCCTGGCTCTTCGGGCGTGGGAGCTGTTGCCAGAGCCGCGGCCCTACCGGAAAATGCTTCGCAGGCTGGCGCGGCTGTAGCTGGTAGGCGCCGGTGGCGCTGAGGCTGACGGCCGCCGCAAAGCCCGCAGCCCCACGGGCTGTGGGGCCACGCGAGCGGCTGCCAAAGAGCTTTCCAACGAGGCACGGCTTTCCCTCCTGGCTCTTCGTGCTTGGGAGCTGTCGCCAGAGTTGCGGCCCTACCGGAAAATGCTTCGCAGGCTGGTGGGGCGGCGCCACGTGGGCGCCGGTGGCTCCGAGGCTGACGGCCGCCGCAAAGCCCGCAGCCGCACGGGCTGTTTCGCCAAGCAAGCGGCTGCCAAAGAGCTTTCCAACGAGGCATGGCTTTCCCTCCTGGCTCTTCGGGCTTGGGAGCTGTCGCCAGAGTTGCGGCCCTACCGGAAAATGCTTCGCAGGCTGGTGGGGCGGCGCCACGTGGGCGCCGGTGGCTCCGAGGCTGACGGCCGCCACAAAGCCCGCAGCCCCACGGGCTGTGGGGCCACGCGAGCGGCTGCCAAAGAGCTTTCCAACGAGGCACGGCTTTCCGTCCTGGCTCTTCGGGCGTGGGAGCTGTCGCCAGAGCCGCGGCCCTACCGGAAAATGCTTCGCAGGCTGGTGGGGCGGCGCCACGTGGCCGCTGGTGGCTCCGAGGCTGACGGCCGCCGCAAAGCCCGCAGCCCCACGGGCTGTGGGGCCACGCAAGCGGCTGCCAAAGAGCTTTCCAACGAGGCACGGCTTTCCCTCCTGGCTCTTCGGGCTTGGGAGTTGTCGTCAGAGCCGTGGCCCTACTGGAAAATGCTTCGCAAGCTGGCGCGGCGGCGCCTCGTGGGCGCCGGTGGCGCCGAGGCTGACGGCCGCTGCAAAGCCCGCAGCCCCACGGGCTGTGAGGCCACGCGAGCGGCTGCCAAAGAGCTTTCCAACGAGGCACGGCTTTCCCTCCTGGCTCTTCGGGCGTGGGAGCTGTCGCCAGAGCCGCGGCCCTACAGGAAAATGCTTCGCAGGCTGGCGCGGCTGCACCTGGTGGGCGCCGGTGGCTCCGAGGCTGACGGCCGCCACAAAGCCCGCAGCCCCACGGGCTGTGGGGCCACGCGATCGACTGCCAAAGAGCTTTCCAACGAGGCACGGCTTTCCCTCCTGGCTCTTCGGGCTTGGGAGCTGTCGCCAGAGTTGCGGCCCTACCGGAAAATGCTTCGCAGGCGGGTGGGGCGGCGCCACGTGGGCGCCAGTGGCTCCGAGGCTGACGGCCGCCGCAAAGCCCGCAGCCCCACGGGCTGTTTCGCCAGGCGAGCGGCTGCCAAAGAGCTTTCCAACGAGGCACGGCTTTCCCTCCTGGCTCTTCGGGCGTGGGAGCTGTCGCCAGAGCCGCAGCCCTACAGGAAAATGCTTCGCAGGCTGGCGCGGCGGCGCCACGTGGGCGCCGGTGTCGCTGAGGCTGACGTCCGCCGGAAAGCCCGCAGCCCCACGGGCTGTGGGGCCACGCGAGCGGCTGCCAAAGAGCTTTCCAACGAGGCACGGCTTTCCCTCCTAGGTCTTCGGGCGTGGGAGCTGTCGCCAGAGACGCGGCCCTACCGGAAAATGCTTCGCAGGCTGGCGCAGCGGCGCCACGTGGGCGCCGGTGGCAGCGAGGCTGACGTCCGCCGCAAAGCCCGCAGCCCCACAGGGTGTTTCGCCAGGCGAGCGGCTGCCAAAGATCTTTCCAACGAGGCACGGCTTTCTCTCCTCGCTCTTAGGGCGTGGGAGCTGTCGCCAGAGCCGCGGCCCTACAGGAAAATGCTTCGCAGGCTGGCGCGGCTGCACCTGGTGGGCGCCGGTGGCGCCGAGGCTGACGGCCGCCACAAAGCCCGCAGCCACACGGGCTGTGGGGCCACGCGAGCGGCCGCCAAAGAGCTTTCCAACGAGGCACGGCTTTCCCTCCTGGCTCTTCGGGCTTGGGTGCTGTCGTCAGAGCCGCAGCCCTACCGGAAAATGCTTCGCAAGCTGGCACGGCAGCGCCACGTGGGCGCCGGTGGCGCCGAGGCTGACGGCCGCCGCAAAGCCCGCAGCCCCACGGGCTGTGGGGCCACGCAAGAGGCTGCCAAAGAGCTTTCCAACGAGGCATGGCTTTCCCTCCTGGCTCTTCGGGCGTGGGAGCTGTCGCCAGAGCCGCTGCCCTACCGGAAAATGCTTCGCAGGCTGGTGCGGCTGCACCTGGTGGGCGCCGGTGGCGGGGAGGCTGACGGTCGCCGCAAAGCCCGCAGCCACACGGGCTGTGGGGCCACGCGAGCGGCTGCCAAAGAGCTTTCCAACGAGGCACGGCTTTCCCTCCTGGCTCTTCGGGCGTGGGAGCTGTCGCCAGAGCCGCGGCCCTACCGGAAAATGCTTCGCAGGCTCGTGCGGCGGCGCCACGTGGGCGCTGGTGGCTCCGAGGCTGACGGCCGCCGCAAAGCCCGCAGCCACACGGGCTGTGGGGCCACGCGAGCGGCTGCCAAAGAGCTTTCCAACGAGGCATAGCTTTCCCTCCCTGCTCTTCGGGCGTGGGAGCTGTCGCCAGAGCCGCAGCCCTACCGGAAAAAGCTTCGCAGGCTGTTGCGGCGGTACCACGTGGGCGCCGGTGGCGCCGAGGCTGACGGCCGCCACAAAGCCCGCAGCCCCATGGGCTGTGGGGCCACGCGAGCGGCTGCCAAAGAGCTTTCCAACGAGGCACGGCTTTCCCTCCTGGCTCTTCGGGCTTGGGAGTTGTCGTCAGAGCCGTGGCCCTACTGGAAAATGCTTCGCAAGCTGGCGCGGCGGCGCCACGTGGGCGCCGGTGGCTCCGAGGCTGACGGCCGCCGCAAAGCCCGCAGCCCCACGGGCTGTGGGGCCACGCGAGCGGCTGCCAAAGAGCTTTCCAACGAGGCACGGCTTTCCCTCCTGGCTCTTCGGGCGTGGGAGCTGTTGCCAGAGCCGCGGCCCTACCGGAAAATGCTTCGCAGGCTGGCGCGGCTGTAGCTGGTAGGCGCCGGTGGCGCTGAGGCTGACGGCCGCCGCAAAGCCCGCAGCCCCACGGGCTGTGGGGCCACGCGAGCGGCTGCCAAAAGCTTTCCAACGAGGCACAGCTTTCCCTCCTGGCTCTTCGTGCTTGGGAGCTGTCGCCAGAGTTGCGGCCCTACCGGAAAATGCTTCGCAGGCTGGTGGGGCGGCGCCACGTGGGCGCCGGTGGCTCCGAGGCTGACGGCCGCCGCAAAGCCCGCAGCCGCACGGGCTGTTTCGCCAAGCGAGCGGCTGCCAAAGAGCTTTCCAACGAGGCACGGCTTTCCCTCCTGGCTCTTCGGGCTTGGGAGCTGTCGCCAGAGTTGCGGCCCTACCGGAAAATGCTTCGCAGGCTGGTGGGGCGGCGCCACGTGGGCGCCGGTGGCGCCGAGGCTGACGGCCACCGCAAAGCCCGCAGCCCCAAGGGCTGTGGGGCCACGCGAGCGGCTGCCAAAGAGCTTTCCAACGAGGCACGGCTTTCCCTCCTGGCTCTTCGGGCGTGGGAGCTGTCGTCAGAGCCGCGGCCCTACCGGAAAATGCTTCGCAGGCTTGTGCGGCGGCGCCACGTGGGCGCCGGTGGCGCGGAGGCTGACCGCCGCCGCAAAGCCCGCAGCCCCACGGGCTGTGGGGCCACGCGAGCGGCTGCCAAAGAGCTTTCCAACGAGGCACGGCTTTCCCTCCTGGCTCTTCGGGCTTGGGAGCTGTCGCCAGAGCCGCGGCCCTACCGGAAAATGCTTCGCAGGCTGGCGCGGCTGTAGCTGGTGGGCGCCGGTGGCGCTGAGGCTGACGGCCGCCGCAAAGCCCGCAGCCCCACGGGCTGTGGGGCCACGCGAGCGGCTGACAAAGAGCTTTCCAACGAGGCATGGCTTTCCCTCCTGGCTCTTCGGGCGTGGGAGCTGTCGCCAGAGACGCGGCCCTACCAGAAAATGCTTCGCAGGCTGGCGCGGCGGCGCCACGTGGGCGCAGGTGGCTCCGAGGCTGACGGCCGCCGCAAAGCCCGCAGCCCCACGGGCTGTGAGGCCACGCGAGCGGCTGCCAAAGAGCTTTCCAACGAGGCACGGCTTTCCCTCCTGGCTCTTCGGGCGTGGGAACTGTCGCCAGAGTTGCGGCCCTACCGGAAAATGCTTCGCAGGCTGGCGCGGCTGTAGCTGGTAGGCGCCGGTGGCGCTGAGGCTGACAGCAGCCGCAAAGCCCGCAGCCCCACGGGCTGTGGGGCCACGCGAGCGGCTGCCAAAGAGCTTTCCAACGAGGCACGGCTTTCCCTCCCTGCTCTTCGGGCGTGGGAGCTGTCGCCAGAGCCGCGGCCCTACAGGAAAATGCTTCGCAGGCTGGCGCGGCTGCACCTGGTAGGCGCCGGTGGCGGGGAGACTGACGGTCGCCACAAAGCCCGCAGCCCCACGGGCTGTGGGGCCACGCGAGCGGCTGCCAAAGAGCTTTCCAACGAGGCACGGCTTTCCCTCCCTGCTCTTCGGGCGTGGGAGCTGTCGCCAGAGTCACGGCCCTACCGGAAAATGCTTCGCAGGCTGGTGGGGCGGCGCCACGTGGGCGCCGGTGGCGCCGAGGCTGACGGCCGCCGCAAAGCCCGCAGCCCCACGGGCTGTGGGGCCACGCGAGCGGCTGCCAAAGAGCTTTCCAACGAGGCACGGCTTTCCCTCCTGGCTCTTCGGGCGTGGGAGCTGTCGCCAGAGCCGCGGCCCTACAGGAAAATGCTTCGCAGGCTGGCGCAGCGGCGCCACGTGGGCGCCGGTGGCGGCGAGGCTGACGGCCGCCGCATAGCCCGCAGCCCCACGGGCTGTGCGGCCACGCGAGCGGCTGCCAAAGAGCTTTCCAACGAGGCATGGCTTTCCCTCCTGGCTCTTCGGGCGTGGGAGCTGTCGCCAGAGCCGCGGCCCTACCGGAAAATGCTTCGCAGGCTGGCGCGGATGCACCTGGTGGGCGCCGGTGGCACCGAGGCTGACGGCCGCCGCAAAGCCCGCAGCCCCACGGGCTGTGGGGCCACGCGAGCGGCTGCCAAAGAGCTTTCCAGCGAGGCACGACTTTCCCTCCTGGCTCTTCGGGCGTGGGAGCTGTCGCCAGAGCCGCGGGCCTACCGGAAAATGCTTCGCAGGCTGGCGCGGCGGCGCCACGTGGGCGCCGGTGGCAGCGAGGCTGACGGCCGCCGCAAAGCCCGCAGCCCCACAGGCTGTTTCGCGAGGCGAGCGGCTGCCAAAGAGCTTTCCAACGAGGCACGGCTTTCCCTCCCTGCTCTTGGGCGTGGGAGCTGTTGCCAGAGCCGCGGCCCTACCGGATAATGCTTCGCAGGCTGGCGCAGCGGCGCCACGTGGGCGCCGGTGGCAGCGAGGCTGACGGCCGCCGCAAAGCCCGCAGCCCCACAGGCTGTTTCGCCAGGCGAGCGGCTGCCAAAGAGCTTTCCAACGAGGCACGGCTTTCCCTCCTGGCTCTTCGTGCTTGGGAGCTGTCGCCAGAGCCGCGGCCCTACCGGAAAATGCTTCGCAGGCTGGTGGGGCGGCGCCACGTGGGCACCGGTGGCTCCGAGGCTGACGGCCGCCGCAAAGCCCGCAGCCCCACGGGCTGTTTCGCCAGGCGAGCGGCTGCCAAAGAGCTTTCCAAGGAGGCACGGCTTTCCCTCCCGGCTCTTCGGGCGTGGGAGTTGTTGCCAGAGCCGCGGCCCTACCGGAAAATGCTTCGCAGGCTGGCGCGGCGGCGCCACATGGGCGCCGGTGGCGTGGAGGCTGACGGCCGCCGCAAAGCCCGCAGCCCCACGGGCTGTGGGGCCACGCGAGCGGCTGCCAAAGAGCTTTCCAACGAGGCACGGCTTTCCCTCCTGGCTCTTCGGGCGTGGGAGCTGTCGCCAGAGCCGCGGCCCTACCGGAAAATGCTTCGCAGGCTGGCGCGGCGGCGCCACATGGGCGCCGGTGGCGTGGAGGCTGACGGCCGCCGCAAAGCCCGCAGCCCCACGGGCTGTGGGGCCACGCGAGCGGCTGACAAAGAGCTTTCCAGCGAGGCACGGCTTTCCCTCCTGTCTCTTCGGGCTTGGGAGTTGTCGTCAGAGCCGTGGCCCTACTGGAAAATGCTTCGCAAGCTGGCGCGGCGGCGCCACGTGGGCGCCGGTGGCTCCGAGGCTGACGGCCGCCGCAAAGCCCGCAGCCCCACGGGCTGTTTCGCCAGGCGAGCGGCTGCCAAAGAGCTTTCCAACGAGGCACGGCTTTCCCTCCTGGCTCTTCGGGCGTGGGAGCTGTCGCCAGAGCCACGGCCCTACCGGAAAATGCTTCGCAGGCTGGCGCGGCTGTAGCTGGTAGGCGCCGGTGGCGCTGAGGCTGACGGCCGCCGCAAAGCTCGCAGCCCCACGGGCTGTGGGGCCACGCGAGCGGCTGCCAAAGAGCTTTCCAACGAGGCACGGCTTTCCCTCCTGGCTCTTCGTGCTTGGGAGCTGTCGCCGGAGCCGCGGCCCTACCGGAAAATGCTTCGCAGGCTGGTGGGGCGGCGCCACGTGGGCGCTGGTGGCTCCGAGGCTGACGGCCGCCGCAAAGACCGCAGCCCCACCGGCTGTGGGGCCACGCAAGCGGCTGCCAAAGAGCTTTCCAACGAGGCACGGCTTTCCCTCCTGGCTCTTCGGGCTTGGGAGTTGTCGTCAGAACCGTGGCCCTACTGGAAAATGCTTCGGAAGCTGGCGCGGCGGCGCCACGTGGGCGCCGGTGGCGCCGAGGCTGACGGCCGCCGCAAAGCCCGCAGCCCCACGGGCTGTGAGACCACGCGAGAGGCTGCCAAAGAGCTTTCCAACGAGGCACGGCTTTCCCTCCTGGCTCTTCGGGCGTGGGAGCTGTCGCCAGAGCCGCGGCCCTACTGGAAAATGCTTCGCAAGCTGGCACGGCTGCACCTGGTGGGCGCCGGTGGCGGCGAGGCTGACGGCCGCCACAAAGCCCGCAGCCCCACGGGCTGTGGGGCCACGCGAGCGGCTGCCAAAGAGCTTTCCAACGAGGCACGGCTTTCCCTCCTGGCTCTTCGGGCGTGGGAGCTGTCGCCAGAGCCGCGGCCCTACCGGAAAATGCTTCGCAGGCTGGCGCGGCTGCACCTGGTGGGCGCCGGTGGCGGGGAGGCTGAGGGCCGCCGCAAAGCCCGCAGCCCCACGGGCTGTGGGGCCACGCGAGCGGCTGCCAAATAGCTTTCCAACAAGGCATGGCTTTCTCTCCTGGCTCTTCGGGAGTGGGAGCTGTCGCCAGAGCCGCGGCCCTACCGGAAAATGCTCTGCATGCTGGCGCGGCAGCGCCACGTGGGCGCCGGTGGCACCGAGGCTGACGGCCGCCGCAAAGCCCGCAGCCCCCCGGGCTGTGGGGCCACGCGAGCGGCTGCCAAAGAGCTTTCCAACGAGGCATGGCTTTCCCTCCTGGCTCTTCGGGCTTGGGAGCTGTCGTCAGAGCCGCAGCCCTACCAGAAAATGCTTCCCAAGCTGGCGCGGCGGTGCCACATGGGCGCCGGTGGCGCCGAGGCTGACGGCCGCCGCAAAGCCCGCAGCCCCACGGGCTGTTTTGCCAGTCGAGCGGCTGCCAAAGAGCTTTCCAACGAGGCACGGCTTTCCCTCCTGACTCTTCGGGCGTGGGAGCTGTCGCCAGAGCCGCGGCCCTACTGGAAAATGCTTCGCAGGCTGGCGCGGCAGCGCCACGTGGGCGCCGGTAGCGCCAAGGATGACGGCCGCTGCAAAGCCCGCAGCCACACGGGCTGTGGGGCCACGCGAGCGGCTGCCAAAGAGCTTTCCAACGAGGCACGGCTTTCCCTCCTGGCTCTTTAGGCGTGGGAGCTGTCGCCAGAGTTGCGGCCCTACCGGAAAATGCTTTGCAGGCTCGTGCGGCAGCGCCACGTGGGCGCCAGTGGCGCCAAGGCTGACGGCCGGCGCAAAGCCCGCAGCCCCACGGGCTGTTTCCCTAGGTGAGCGGCTGCCAAAGAGCTTTCCAAAGAGGCACGGCTTTCCCTCTTGGCTCTTCGGGAGTGGGAGCTGTCGCCAGAGCCGCGGCCCTACCGGAAAATGCTTCGCAGGCTGGTGGGGCGGCGCCACGTGGGCGCTGGTGGCTCCGAGGCTGACGGCCGCCGCAAAGACCGCAGCCCCACGGGCTGTGGGGCCACGCAAGCGGCTGCCAAAGAGCTTTCCAACGAGGCACGGCTTTCCCTCCTGGCTCTTCGTGCTTGGGAGTTGTCGTCAAAGCCGTGGCCCTACTGGAAAATGCTTCGCAGGCTGGCGCGACTGCACCTGGTGGGCGCCGGTGGCGGGGAGGCTGACGGCCGCCGCAAAGCCCGCAGCCCCACGGGCTGTGGGGCCACGCGCGCGGCTGCCAAAGAGCTTTCCAACGAGGCATGGCTTTCCCTCCTGGCTCTTCGTGATTGGGAGCTGTCGCCAGAGCCGCGGCCCTACCGGAAAATGCTTCGCAGGCTGGTGCGGTGGAGCCACGTGGGCGCCGGTGGCCCCGAGGCTGACGGCCGCCGCAAAGCCCGCAGCCCCACGGGCTGTGGGGCCACGCAAGCGGCTGCCAAAGAGCTTTCCAACGAGGCACGGCTTTCCCTCCTGGCTCTTCGGGCTTGGGAGCTGTCGCCAGAGCCATGGCCCTACTGGAAAATGGTTTGGAGGCTGGCGCGGCGGCACCACCTCGGGCTGCGGGCTTTCCTGCTGCCTTCAGAGTCTCACAGCCACCCTTTCCCACTTGGCACCACGCCAGCCTCTAGCATTTCTATTATTAAGTCAAGACAGTGTACGACTTAACATCATACAGAGCGCTACACATCAATACATGCTCAAATTAAGCATAGCCACTGGAAAAATTGGCAATACAGTGCCATCGTATGTTACCAAGTGTCACATCTCATTGAAGACAATGACAGAGCGATGCAACGTCAAGCGTAACACAGTACTGGGCCGTGCGAGGCAATACGCCGTCACAGAATCAGCAATAGAGAAATTCACAACGGAGTGCGGTCTTACGATAGAATCTCTAAAGCCACCGTTAAGCCAGTGACAGGCGGTACAATGCCACACGTTACAGTATACAGGGCAGTACAACCCGATTCGCAGACAAATAAATTAGAGCAAATTACAAGACTCCCAATACAGTACAGTACAATGCCAGACCGTCTCAGATGTCGGTCAAGACAATGCCAGGGCAATGCAGTGCAAGACATAACGTTATACAGGTCAGTACAAGGCAATACGCAGTCAAATGAAGAACAGTAAACTACAATACCCAAACCACACTGGCAAACAATGGCAAACAATCCCACATGTCGGTCGAGACAATGACAACGCGAGACAGAACACCGTGCAGGGCAGCGCAAGGCAGTACACAGTCAAATAGAGAACAGCTGACCAGAAAACCCGCACTACGCTGCCGTACGATCTCAAAACATCTCGGATGGCAGTCAAGGCAATTACAGGGCAAGACAAAGCACTACGTCGCAGTACACAAGGCAGTACAAGGCAATACTCAGTCAAATAAATAACAGACAGTCACAAAATTCACAGTGCAGTGAATTCACATGGGTCAGATGGCAACCAAAAGAAGGACAGGGCAATACAAGGCGAGAGGTAACCCAATACGGGGCCGGACAAGGCAATATGCAGTTGTGGCGGGTGGAGCGATTCACTTCAGTCCTGAGAGAAGTAGAGAAACATTTAGAAACATCAACACAGTGTTTCGACAAAGGCAGCAGTGAACGTAACATCCCTTTACCAGGTTCCGTGGCCACGTACCCCAGATCATTTATTGCACAGGGGCCAGGGTCAGACGAGCTGTTAGGGAGACCCTCCCGTCGAGCCACAACCCCCTTGCTTTCTAAACTCCTTCTTGAAGAGCAAAGTGCGGCTGGATCCAATTCCTAGCCCTGGACTTGGGCACCGGTTCACCTCTAAAGGATTGTATCCGCGCCATCAACCCTTTATATCACTGAGCTAAGGCTACGAGGTTTAGCGTGGTATTAGTCACTTACCGAGACTCTGTTGCGGCAAGGGATCTCTCAGCCTTGAGGAGCAGAACCTGAAGCAAGCGTCCCCGCTCAAGGGCACATCCTGGTGCTATGACAGACTATGACAGGCAATACTATGACAGGGCAATACAATGCGAGACGTAACTTTACACAGGGCAGTACAAGGCCAATACACAGTCAAATAGGGAATGACCGATCACAAAATTGATGCACGGTCAAATAGAGTACAACAGCCTAAGAAGCCCTCAATACAGTGCCTGTCAACGCCAGAATACATCAGATGGCTCGCAGCACGGTGAGAGGGCAATACGACGCAAGACTCAGGAAAATACAGGGCAGTACAAAGCAATACGTAGTCAAATATAGAACAGCCGATCAAAAACACCCTCAGTTCGGTGCGGTACAACCCCAGAGAGTGTAAAAGGACAGTTAAGACTATTTCATGGCAACACAACGCACAATGTAACACAATACAGGTTGCTACAACACGATACAGAATAATATAGGAAACAACCCATCAAAACGCCACAATACGGTGCAGTACGATCCCACACGGTCTCGGGTGGCAGTCAAAACAACTATAGGGCGACACGATCCAAGATGCAACATTACACGACAGAGCAGAACTGAAGACGCAGTCAACTAAATACCAACCAATTAGAAGAACCGCAATACAGTGCGGGAGAAAACAAAAATAAATGGAGATGCCAGTCAAGACAATGACAGAGCAATACAAGGCAAGAAATAACGCAATACAGGGCAGTACAGTGAAATACACGGTCAAATAAATAACTGATTAAGTATCCCGCAATACCGTGCGATGCAATGCCAAAACGCGTGAGACAGCAGTCGAGGCAGTGACAGAGCTATACAATGGAAGACGTAACAATGCAGGGCTGTACAACACCAAAATGTATCAGATGGCACTCAGAACAATAACATGGCGATACAATGCAAGCCGCAACACAATACAAGGTGGTAACAAGGCAATACACGGTCAAACACAGACTAACGAATAAAACCTGCACAATACGGATCGCTGCAATCCCAGAACATCTAAAGTGACAGTGAACGGAATGACGGGGCAGTACAATGCAAGATACAACACTAGACAGGGCAATACGCATTCAAATAACGCACAACCGATTAAAAAACCCACAATACACACCAGTACAATGCCGGAACAGATCAGATGGCAGTCCGGGCAAATAGAGGACAATACAATGCCAAACGTGATGCCATACAGGGCCGGACAAGGCAATACGCAGTTGTGGCAGGCCGAGCGGCTAACTTCGCTTCTAAGAGAGAAGCGGTGAAACATTCAGAAACATCAACACAGTGATTCTCCAAAGGCAGCAGCGCATGTGACGGCGCTTTACCAGATTCCATATGGCCACGCACCCCGGATTATTTACTGCCTAGGGGCCAGGGTCAGACAAGCTGTCAGGGAGACCCTCCCGTTGAGTCACGAGGCTCGGAAAGGACCCCCTTGCTTTCTAAACTCCTTCTCGGAGAGGAGTCTAGGTGCGGCTGGATCCAATTCCTAGCCCCGGACTTAGGCAACGGTTCACCTCTAAAGGATTGTATCTGCGCCATCGACCCTTTATATCACTGAGCTAAGGCTACAAGGTTTTGTATGCTATTAGTCACTTACTGAGAATCTGTTGCGGCAAGGCATCTCTATCTCGAGGAGCAGAACCTTAATTGAGCGTCCCTGCTCAAGGGGAGATCCTGGCATGGAGGCCCCTGCCATGCAGAAGTCAAAAGGCTCTTGGGCTGTCCACTATTTATGGGGTAAGCTAATTGACTTATAGTCACATCAGCACAGGAACAAAATATCTAGGTCCCCACTGTGTTGCCAACCATCCCCCAACTTCAAGTACCACTCAGAACAACTCCATGGATGATTGGGGCGCCAAAACGAAGGGGCGCCCGCACCACCCCAGCAGTCAAATAAGGAACAACCAATGGAACTTTCACAATAAATAAGTACAATCCCAGACAGTCCAAAGTAACAGCCAAGACAACGACAGACCAATACAGTGCAAGACCTAACATCACACAGAGCAGTAAAAGGCAACGCGCAGCCAAGTCAAGAACAGTTAAAATACCCATAATCCAGTGCAGCACTATGACACTGTCCCAAAACGCAGTCAAAACAATGACAGAGTAATGCAACACGAGCTGTAACACAATACAGGGCAGCACAAAGCAATACACAGTCACACAAAGAACAGCCAATTACAAAACCCACAACAGAACGCCCTACGATCTCAGGAAGTCTCAGAGGGCAGTCACGGCAAATACAGGGCAATACGGTGCAAGATAACACAATACAGGCCACTGCCAGCCAATACTCAGTCAAATAAATAACAGACAGTCAAAAAATTCACAATGCAGTGCACTACTATGACACCATGGGTCAGGTGGCAATCATGACAACGATAGGGCAATACAAGGCAAGACGTAACCCAACACGGGGCCGGACAAGGCAATATGCAGTTGTGGCAGGTGGAGCCATTCACTTCACTCCTAAGAGAAAAGTAGAGAAACATTCAGAAACATCAACACAGTGATTCTCCAAAGGCAGCAGTGCGCATGACGGCGCTTTATCAGGTTCCGTGGCCACGGACCCTGGATTATTTCCTGCCTAGGGGCCAGGGTCAGACGAGCTGTCAGGGAGACCCTCCCGTTGAGTCACGAGGCTCGGAAAGGACCCCCTTGCTTTCTAAACTCCTTCTCGGAGAGGAGTCTAGGTGCGGCTGGATCCAATTCCTAGCTCGGAGAGGACCCCCTTGCTTTCTAAACTCCTTCTCGGAGAGGAGTCTAGGTGCCGCTGGATCCAATTCCTAGCCCCGGACTTGGGCAACGGTTCACCTCTAAAGGATTATGTCTGTGCCGTCAACCCTTTACATGGCTCATAAAAAACAGCTGATGAAGGAAGTGACAATATGGTGGCCTACAACGGCAGAATAGATCAGATGACAATCAAGACAACAACAGAGCAATACAATGGAAGACGTAACACCACACGGGGCCGGACAAGGCAATACACAGCCACATCAGAACCCATGAGAGACATCAAACTACAGTCCAGACCTAGGACAGATTCTCTAACGTGACCGTCAAGACGACAGGGCAATGCAATGCAAGATGTAACACAGGCCATATGCAGTTGTGGCGGGCGCAATGATAAAATTCACTCCTAAGAGAGAGGTAGAGAAACATTAACAAACATAACAGTGATTCACTAAAGGTAGCAGCGCACGTGATGGCACTTTACCAGGTTCCATATGGCCACGCACCCCGGGTCATTTACTGCCTCAGGGCCAGGGTCTGACACGCTGTCTGGGAGACCCTCCTGTTGAGTCACGAGGCTCGGAAAGGACCCCCTTGCTTTCTAAACTCCTTCTCCGAGAGGAGTCTAGGTGCGGCTGGATCCCATCCTCGCCCCGGACTTGGGCAACGGTTCACCTCTAAAGGATCATATCTGCGTGATCAAACCCTTCGTATCGCTCAGCTAAGATGGCAAAGTCTGGCATGCTGTTAGTCACTTACCCAGAATCTGTTGCGGCAAGGCTTCTCTCAACCTAGAGGAGCAGAACCTTAAGTGAGTGTCCCCGGGAAACGCTGGCAAACAGGCCGCTGCCTTGCAAGGAAGCTCAAAGGGCTCTTGGTCTGTCCGCTAGGTCTATAGCAAGCTAACTGACTCACAGTGTCTTGACTCTGGTGCCAGCCACCCCACAAAGTTCAAGTGCCACTCGTAGCGACTCCTGCTGGTCGTTATAGCTCGAGCAGCAGCCTGGAGGAAAAAGGGGGGTGACATCGCAACAGCGGTCAAATACAGAACAACCGGTTAAAAATTGCACAATACTGTGCCAGAGACTCTAAAATAACTGGCAAGACAACGACAGGGCAACACCATGCAAGATCTAACCTTACACAGGGCAGTACAAGGCAACATACAATCAAATGCAGAGCAGACAATGAAAGAATTGACGGTACGGTGCCATACAACGGTAGAATATATCAGATGTCGGTCACCACAATGACAGAGCAATACAAGGCAAGACGTAACGCGATACGGGGCCCTACCAGGCGACACAGTCAAGGAAACAACAACCCATGAAAGAATTCACAATACAGCGCGGTCCTAGGACGGAACGTGTAAAATGACCGTCGAGACAGTGACAGGGCAATACAATGCAAGACACAACACCATACCAGGTGGTAACAAGGCAACATGCAGCCAAACGAAGAACAACCGATTAAGAAACCCAGCATACGTTCAACTGTAATACCAGAAAACATCAGAAGGCAGTCAAGACAACGACAGCACACTATAACATGAGAAGTAACACAATACACAGCAGTACAAGGCATTACACAGTCAAATAAAGAAGAACCGATTAAAAACCACACAATACAGTGCGGTGCGATGCCAGAGTGGATCAGAAGGCAGTCGAGACTATGACGGGGCAATATAATGCAAGATGTTACACAATACAGGGCGGTACAAGGCATTAGAAAGCCAGATGAAGAACAACCGATTAAAAAACCCGCAATACAGCGTGGTACGAGGCCCGAACAGATCAGAAGGCAGTCAAGGCTACGACGGGGCAATATAACACGAGACATAACGCAATAGAGGGCGGTACAAGGCATTACACAGTCAAAGAACAACCGATTAAAAAAAAAAAACCACGCAACACGGTGTGGTACGATGCCAGAATAGAACACAGAGCAATCAAGAGCGTGACGGGGCAACACGATGCGAAACCGATACTGAGTGAGGCGGAGCAATACTATTTCAAATATACAAGAACATAGTACGGAACCAAATTCTTAAGCGTACGACACAAGACCATCTCAAATGGCAGTCAAGGAAGTTACTGAGCAACGTAATCCCGATTTGCACAAAATGGTGCCATCAGGCACCATCACGTCCATCAACACTAAGTTGTACTGCAACTGTACCCCGCATCACACGCGCCGTACCCTTCTGCTCACCTGCTCCGCATGGATTCTGGGTTTGGACTTTGTGGCACACTCTGGTTCTGGCACCTAAAACACCTAAGACACACAATATTACTGTTGAGCTTACGGGAAACCACCACCCCCATGCGCTACCTCTCTGCTACCCAGCTCACCTCCAACGCTCGTCCGGCTCCGGATGCCTGCGGCGCCTGCAAAACCAAAGACAAACACTCCCCTGAGCCGCAATGTAGCACTGGGCTATTAGACGCCAACGTGTCCACAACCGCCTCACTTGCTGGGACTCCTCAGTGGGTGCGCAGCATCGCCCCTCTGACCCTGCATGTCACACCAACCGAAGAAACACACGCCGAGATACTGCCCAAAACCCTACCAAATTCCCCATCTCCCACTCCCTCACCTTGCCCGCCCATCCTCCCCCGAGGCGTGCAACCTGAAGGCTCGCAAACCACCCATAAAACCCAACAGACATGGGTTGCTTTAAAACTTGAAAGTTGCTCCCTCTGAGGCAGATGTGATAAGGTCAGCAGCGGCGGGTGGGCTGAAGTGACTGACTCATCCCCATCCCCACATCCCATGTCATTCATTGCTTCAAAACTTCAAATTGGAAAGAACCAATACATACAGTACTCAGAGCCACATCTTCTCTCTAATACCACGTGCTGACTCACCTTCTTACATTGCTCTCCTCTCCTACGCTGCCCCGCCAAGCTTGTCCTGTTGCATCTGCAAGAACGACATCAGAGAAATCACCCTGAGGCAGAGCAATAGAGTCATAACAACAAAAAGCCTTGCACCTTTTTACAAATACCATCTAAGGTCCAAATACAACCGTACACAAAGAAAATTACAAAAAAAAAAATCCGCACCAAAACCAGCTGTACCCTCTTCCACATGAACTCTTCTTCACTGCTGCTGTATTGCCTTTCCAACATGCCTCTGCTCTTCCCAAACAAAACAGAAGAGGTGTCTACACAGCCTCCCAAAGGCTACCCTGAGACAACTCTAACACCTTTGCCCCGATCTACTGGGATTCATGTACTACATATAGACTCTCCACAGGATTCCGCCCACCCTGGACACTACGTGCCCAGGCAGGGCAGCCCCGAGCCAAACACTCACGGTTACGGACAGACACTACACGGAACGCTACGAACGACACGCCTCAAAGATGAGAGAAAACTCTCAGCAAGAAAGATGACACGGGGACCAAAGTCACCGTCGTGCAAGAAAATCTGTGGGATCGTGATGATGTCAACATGAAGACGCTCTACGGAACCCCCTGAAGCAAACTGTAGAACGTGATGGTACGTAATAAGAATGGACTGTTGAGCCCGCTAAGATGGACGTGCAGGAAGTCTGGCTTCAAGACCTAAGAACGTAACGACGCAGGGAAGAACTCCCAGACGTGGAAGTGGGCTGTCCAGAAACTTCCGAGAGGCAAGATTGATGCACGCTTTAAGATGCTAACGCAAGAAGAGCATCAGATGAATGGTGCTACGCCCACAGGCCCAAGCATTCGAGACCCTAAGGATGACGCCCAGGGCCCCACGTCGTGCTCCTGGAGCTCAAAGATGACCTCGAGACCCAAGAAGGGGCGAAGATACACAACACAGACCACATGAACGACATGACAACACGCACGGGCTGGAACTGCCCTGCCCGGGACACGCTAGCGTCACACTGAGCAGTAAGCAACATCCTTTACCTTCCTAAATATGACTGTGCCCCGGGACAGCCCTCGCCACTACGCTAACGTCAAAGACCCCATTTTGCAATTGTCCACCTCGGCCCCTCTCCGGCGCCTGACTGTCAACTTAGCTTTTGGAGGGCCAGCCATCTGAATCCTTCTTCGATGCGGTCCGCAAAAACCAGCCATCCGATACATTTCCGCAGTCACCAGGTTCCTCCTCTTCCTCTGCAAAAGGAAAATAAAACATAATCCCAGAGGCCGCCACAGCACCAGCAATAAGCATCCTGAGAGGAGATGCCAACCTCTTCGACGACACGCTCAGCCTCCCGAATGCCGTGGCGTTCTGCTTGCCCGCTCTGCGCCGATTCCGGAGTCCGAGGCTGCAATGATAGTTATTCACAGCACCTAAGAGACCAAGAAACACAACATTACCACTGCGCTTCTGCCAAACCGCCACACCATCAACTCCTATCTTCTGTCTTCATTCACATGAAAAAAAAAGTACCCAATTGTATTCATAGAGGCGCCAGTCACATCTTCCCTCTAATGCCACATGCCGAGCCACCTCCGTACAGCGCTCCTCTCGGCTCCCCTACGTCACCCTGCACATCTCATCTCTCGGCATCTAAAAAGAGAAAAAAAAAAAAATCCAACATTACCCCGATGCAGAGCGATAGCTTAATTCCAAAGGTCTTGTTTCTACTTCGGAACACTGTTCAATTAGATCCAACTACAGCCTGCCATCAAAAAAAAAAAAAAAACCACAGAAAAAGCCCACAAACATTACACCCCACACAAAGCAGCCTGAACATCTTTGAGATACTGTGTCCTTCACTGACTGTGAACAGCCTCTCCGACTTGGCTCTGCTTATGCCAACACCCACTAATAAAACACCCACGCACCCAACCTACTGAGAGCAAATTAATTCCAGATGACTACCCAACCTTTGCCTCGGTCGCCACAGATCCACATATTAACTGTAGACTCTCGTCACTATTCTGCCTGCCCTGGACTCTACACACCCGGGCAGGGGGGCTCCGAGCCAGACACACACACAAGCACAGACCAACACTACACAAAACGCTAAAAACAACGCATCTCAAGGATGAGAGAAAACTCTCAGCAAGAAGGATGACACCCAGACGGAAGTCACCGTCGGGCAAGACGACCTGGAGACCGTGGTGGTGATGTGAAGAGGCTCTATGGAAGCCCCTGAAACAGAGTGTAGGACATCATCATCTGTGATAAGAAGGGACTGTCAAGACTGATAAGATGTATGCGGGGGAAGCCTGGCTTCAAGACCTAAGAACATAATGACATAGGGAAGAAGTCCCAGTTGTAGACGCGGGCCATCCGGAAACTTCCAAGACGCAAGACCAATGCAAGCTTTAAGCTTCTAACGCAAGACGACCAGCAGCCGAATGGTGCTATGCCCATGGGTGCAGGCGTTCGAGACCCTAGGGATGGCGCCTGAGGCGCCATGCCGTGCTCCTGGAGCTTAAAGACGACCTCGAGACCCAAGAAAGGTCTAAGACACAGAACACGGACCACACGAAAGACAACAACACACACAGGCTGGAACCACCCTGCCCGGGAATGCCGAACAGTAAGCCGCATCCCTTACGTGCCTAAAGGAGACTGCCCTCCAGGACAAACCTCTCCCCTACGCCAACTTCAAAGACACCTTTTTGCAATTCTCAACCTCGTCCCCTCTCGAGCGCCAGTCTCTCAACTTAGCTTTTGGAGGGCCAGGGGTCCGAATCCATCCTTGAGGCAGTCCACAGAAAACAGCCATCCAGTACGTTCCTGTGGTCACCAGCTTCCTCCTCTTCCTCTGCAAAAGGAAAAGAAAAAAAAAAGTTATCCCAAAAGCAGCCACAGCACCAGCAATAAGCATCCTGAGAGGAGATGCCGACCTCTTCCACAACACCCTCAGCCTCATGAACACCGAGGCATTCTGCTCGCCCGCTCAGCGCCAATTCCAGAGTCTGATGCTGCGGCAACAGTTATTCACGGCACCTAAGATACCAAGAAACACAGCATTACCACTGCGCTACTGCCAAACCACCAGTCCCGTGCTCCTCCTCGATACTATCTGGCTCGCCTCAAATGCGAGAGCCTAGAGCACACCAGGCTCCGACGACACCCGAACCCATCTGCAAAACCTGTCCAAGAAGGACTCATGAACCCGGCTACCTTTTCTAGCCCTCCCCCAGTGCCAAAACTTTAGAAACCCCTTCTCTTCTCCCTGAGCTGCCAGGGAAGGAGCCCCACTTCTTCCCCATAGATCCCACCCTTTATTTGCCAGCCCGAACACCCGGCGTTGGACACTTCTTGAGAGCCACTCTTCCCAGCCTCTCCCTGCGTCCCACCACCACCTCCTATCTTCTGTCTTCCCACGGACTCTGGGCTCTGCTGCAGACCCACAGAGTCAGTGAAGCCCTGATCTGACCTATACCAGGGGCCTGCCACAAGCCGCAAAGGCTCCAGGGACACGGCAAAACCCTGAGCACGGTGGGGGAAGGTGACAAGGCACCCCACATCCTGAAATACGTTATGCTTTATGGCCCTGCTGCTTTCCTGAGAAATGTGGAAACTCCATCTACAGCTGCAGACAAGGTGCTCACCCAGTCCCTGCAAAGTAATCTCATCATCTGCCCGATTGAGACAAATTCTATTGGCATCTTATCTGGGATACAGCAAAGCTAGTGGGGGAAAAAAAAAAAAAAACACAAACAAGAAAGTTCCGTCTTCAATACAGTCAGGGATTCCAGGAAAATGCGCCACGCCTGGAAGAGAGAAAACCATACCCTTAAACTATCTCACCGCCCCCTAAGACTCATTACCACGCGACTCACCTGAAAAACCACAAGGAAGAGAACCGGCACATGAGGCCGCTCTCTACTATACACGCTGCCAAACCTCACCTGGTCCTGAAGGTCTTGCCACCTCCAGCTTCTTACCTGCTATTCTCTAAATGGGATAACATCTCCACCCAAGGAGCTGAGCCGCCTCCAAAGCTGCAATCGACTGAAGGACAGGCAGAGCTCTGACCCTGGAGACACCTGGCAGCAGAACGAGCTGCCCCAGCAGAGGCTGTGGGTTATATACCCCGGGCCCCGCCCAACGCCCTTCCCACCAGCACCTGGGAAAGGGCCTGGCTGACCTCCACAAGGCATAGAGCCTGCCAGAGGAAAAGCTGCTCCTTTCCTCACAGGCCTGAGAAGTACAGCATGCAAAACACCAAAACGGAGAAAGCGACCCTTAGAGGAACGGACAATATGTGCTCTTTTATTACAACTACATCAACTGTGTCAGCAACAGGGCCCGGTAGGTAAGTAAACTTAATTAAACTTCTGCAGGGCGTAGACATAAAGAGAAAGACATCATCCTAACCTAAATAGGCCAGAAGATCATGAAGCACAGTAACAATATTTTTATCAAGACTCAATGTGCTTTAGTTTCCTTGTAAAAGAAACCCCACAACGAGTCATACAGCATTTCTAGCAAGACGACGCATATTATCCGACTTCTGCCAGAACTGTGTTCTGGATCGGACCGACAGACAGAGTGCAAGCAGAGGCTTGTGTGCCGCCTGTAATGCAGTGGCTGAGAAAGAACCAAGGCTTGGGGCCGCCGCTCTCCTCGGCCGAGTCTGCTCCGGTGCCCTGTCTGTCATCATTGCTGTTGTGCCTTAGGCCATGCAGTAAAACAAGTGACACATGCTCCCTTTTAACTTCTCTCCTGAGGCAGAAAAGAACAAGAGAGAGAGACTTAGGGACTGAAAGATAAACTGAACTGTAATGAAATCTTAACAGCAAAATAATACCAAGAAAAGACAACAGTAACAAGAAAACAATTAAATATATACAGGACATACACAACCCGATACAGAGCTCCCAGGATGACCGCTGCTTCACTGGCAAAGTCCGGAACCAGACTCCGTGACAGTCCGGAACCAGACTCCGGACCTGGTTGCATAAATGCACGGATCGAGGTCAAAGGACAATGAACAGACAGAGGAGTCTTCAGAGGCCAGACAACAGGTACCGACCCCTTTGATCCCTCCGCTTTTATACTGAGCGTGATGAGGATGGGATGGAATACCCTATCAGTCAGATTCGGGTCACCGGTCCCGTCTACTCTTCACTATGGGTACAACCCCTCTACGCTTTTCTGCTTCCAACCCTCCAACAGGGCATATATAAAAGTTAGCTGGGCTGTGCTGTTGTAGGAATAAGTATAAGCAAGAGCCTCTCCGCACGGCATCCCTTCGCATTAAGTGTAAATATAAGTTCTTGGTGCTCTGAAGGCAGATACTACCTGAAAAATACGTCATTATTTTCAGAGAGTTCACTTCATTGGAAGAGACTTACCTGAAAAGTAAAGTGACTGCAAACAACACCAGTTCTGTTGTACCTCAGACCAGCACTTCCACACATGGCTACGTAACCTCACATTCACATGAAAAAAAGAAGAAGTGGCCAAATGTATTCATGGAGCCGCCGGTCACATCTTCCCTTTAAGACCTCGGGCTCAGCCACCTTTGTCCTGCACCCCCATCAGCTCCCCTGTGTATCCCTGGCCACCTCATCTCTCTGCATCTGAAAAAAAAGCAACACACCAACATCAAACATTACCCTAATGCAGAGCAGTAGCTTAATTCCAAAGGTCTTGTTTCTACTTAGGAACCCTGTTCACATAAGTCCAACTACAGCCTGTCATCCAAAGAAGAGACGCCTGCAAACATTACACCCCACACAATGCAGGTTTACCATCTTTGAGATACTGTCCCCTCCACTAGCCATGAACACCCTCTCCAACTTGTCTCCGCTTATGCCAGCGCCCACTAATGAAACACCCATCCACACAGCCTCTCGAAAGCTAATCAATTCGAGACGACTGAGCAACCTTTGCCTGGGTCTAGACAGATCCTCATATTCAGTACAGACTGCTGTCGTGATTCTGCCTACCCTGGACGCTACACACCCAGGCAGGGCAGCCCCAAGCCAAACACACACAGACTGACGCTACACAGAACACAACAAACGACGCGCCTCAAGGATGAGAGAAAACTCTCAGCAAGAAGGATGACACCGGGACCAAAGTCATCGTCGGGCAAGACAGCCTGCAGGACCGTGATGGTGACGATGTGAAGAGGCTCCACAGAACCCCCTGAAACAAAGTGTAGAACTTCACAGTTCCTGAGAAGGGAGTGTTGAGCCTGACAGGATGGACACACAGGAAGCCTAGCTTCAAGACCTAAGAACTTAACGACACAGGGAAGAAGCCCCAGTCGCTGACGCGGGCCATCCAGAAAGTTCCAAGATGCAAGACCGATGCACGCTTTAAGATGCTAATGCAAGAAGAGAGGCAGACGGTTGGTGCTACGCCCACGGGTGCAGGTGTTCGACACCATAAGGATGGCACCCAATGCACATTCCGTGCTCCTGGAGCTTAAAGATGATCTCAAGACCCAAAAAAAGGGTCTAGGATGCAAAACACAGACCACACGAACGACACGACAACACACACAGGCTGCAACTGCCCTGCCTAGGATGCGCTAACATCACACTGGACAGTAAGCTACATTGTTTACCTGCCCAAAGGAGACTGTGCCCCAGAACAGCCCTCCCCCCTACACTAACGTCAAAGACCCCATTACACAATTGTCAGCCTCCACCCCTCTCCAGTGCTGGTCTCTCAACTTAGCTTTTGGAGGGCTAGCATCTGATTCCATCCTCGACGTAGTCCACAAAACACAACCATCCGATACGTTCCTGCAGTCACCGGCTTACTCTTCCTCTGCAAAAGGAAAAGGAAAAGAGAAAGTCATCACAAAAGCAGCCACAACACCAGCAATAAGCATCCTGAGAGGAGATGACGACCTCCTCCACAAAACCCCTCAAGCCTCCTGAATGCTGATGCAGTCTGATTGCCTGCTCCACACAGATTCTAGAGTTGGATGCTGTAGCGACAGTTATTCACGGCACCTAAGATACCAAGAAACACAGCATTTGCACTGCGCTTCTGCCAAACCACCAGTCCTGTGCTCCTCCTCAATACTATCTGTCTTGCCTCAAATGCGAGAGCCTAGAGCAGACTAGATACCATCAACAACCAAACCCAATTACAAAACTGGTTTGAGAAAGACACATGAACCCGCCTCCCTTTCCTAGCCATCCCCCTCCTGAACCATCAGGGAAGGAGGCCCACTGCTTCCCCACAACTCCTGCCCCTTATTTTCCAACTGCTCCTCAGGACCTGCTGTTCTGAGCCCTGCCCTGTGTTTGGCAGGCACCTCCTGTCTTCCGCCTTCATAGAGACTCCGGGCTCTGCTACAGACCTGGAAAGCCGGGAAAACAGTTACAGAACCTACTGGTAGCCTCCCGCAAGAGCTTTAGGGCCACCGTGATACCCTGCATGCTCTGGGGCAAAATGATGAGCCATCCCTGCTGCTTCCTCAAAACAAACAAACTCAATATATAGATACGTACAAAACACTCACCCTAAATCCTACTCCAGTATCTCATAACACACACAATTAAGACTAATAAAAACACCAACTAACATAGTGTACATCAAAATTGGAAAAAAACACAAGATTTTATCTTCAATGAAGTCAGAAATTATAGTAAAACACACCACCTGCCATAAGCAAAAAAAAAAAGATACATACTATTAAGCCATTTAAACAAACCAAATGCTCCCTACAAAACTAAAGATATGGGGGGAAAAAAAAAAAAGATAACATACAACTCCACTTTCTATGGCAACCACCCTTACATTGAGAAGCCTTACCTCTGATGTCTTACCTATGCTAGTTTAAACGCTAAAACAAGCCTTCCCAAACAGCTGCACAAGCTCCAAAACAACTCTTAAGAAGCTCCAGAGCTCCGACCCTGGAAAAGACCAGCAGCAGAACAAGGTCCTGCCCTGAAGCTGTGGCTCATATACCCCGGGCCCCACCTGAGGCCCTCAGGCCCCACCCACCACCTTTCCCACAATCCCCTGGGTAAAGGGTGGGGCCAACCCCCAGAAGCATAAAAGCACCTGAAGGTGCAGCAGGTGTTGTTATTTGCTTTAAGTTTACTATTTACAAAGTAGTGAAGAGTGACCCTTGATAGAAAAAGCATTATCTGCTCCTCCCTTGCAGCTACACCTATTGCATCAATGACATGTCCAGGTGAGCAATTAAGTTATTTTTTTATGGAATGTAAATAGAAAAAAAATAAACATCAGACTTATCTCTATAGAAAAGTAGCTTATTCAATGCAATGATAACAGTATTATTAAAATTTATGTACTTGAGCATCCTTCAAAAAAAAAATACAAACCCAAACACAATCTATTACTATGGGGTCATTCCTTATTTCTAGCAAGACCGTGTGTACTAACGAACTTCTGCCAGAACCCCTTTTTGGATGGGAGTGAATAACAAAACAGAATCAGATTCTATGAGAAAACTTTCTCAAAAACATTTTCCTCTGTGAAATAAGTTATTTATTGTAAATTGCTAGCAATTTAAAGTCATATTGATAATCTCATTTTGACTTGTTACTCAACAGCACTACTTGAGTCCCAAAATACAGAAAGCAACAAAAAAGCATGGAATTACAAGTCATGTATTTCCTGAACCTGCATAAAGCACCCTAATTAACATCTAAGTAGCTAGAACAAAAACAAATTTATATACATAAACTCATATTTTACAATAGGTATAAAAATGAGAAATTCTTCTTTATTTCAATGCCTCATGCCCATATAGACAGGTTTTATTCCATTTTTAAACACACATTCCCCCCATGAATTTTCAGGCATTTTTAGGTTGTGAACTGCCTCTTTTGGGGGGGACCCAGTGTGACAACCCACACCCCCCCGGAAAAGGTCTTCTTTTGACTTAGAAATACCATCTGGAGTACAATTACAGCCTGACATTAAAAAAAAAAAAAAAACAAGCTACACAAACATCACACCCCACACAAAGCAGCTTTAACATCTTTGAGATGCAGTCTGCTTCACTACTGCTGAACAGCCCCTCCCACATAGCTCTGCTCATCCCAAAAAAACCCTTAATTAAAGAGCTGCCCACACCACCTGCTGATGGCTAACTTGATGGGAGTTGACTGTACCACCTTGGCCTCAACAGTCTCATTAGATCAATGTATTAACCATATACTCTTACTGCTGTTCCCCCTACCCCTGACTCTACAGCCCCAGGCAGCGCAGCTCCAAGCCAAACACACCCACGTGCAGCCCAACACCACACAGCACTAGAGACAACGTGACTCTAAGATGAGAGAAAACTCTCCACAAGAAGAGCGACTTTCAGACAAGAGACGCTGTCGGGCAAGAAGAGCGACTTTCAGACAAGAGACGCTGTCGGGCAAGAAGAGCGACAGGGCTGCAGCGCTGACACGACCAGGCTCTACAGCCAAGCCATAAAAGAGTCAAATGTAACGGACCATTCCAAGAAGTTCCTGTCAAAACGGAGATGACGTATGTGCAGGAAGCATGGCTTCAAGACCCGAGAACGTAAGGATGCAGGGAAGAAATCCCAGTGCGTAACAGCAGGTGGCTAGAACGGCTAGGGCTCAGAGAAGAGAGCTGCTCAGGCAGCCGGGAACGACGCTGCAGAAGAGGACCATTCAGAAACTCCTGAGAGGCAAGTCCTATCTGCACTTTAAAATTGTTATGCAAGAAAAGAAGTGCCCATTGGGCACTCTGCCAATTAGCACAGGCATTTGAGACCCTACAGGTGGTGCCCGAGGCACATGCTGTGCTCCTTGAGTGCAAAGAGAAATAAGGACACCAAAACTTAAGGAAAGTCCAAGACACAGAAGACAGAGCACACAAACTACACAACCAAAGACACAGGCCAGAACTGCCCTGCCCAGCACACACTAGCTTTGTGCTGAAAAGTAACCCACTCCCTTTACCTACTCAGAGGAGACTGCTCCCGCATAGCCCTCTGCTCTAGCCTGACTTTAAAACTCCTCCCTGAAACTGTCAACCTTGGCCCCCCTCCAGCACCTGTCCCTCTACTTCGCTTTCAGAGGGCCAGTGGTCTGAATTCATCCTTGACAAAAAAAAACACAACAAACAGCTAACTGATGTGTTCCTGCAGTCACCATGTTCCTCTTCATCAGCAAAACAAAAAGAAATCACAGCTCCAGCAGTGACCACCATGACAGCAGATGCCAACCTCTTCCACAACACCCTCATCCTCAGAGGTGCCATGGCAATCCACTCACCTGCTTCACGTCGATTCCAGTCAGAGGCTGCAGCAACAATTATTTATGGCACCTAAGATACCAACAAACACAAAATTACCATTGCATTTCTGCAAAATCATCAGTCCCGTGCTCCTCCTCCACACTGTCCAGCTCACCTCAAATGCAAGAGACTAGAACAGACCAGACCCTGTCGACACCCAAATCCAAATGCAAAACCGATATGACAGAGACTGATGAACCCACCTCCTTTTCCTAGCCAGCCCCCAGCGCCAAAACTTTAGAAACCCCTTCTCTTCTCCTCAACCGTCAGGGAAGGAGCCTCACTTCTTCCTGACAGCTCCCATCCTGTATTTGCAACCCTGAACCCCCTACGCCGGCTGCTTCTCAGGAGCAGCTCTTCTAAGCTGTGCCCTGCGTTTGGCAGGCACCTCCTATCTTCTGTCTTCCCACAGACTCTGGGCTCTGCATCAGACCCACAAAACAAATAATGTCCTGACACAATCTATGAGGGGCCTGCTGCCCGCTGCAAAAACTCTAGGGACACCGTGGCACTCCATGGGCAACGGGGAAAGGTGATGAGCCATGCCATACCCTGAACGACGCTATGCCTTACGTCCCTGCTGCTTTCTTGAGAAATGCTGGTGCCATATATGCAGATGCATACAAAACGCTCACCCTAACCCCCATAAGATAATCTCATCATCAACCCAATTAAGAGAAACAATATCAGCAATTTACACAGCATACTGCAAAACTGGTGAAAAACCCACAGTTCTATCTTCAATAAAGTCAGAAATTCTAGGAAAACGCAGTGCTCCTAGAACAAAGAAAAGCATACTATTAAACCATCTGGGCACCCCTTAAACACTCATCACAAAGTTATGACCCGAAAAAAAAAGGAGCATACCAGTCAACTTTCTACCATACAGGCAGCTGGATGTTTACTGCTCCCGAAGGTCTCAGCTCAGCCTTCTCACCTCTGCCTCCCTAAATGCCGAAACACGCCTGCCCAAACAGCTGAGCCTGTCCCAAAGCTGCAGCAAAGCGAGGGACCAGCAGAGCACCCACCCCACGGGGCCCAGCAGCAGAATGAGCTCCTGAGCCCGGGCTGGGGCTCGTGTACCCCGGGCCCCGCCCACCGCCCTTCCCACAATCCCCTGGGAAAGGGGCAGGGCCAACCCCCAGAAGACGTGAAGGCGGGTGGCAGCGGGAGCAGCAGCTTTGCTTCTCCTGCCTTAAGTTCCCAGCAGGCGAAGCGCCTCCCCTTTTTATTTCCATTTGGGACTAACCTCTGGTGATTCTCTTACCGCTTTTGTGTGATTTCTGTCCAGTTGTTGCTGTGGAGAAGAGAGCTCTGCAGGGGTTGCATTATTTTTGCGATCTTCAGATATTTTTGTGGTTAACTGATAATCGTGTTTTATCGTTTTGGAAGAGTGTTGGAAGCATATGATTTCCAGAAGACTTATGAGCATTTACGGACGGGCTCCTGGAGGACTAAAGTGCCATAGAGACGCGCGTCGGAGGACTGAGGGGGCACTTCCGGGGTCGTGGAGGACCGAAGTGCCACGGAGACGCGCGTCAGAGGACTGAGGGGGCACTTCCGGGGTCGTGGAGGACCGAAGTGCCACGGAGACGCGCGTCGGAGGGCTGAGGGGGCACTTCCGGGGTCGTGGAGGACCGAAGTGCCACGGAGACGCGCGTCGGAGGGCTGAGGGGGCACTTCCGGGGTCGTGGAGGACCGAAGTGCCACGGAGACGCGCGTCGGAGGACCGAGGGGGCACTTCCGGGGTCCTGGAGGACCGCGAGGTCACGTAGATGGAAACCCGGAAAACTGCCGGGCACTGACGGGGCCGTGGTAACGTGTAAGAGCTGATGCGGAGGGGCCGATGGCCGCTCTGGAGGCCGGGCGGGCGGCACCGATGCCGCTCCAGGTGGCGCGGAGCTCGCCAGAGTCCCGGCGGTCCTGGTTCGCCCTCCAGCCGCCGCTCTCTTGAGACTGCGGCCGGACGGGCCTCCGCGAAGCCGCGCCTGCGCACGAGCTGCGGAACCCACGCGGCGCCGGCGGCGGGGGCCGAGGGGGGCCGGGAGGCGCGGGCACTGCGCATGCGCCGCCCCCCACCTGCAGGACGCGCCTTCAGCCGCCAGGCGGCAGCACCCGCTCCGGTATTGACACACATCTGTACGTTTAGGGAATTTACGTTGCCCATTTCCTACGTTAACGCTTTTGATACCGAATATCTATTTAGGCCGTCTGCCTACACACCTAGTTTGACACTAATATCTTTTTATAAACGCATCTAGGTATTTTTATATTCTAGGATCTTTCATATAACACAGAATCACAGAATCCTTAGAGACAGAGGTTTTTATTTTGAACTTTTACATACATAATTTATATATATGTATGTTTCTCATTCCCTATTTCAATGCATCCTGCCCATAGTTACAGGTTTTCACATTTTTTAATGCATCCCAAGAATTTTCAGACATTCTGGGGCCGCGACCCACTTCTTTTGGGGGGGCAACTCCACGTAACCCCCCCCCCCATCTCCCACTCACCTGCTCCTCTGCTGCATCATCGCTGCCCCAGTGACATCGGGGTGCCCCAAATGACACCATCACCCCCCAAGACACACACACACAGACATCCTTCTATTCACCCCAAAAAAAGGCTTAAAACGCCCAGACCCAGGGCTGGCCCCTTCTCCTCAGGGGGGCTCCGCCACCGGCTGCAAACCTGGGCTGGGGCATCTCTCGAGCAGCACGAGACGCCTACGACGAGGCACCTGGAAAACAAAAATCCCCAATTATAGCTCAGCATCCCAAAAAAACAGCACAGAAGAGAGCAGAGGAATTCCGTCAGACGGAGGGACGGGACAGGAGCTGGGGAAACAGCTCAGCTCGAAATACAGCACAGCCTTCAAAAGCCAGCGCCATTTGAACTCTTAAAAGTCAGGATTAAGACTAATCAGTGCCATTTTGAACACGTTCTTAGCATAAGGGCGAACCCTCCGGCTGGTGCTGGGAAACACCTGGCCCTTTCCCTTTCACTGAGAAGGTGTGCATGAAGTTTACATCCACCCAGTGAAAATACTTACCCTGTGAAAGTACTTGGCTTTCCTTCGGCGCTAATTTAACTTGCACAGCTGTGAACGGATACTATTAAACTATCCGTCTCCAAAATACACAGCTATGATTTGACCACGGGGGGTTTTTTGTGTGCTACACGAGGAGGAGGAGGGACATCGGGGCAGCGGCGCTGCCCGAGAGAGACACTACTGGCTGCCGGGAAAAGGCGGCACTGAAAGCCAGACAGAAGTACTTCAGAGCACTCTGCCAAAAAAACGGGGGGGAAAACCGCGTAACATTCAGTTGTCTCTCCTTTTAAACATTTCGAACAAATACCTAACTGCCCAGGTACACCTCATAAATTGTACACTACAGCCGTTTAGGCGGCTGCAGTTTAAACTACGCAAGTCAGTTTGTCGATTATACAACTCTCACTTTTTTTTTTTTAGCTTCATTTAACATAGAAAAATCAGTGAGAGAAAAAACTCCTCCAAATGGTTTTACTTTTGGGGGCGGGGAATCAAATCGCCGGCGCCGCGATCCGTAGGGCTACCAAAAAGGACCGGCAGATTCGCGAATGCTTTTGGCTGTGCTGAAGGCGCAGAGGAACGCGTTTTTATGGTATCTCGACTGTTCCAACCGAGAACCCAAAGGCCGGCGATGCCAGCAACTGGGGGGAGACGCGCGGCACTTGGGCCTGCGGAAGGAAATGAACTTCCTCCCGAGGTTACAGAAAAAGGACATTGTTGAAGCCGTAACTCACCAAAACCACAACCAAAACCACAGGATTCGCCGTCACGAGTTAAACGCTGCTGCTGCTTCACGGCAAAGCCTGGAGAACACAGAGAGGCGATGCCCGTTTGTCCCGTTTTGTCCATGTCTCCTCTTTGACCTCAATCGCCTTTAGGACAGATGCCAGTATCTCAGTGAGGTTTTCGAGTACCGCTGTGAAATATTTTAAAGACTTATTGACTGAGAAAGCATAAAGTTTTTATCGTGAAAGCAAAGCCTGCTTCTTCTGGACATGTGAACTCTTACAAACAGTTCCTTCCCTCTTCTAGTACAGAATTATTTTCACAGTATCGTTTGACAGTGAGCACCCAGAAAGAGAAGAATATGCTTTCAGGAAGAGAAAAATAAATGGAGGGAAGTAAGCTTTGCAGAGGCGTAACGTGCTCCAGGACAGACTTTATTTTGTTTTTAGGATTGTGAGGGACGGACTGTAAATTCCCTGCCGAGGGACAGGAGCCCCTCCAAGCCTTCAGTGGAACGCCTCAAACACTCGCAAGGAAATAAATAACGCAGGCCTGGCCTTCAAACAGCTGATGAGGCTCACACTTCTGGCGGCTGAAAGTGTGGGAGAACTGTCTTGTGAAGACAGGTCGGTTCTGCCACTCGTGCCCTGAGCTCGCTCGTTCTCAGTTCTCGAGGCCGTTGTGTCCCATGAGTGACCTTTGCTTCATTATCCGCGAAACGCACGTGAAAGCGCACGCCCTGCATGTGCTAATGAAGATTACAGAGATCACGCTAAACATGTGTGACCATGGCACTCGTCTCTCCACCCAAATCATGGCACACGTCACCGGGGAGAAGGGAGAAACCTGAGCTGAGCCCGTCCTCAGCAAGGAGGGCGGACCGTGCTGATTCAGCAAACGTAAAAGGGGAAAATAAGTGCCCCGAGGGAACAAAAAAGAAACAAAAGAAATAAATAGTGCCTGGGAAGATTCTTCCCAAGAAAGAAGAAGATTATGCCTGGGAAGAATCCCTGAAAAAGACGCTGGAACCAGGACCCGCGATCTCTTTATCTCTGTCTTTTTCTCTGTCTTTTCCTCTCTCTGTCCCTCAGTTTCTCTTTTCTCTTGGAATTGTTAAGTAACAGTTAGAGCTGTGAAGTGATGACCTTAAGATGACCTTAAGTACGACCTTAAGCACCGCTTGCCATAAGTTGTCCTACACCTGGTGTTAACTAACACAATGTACACCCCAACACCTGCCATAATTTTTTATATACCTAACCAATTATCGTGGGCTTGTTAAGATCTATACTAACCATTTTGGTAAGCTAATAAATGTTTCTGTATGGACCTTGAGATTTATCTCACCTTAGTCCGTGCCGCTGAGAATTTACAAATCTGAAGTCACTTACCCTCCCCTCTTTCCTGACAGCGGGAAGCGACAAGGATTTTGTTAAAATATTTCACAGAAAAACTATAGGAGGAGTGCTGGCACATCCTTCCCGTTAACTTCAGAGTCCACACTACAAGTACCTCAGGAAAAAAGCAGACGCGCATCGCAGACGCACCTCGTACTCGCAGAGCACTCCGCATTCTTTCCGTCTGTCCTGTACCATCACGGCAGAAGGAAGGGCGACCACGGAGAAACGCTGGCAGCTGGAATTCTGCCAAGACAGGAAAAAAACTTCTGGCGTAAAGCTAGGTGGCACTCTAAAGCGTCCTTCTTTCGTGAAGGTCTGTGAAGACTGCAGCCAACGGAGGCTCCTGACGAGTGGGACACGGCCCCAAAGCCTGGGACTCACCGCAGCTCCTGCTTTCAGCGCTGCCCACAGAATTTTCCAGTTCAGGTGCCTCTCTCTTTCTCTGTCCCTTCCTCTTCTGCAGCGCTGGTCACTTGACCATCCTCCACCTAAGAGAACACAGCGGTGTCTTACAGCTCTTGCGATATGAAGCTTCCCAGATGTGCAGCCTTGCACGCACACAACCCTTCCCCATGGCCATACCGTGATTTTGGATACGCGTACGGACCCTGCGGTACATATCAGCAATCTGGTCTGCTGAGGACAACTCAGAGGGGACCCTTCCTCACCCAGAAATGCTTGGCTGTCTCTTCCCTGCCGCAGGAAGCACCTTCTGGCTCAATCACCTTGATGTTGTTCTCTGGCTGTTTCACGTTTTTCAAGCATCTTAAGCTTCACCCGCAGCAGCTCCTGTTCAAAGCCAGTAAACGTCCACCAGTCCCAGGTCGCCCACACCAGGAGGGAGAACGGGGCTGAACGGAGACAGCCCAGGCAAGTCTGTGGCAAAGGCAGCCCACGACAACCCCGGGGAGGAGCGGACAACCGCGGCCTCCGGGAGAGAAAGAGAAGGGGCAGCAGTTCCCCGACCACTCGCCCCAGCGGGAGCCCCCCCTGCAGCAGGAGCTCCTGGAGACGCTGCTTTCCCCACCCGGATGCTCCTGGCACCTGCATCGAGAGGCGACCAAGCGCAGCCAGGGGCGGCCGCCGCTGTCGGGAACAGGACGGGGGGAGGACATCTGCCGGCAGTGCCTCGGCTGGGGAGGAGGGCCGGGGCCCGTCTCCTCGCAAAGGAACAGGGAGCGGGGGTGCTGCGGGCCCGGGAGCGGGGGGACGCCGGCCCGGGAGCAGGGGGGGGCCGGCCCGGGAGCCCGGGGACGCGGGGGGAGAACCGTCCCGATGGGGGGGTACGCTAGGGAGGGAGGGAGGGGGGGTCCGAGCCGGAGGACGCGGCGGGGGGGGCCGGGGCCGGGGCCGGCCTGGGAGCCAGGGGACGGGACGCGGGGGGGGGAACCGTCCCGGGAGCGGGGGGGTCCGAGCCGGAGGACGCAGGGGGGGTCCGAGCCGGAGGACGGGGGGGGTGGGGCCGGGGCCGGGCTGGGAGCCCGGGGACGCGGGGGGGGGACGCGGGGACGGGGGGAACCGTCCCGGGAGCGGGGGGGGGTCCGTCCCGGGAGCGGGGACCGCCTACCATCCTCCCGCCCGACGGAAACGCGACCGGCAGACGCCGCTCCCCACGTGACCACCCGGAAGTAACGTACCGGAAAATACTTCGCAGGCTGGCGTGGCGGCGCGACGTGGGCGCCGGTGGCGCCGAGGCTGACGGCCGCCGCAAAGCCCGCAGCCCCACGGGCTGTGGGGCCACGCGAGCGGCTGCCAAAGAGCTTTCCAACGAGGCATGGCTTTCCCTCCTGGCTCTTCGGGCGTGGGAGCTGTCGCCAGAGCCGCGGCCCTACCGGAAAATGCTTCGCAGGCTGGCGCGGCTGCACCTGGTGGGCGCCGGTGGCTCCGAGGCTGACGGCCGCCGCAAAGCCCGCAGCCCCACGGGCTGTAGGGCCACGCGAGCGGCTGCCAAAGAGCTTTCCAGCGAGGCACGACTTTCCCTCCTGGCTCTTCGGGCGTGGGAGCTGTCGCCAGAGCCGCGGCCCTACAGGAAAATGCTTCGCAGGCTGGCGCGGCGGCGCCACGTGGGCGCCGGTGGCAGCGAGGCTGACGGCCGCCGCAAAGCCCGCAGCCCCACAGGCTGTTTCGCGAGGCGAGCGGCTGCCAAAGAGCTTTCCAACGAGGCACGGCTTTCCCTCCCTGCTCTTGGGCGTGGGAGCTGTCGCCAGAGCCGCGGCCCTACCGGATAATGCTTCGCAGGCTGGCGCAGCGGCGCCACGTGGGCGCCGGTGGCAGCGAGGCTGACGGCCGCCGCAAAGCCCGCAGCCCCACAGGCTGTTTCGCCAGGCGAGCGGCTGCCAAAGAGCTTTCCAACGAGGCACGGCTTTCCCTCCTGGCTCTTCGTGCTTGGGAGCTGTCGCCAGAGCCGCGGCCCTACCGGAAAATGCTTCGCAGGCTGGTGGGGCGGCGCCACGTGGGCACCGGTGGCTCCGAGGCTGACGGCCGCCGCAAAGCCCGCAGCCCCACGGGCTGTTTCGCCAGGCGAGCGGCTGCCAAAGAGCTTTCCAAGGAGGCACGGCTTTCCCTCCCGGCTCTTCGGGCGTGGGAGTTGTTGCCAGAGCCGCGGCCCTACTGGAAAGTGCTTCGCAGGCTGGCGCGGCTGCACCTGGTGGGCGCCGGTGGCGGGGAGGCTGACGGTCGCCGCAAAGCCCGCAGCCCCACGGTCTGTGGGGCCACGCGAGCGGCTGCCAAAGAGCTTTCCAACGAGGCACGGCTTTCCCTCCTGGCTCTTCGGGCGTGGGAGCTGTCGCCAGAGCCACGGCCCTACCGGAAAATGCTTCGCAGGCTGGCGCGGCGGCGCCACATGGGCGCCGGTGGCGTGGAGGCTGACGGCCGCCGCAAAGCCCGCAGCCCCACGGGCTGTGGGGCCACGCGAGCGGCTGCCAAAGAGCTTTCCAGCGAGGCACGGCTTTCCCTCCTGTCTCTTCGGGCTTGGGAGTTGTCGTCAGAGCCGTGGCCCTACTGGAAAATGCTTCGCAAGCTGGCGCGGCGGCGCCACGTGGGCGCCGGTGGCTCCGAGGCTGACGGCCGCCGCAAAGCCCGCAGCCCCACGGGCTGTTTCGCCAGGCGAGCGGCTGCCAAAGAGCTTTCCAACAAGGCACGGCTTTCCCTCCTGGCTCTTCGTGCTTGGGAGCTGTCGCCAGAGCCGCGGCCCTACCGGAAAATGCTTCGCAGGCTGGTGGGGCGGCGCCACGTGGGCGCTGGTGGCTCCGAGGCTGACGGCCGCCGCAAAGACCGCAGCCCCACGGGCTGTGGGGCCACGCAAGCGGCTGCCAAAGAGCTTTCCAACGAGGCACGGCTTTCCCTCCTGGCTCTTCGGGCTTGGGAGTTGTCGTCAGAGCCGTGGCCCTACTGGAAAATGCTTCGGAAGCTGGCGCGGCGGCGCCACGTGGGTGCCGGTGGCGCCGAGGCTGACGGCCGCCGCAAAGCCCGCAGCCCCACGGGCTGTGAGACCACGCGAGAGGCTGCCAAAGAGCTTTCCAACGAGGCACGGCTTTCCCTCCTGGCTCTTCGGGCGTGGGAGCTGTCGCCAGAGCCGCGGCCCTACTGGAAAATGCTTCGCAGGCTGGCGCGGCTGCACCTGGTGGGCGCCGGTGGCGGGGAGGCTGACGGCCGCCACAAAGCCCGCAGCCCCACGGGCTGTGGGGCCACGCGATCGGCTGCCAAAGAGCTTTCCAACGAGGCACGGCTTTCCCTCCTGGCTCTTCGGGCGTGGGAGCTGTCGCCAGAGTTGCGGCCCTACCGGAAAATGCTTCACAGGCTGGCGCGGCTGCACCTGGTGGGCGCCGGTGGCGGGGAGGCTGAGGGCCGCCGCAAAGCCCGCAGCCCCACGGGCTGTTGGGCCACGTGAGCGGCTGCCAAATAGCTTTCCAACGAGGCATGGCTTTCTCTCCTGGCTCTTCGGGAGTGGGAGCTGTCGCCAGAGCCGTGGCCCTACCGGAAAATGCTCTGCATGCTGGCGCGGCAGCGCCACGTAGGCGCCGGTGGCACCGAGGCTGACGGCCGCCGCAAAGCCCGCAGCCCCACGGGCTGTGGGGCCACGCGAGCGGCTGCCAAAGAGCTTTCCAACGAGGCATGGCTTTCCCTCCTGGCTCTTCGGGCTTGGGAGCTGTCGTCAGAGCCGCAGCCCTACCGGAAAATGCTTCCCAAGCTGGCGCGGCGGTGCCACGTGGGCGCCGGTGGCGCCGAGGCTGACGGCCGCCGCAAAGCCCGCAGCCCCACGGGCTGTTTTGCCAGGCGAGCGGCTGCCAAAGAGCTTTCCAACGAGGCACGGCTTTCCCTCCTGACTCTTCGGGCGTGGAAGCTGGCGCCAGAGCCACGGCCCTACTGGAAAATGCTTCGCAGGCTGGCGCGGCAGCGCCACGTGGGCGCCGGTAGCGCCAAGGATGACGGCCGCTGCAAAGCCCGCAGCCACACGGGCTGTGGGGCCACGCGAGCGGCTGCCAAAGAGCTTTCCAACGAGGCACGGCTTTCCCTCCTGGCTCTTTAGGCGTGGGAGCTGTCGCCAGAGCCGTGGCCCTACCGGAAAATGCTTCGCAGGCTCGTGCGGCAGCGCCACGTGGGCGCCAGTGGCGCCAAGGCTGACGGCCGGCGCAAAGCCCGCAGCCCCACGGGCTGTTTCCCTAGGTGAGCGGCTGCCAAAGAGCTTTCCAAAGAGGCACGGCTTTCCCTCTTGGCTCTTCGGGAGTGGGAGCTGTCGCCAGAGCCGCGGCCCTATCGGAAAATGCTTCGCAGGCTGGCACAGCGGCGCCACGTGGGCGCCGGTGGCGGGGAGGTTGACGGCCGCCACAAAGCCCGCAGCCCCACGGGCTGTGAGGCCACGCGAGCGGCTGCCAAAGAGCTTTCCAACGAGGCATGGCTTTCCCTCCTGGCTCTTCGGGCGTGGGAGCTGTCGCCAGAGCCGCGGCCCTACAGGAAAATGCTCTGTACGCTGGCGCGGCGGCGCCACGTGGGCGCCGGTGGCGCCGAGGCTGACGGCAGCCGCAAAGCCCGCAGCCCCACGGGCTGTGGGGCCATGCGAGCGGCTGCCAAAGAGCTTTCCAACGAGGCACGGCTTTCCCTCCTGGCTCTTCGGGCGTGGGAGCTGTCGCCAGAGCCGCGGCCCTATTGGAAAATGCTTCGCAGGCTGGTGGGGCGGCGCCACGTGGGCGCCGGTGGCAGGGAGGTTGACGGCCGCCGCAAAGCCCGCAGCCCCACGGGCTGTGGGGCCACGTGAGCGGCTGCCAAAGAGCTTTCCAACGAGGCATGGCTTTCCCTCCTGGCTCTTCGGGCGTGGGAGCTGTCGCCAGAGCCGCGGCCCTACCGGAAAATGCTTCGCAGGCTGGTGCGGTGGAGCCACGTGGGCGCCGGTGGCCCCGAGGCTGACGGCCGCCGCAAAGCCTGCAGCCCCACAGGCTGTTTCGCCAGGCGAGCGGCTGCCAAAGAGCTTTCCAACGAGGCACGGCTTTCCGTCCTGGCTCTTCGGGCGTGGGAGCTGTCGCCAGAGCCGCGGCCCTACCGGAAAATGCTTCGCAGGCTGGCGCGGCGGCGCCACGTGGGCGCCGGTGGCTCCGAGGCTGACGGCCGCCGTAAAGCCCGCAGCCCCACGGGCTGTGGGGCCACGCGAGCGGCTGTCAAAGAGCTTTCCAACGAGGCACGGCTTTCCCTCCTTGCTGTTCGGGCGTGGGAGCTGTCGCCAGAGCCGCGGCCCTACCGGAAAATGCTTCGCAGGCTGGCGCGGCAGCGCCACGTGGGCGCCGGTGGCTCCGAGACTGACGGCCGCCGCAAAGCCCGCAGCCCCACGGGCTGTGGGGCCATGCGAGCGGCTGCCAAAGAGCTTTCCAACAAGGCACGGCTTTCCCTCCTGGGTCTTCGGGCGTGGGAGCTGTCGCCAGAGCCGCGGCCCTACCGGAAAATGCTTCGCAGGCTTATGCGGCGGCGCCACGTGGGCGCCGGTGGGGGGGAGGCTGACGGCCGCCGCAAAGCCCGCAGCCCCACGGGCTGTGGGGCCACGCGATCGGCTCCAAAGAGCTTTCCAACGAGGCACGGCTTTCCCTCCTGGCTCTTCGGGCGTGGGAGCTGTCGCCAGAGTTGCGGCCCTACCGGAAAATGCTTCGTAGGCTGGTGGGGCGGCGCCACGTGGGCACCGGTGGCTCCGAGGCTGACGGCCGCCGCAAAGCCCGCAGCCCCACGGGCTGTTTCGCCAGGCGAGCGGCTGCCAAAGAGCTTTCCAAGGAGGCACGGCTTTCCCTCCCGGCTCTTCGGGCTTGGGAGTTGTTGCCAGAGCCGCGGCCCTACCGGAAAATGCTTCGCAGGCTGGCGCGGCGGCGCCACATGGGCGCCGGTGGCGTGGAGGCTGACGGCCGCCGCAAAGCCCGCAGCCCCACGGGCTGTGGGGCCACGCGAGCGGCTGCCAAAGAGCTTTCCAGCGAGGCACGGCTTTCCCTCCTGGCTCTTCGGGCGTGGGAGCTGTCGCCAGAGCCGCGGCCCTACCGGAAAATGCTTCGCAGGCTGGTGGGGCGGCGCCAGGTGGGCGCTGGTGGCTCCGAGGCTGACGGCCGCCGCAAAGCCCGCAGCCCCACGGGCTGTGGGTCCACGCAAGCGGCTGCCAAAGAGCTTTCCAACGAGGCATGGCTTTCCCTCCCTGCTCTTCGTGCTTGGGAGCTGTCGCCAGAATTGCAGCCCTACCGGAAAATGCTTCGCAGGCTGGCGCAGCAGCGCCACGTGGGCGCCGGTGTCGCCGAGGCTGACGGCCGCCGTATAGCCCGCAGCCACACGGGCTGTGGGGCCACGCGAGCGGCTGCCAAAGAGCTTTCCAACGAGGCACGGCTTTCCCTCCTGGCTCTTCGGGCGTGGGAGCTGTCGCCAGAGCCGCGGCCCTACCGGAAAATGCTTCGCAGGCCGGCGCGGCTGTAGCTGGTGGGCGCCGGTGGCGCTGAGGCTGACGGCCGCCGCAAAACCCGCAGCCCCACGGGCTGTGGGGCCACGCGAGCGGCTGCCAAAGAGCTTTCCAACGAGGCATGGCTTTCCCTCCTGGCTCTTCGGGCGTGGGAGCTGTCGCCAGAGACGCGGCCCTACCGGAAAATGCTTCGTAGGCTGGCGCAGCGGCGCCACGTGGACGCCGGTGGCAGCGAGGCTGACGGCCGCCGCAAAGCCCGCAGCCACACAGGCTGTTTCGCCAGGCGAGCGGCTGCCAAAGAGCTTTCCAACGAGGCACGGCTTTCCCTCCTGGCTCTTCGGGCGTGGGAGCTGTCGCCAGAGCCGCGGCCCTACCGGAAAATGCTTCGCAGGCTGGCGCGGCTGTAGCTGGTGGGCGCCGGTGGCGCTGAGGCTGACGGCCGCCGCAAAGCCCGCAGCCCCACGGGCTGTGGGGCCACGCGAGCGGCTGCCAAAGAGCTTTCCAACGAGGCACGGCTTTCTCTCCTCGCTCTTCGTGCTTGGGAGCTGTCGCCAGAGATGCAGCCCTACCGGAAAATGCTTCGCAGGCTGGCGCGGCGGCGCCACGTGGGCGCCGGTGGCGCCGAGGCTGACGGCCGCTGTATAGCCCGCAGCCCCACGGGCTGTGAGACCACGCGAGAGGCTGCCAAAGAGCTTTCCAACGAGGCACGGCTTTCCCTCCTGGCTCTTCGGGCGTGGGAGCTGTCGCCAGAGCCGCGGCCCTACTGGAAAATGCTTCGCAGGCTGGCACGGCTGCACCTGGTGGGCGCCGGTGGCGGCGAGGCTGACGGCCGCCACAAAGCCCGCAGCCCCACGGGCTGTGGGGCCACGCGAGCGGCTGCCAAAGAGCTTTCCAACGAGGCACAGCTTTCCCTCCTGGCTCTTCGGGCGTGGGAGCTGTCGCCAGAGCCGCGGCCCTACCGGAAAATGCTTCGCAGGCTGGCGCGGCTGCACCTGGTGGGCGCCGGTGGCGGGGAGGCTGAGGGCCGCCGCAAAGCCCGCAGCCCCACGGGCTGTGGGGCCACGCGAGCGGCTGCCAAATAGCTTTCCAACAAGGCATGGCTTTCTCTCCTGGCTCTTCGGGAGTGGGAGCTGTCGCCAGAGCCGCGGCCCTACCGGAAAATGCTCTGCATGCTGGCGCGGCAGCGCCACGTGGGCGCCGGTGGCACCGAGGCTGACGGCCGCCGCAAAGCCCGCAGCCCCACGGGCTGTGGGGCCACGCGAGCGGCTGCCAAAGAGCTTTCCAACGAGGCATGGCTTTCCCTCCTGGCTCTTCGGGCTTGGGAGCTGTCGTCAGAGCCGCAGCCCTACCAGAAAATGCTTCCCAAGCTGGCGCGGCGGTGCCACATGGGCGCCGGTGGCGCCGAGGCTGACGGCCGCCGCAAAGCCCGCAGCCCCACGGGCTGTTTTGCCAGTCGAGCGGCTGCCAAAGAGCTTTCCAACGAGGCACGGCTTTCCCTCCTGACTCTTCGGGCGTGGGAGCTGTCGCCAGAGCCGCGGCCCTACTGGAAAATGCTTCGCAGGCTGGCGCGGCAGCGCCACGTGGGCGCCGGTAGCGCCAAGGATGACGGCCGCTGCAAAGCCCGCAGCCACACGGGCTGTGGGGCCACGCGAGCGGCTGCCAAAGAGCTTTCCAACGAGGCACGGCTTTCCCTCCTGGCTCTTTAGGCGTGGGAGCTGTCGCCAGAGTTGCGGCCCTACCGGAAAATGCTTTGCAGGCTCGTGCGGCAGCGCCACGTGGGCGCCAGTGGCGCCAAGGCTGACGGCCGGCGCAAAGCCCGCAGCCCCACGGGCTGTTTCCCTAGGTGAGCGGCTGCCAAAGAGCTTTCCAAAGAGGCACGGCTTTCCCTCTTGGCTCTTCGGGAGTGGGAGCTGTCGCCAGAGCCGCGGCCCTACCGGAAAATGCTTCGCAGGCTGGTGGGGCGGCGCCACGTGGGCGCTGGTGGCTCCGAGGCTGACGGCCGCCGCAAAGACCGCAGCCCCACGGGCTGTGGGGCCACGCAAGCGGCTGCCAAAGAGCTTTCCAACGAGGCACGGCTTTCCCTCCTGGCTCTTCGTGCTTGGGAGTTGTCGTCAAAGCCGTGGCCCTACTGGAAAATGCTTCGCAGGCTGGCGCGACTGCACCTGGTGGGCGCCGGTGGCGGGGAGGCTGACGGCCGCCGCAAAGCCCGCAGCCCCACGGGCTGTGGGGCCACGCGCGCGGCTGCCAAAGAGCTTTCCAACGAGGCATGGCTTTCCCTCCTGGCTCTTCGTGATTGGGAGCTGTCGCCAGAGCCGCGGCCCTACCGGAAAATGCTTCGCAGGCTGGTGCGGTGGAGCCACGTGGGCGCCGGTGGCCCCGAGGCTGACGGCCGCCGCAAAGCCCGCAGCCCCACGGGCTGTGGGGCCACGCAAGCGGCTGCCAAAGAGCTTTCCAACGAGGCACGGCTTTCCCTCCTGGCTCTTCGGGCTTGGGAGCTGTCGCCAGAGCCATGGCCCTACTGGAAAATGGTTTGGAGGCTGGCGCGGCGGCACCACCTCGGGCTGCGGGCTTTCCTGCTGCCTTCAGAGTCTCACAGCCACCCTTTCCCACTTGGCACCACGCCAGCCTCTAGCATTTCTATTATTAAGTCAAGACAGTGTACGACTTAACATCATACAGAGCGCTACACATCAATACATGCTCAAATTAAGCATAGCCACTGGAAAAATTGGCAATACAGTGCCATCGTATGTTACCAAGTGTCACATCTCATTGAAGACAATGACAGAGCGATGCAACGTCAAGCGTAACACAGTACTGGGCCGTGCGAGGCAATACGCCGTCACAGAATCAGCAATAGAGAAATTCACAACGGAGTGCGGTCTTACGATAGAATCTCTAAAGCCACCGTTAAGCCAGTGACAGGCGGTACAATGCCACACATTACAGTATACAGGGCAGTACAACCCGATTCGCAGACAAATAAATTAGAGCAAATTACAAGACTCCCAATACAGTACAGTACAATGCCAGACCGTCTCAGATGTCGGTCAAGACAATGCCAGGGCAATGCAGTGCAAGACATAACGTTATACAGGTCAGTACAAGGCAATACGCAGTCAAATGAAGAACAGTAAACTACAATACCCAAACCACACTGGCAAACAATGGCAAACAATCCCACATGTCGGTCGAGACAATGACAACGCGAGACAGAACACCGTGCAGGGCAGCGCAAGGCAGTACACAGTCAAATAGAGAACAGCTGACCAGAAAACCCGCACTACGCTGCCGTACGATCTCAAAACATCTCGGATGGCAGTCAAGGCAATTACAGGGCAAGACAAAGCACTACGTCGCAGTACACAAGGCAGTACAAGGCAATACTCAGTCAAATAAATAACAGACAGTCACAAAATTCACAGTGCAGTGAATTCACATGGGTCAGATGGCAACCAAAAGAAGGACAGGGCAATACAAGGCGAGAGGTAACCCAATACGGGGCCGGACAAGGCAATATGCAGTTGTGGCGGGTGGAGCGATTCACTTCAGTCCTGAGAGAAGTAGAGAAACATTTAGAAACATCAACACAGTGTTTCGACAAAGGCAGCAGTGAACGTAACATCCCTTTACCAGGTTCCGTGGCCACGTACCCCAGATCATTTATTGCACAGGGGCCAGGGTCAGACGAGCTGTTAGGGAGACCCTCCCGTCGAGCCACAACCCCCTTGCTTTCTAAACTCCTTCTTGAAGAGCAAAGTGCGGCTGGATCCAATTCCTAGCCCTGGACTTGGGCACCGGTTCACCTCTAAAGGATTGTATCCGCGCCATCAACCCTTTATATCACTGAGCTAAGGCTACGAGGTTTAGCGTGGTATTAGTCACTTACCGAGACTCTGTTGCGGCAAGGGATCTCTCAGCCTTGAGGAGCAGAACCTGAAGCAAGCGTCCCCGCTCAAGGGCACATCCTGGTGCTATGACAGACTATGACAGGCAATACTATGACAGGGCAATACAATGCGAGACGTAACTTTACACAGGGCAGTACAAGGCCAATACACAGTCAAATAGGGAATGACCGATCACAAAATTGATGCACGGTCAAATAGAGTACAACAGCCTAAGAAGCCCTCAATACAGTGCCTGTCAACGCCAGAATACATCAGATGGCTCGCAGCACGGTGAGAGGGCAATACGACGCAAGACTCAGGAAAATACAGGGCAGTACAAAGCAATACGTAGTCAAATATAGAACAGCCGATCAAAAACACCCTCAGTTCGGTGCGGTACAACCCCAGAGAGTGTAAAAGGACAGTTAAGACTATTTCATGGCAACACAACGCACAATGTAACACAATACAGGTTGCTACAACACGATACAGAATAATATAGGAAACAACCCATCAAAACGCCACAATACGGTGCAGTACGATCCCACACGGTCTCGGGTGGCAGTCAAAACAACTATAGGGCGACACGATCCAAGATGCAACATTACACGACAGAGCAGAACTGAAGACGCAGTCAACTAAATACCAACCAATTAGAAGAACCGCAATACAGTGCGGGAGAAAACAAAAATAAATGGAGATGCCAGTCAAGACAATGACAGAGCAATACAAGGCAAGAAATAACGCAATACAGGGCAGTACAGTGAAATACACGGTCAAATAAATAACTGATTAAGTATCCCGCAATACCGTGCGATGCAATGCCAAAACGCGTGAGACAGCAGTCGAGGCAGTGACAGAGCTATACAATGGAAGACGTAACAATGCAGGGCTGTACAACACCAAAATGTATCAGATGGCACTCAGAACAATAACATGGCGATACAATGCAAGCCGCAACACAATACAAGGTGGTAACAAGGCAATACACGGTCAAACACAGACTAACGAATAAAACCTGCACAATACGGATCGCTGCAATCCCAGAACATCTAAAGTGACAGTGAACGGAATGACGGGGCAGTACAATGCAAGATACAACACTAGACAGGGCAATACGCATTCAAATAACGCACAACCGATTAAAAAACCCACAATACACACCAGTACAATGCCGGAACAGATCAGATGGCAGTCCGGGCAAATAGAGGACAATACAATGCCAAACGTGATGCCATACAGGGCCGGACAAGGCAATACGCAGTTGTGGCAGGCCGAGCGGCTAACTTCGCTTCTAAGAGAGAAGCGGTGAAACATTCAGAAACATCAACACAGTGATTCTCCAAAGGCAGCAGCGCATGTGACGGCGCTTTACCAGATTCCATATGGCCACGCACCCCGGATTATTTACTGCCTAGGGGCCAGGGTCAGACAAGCTGTCAGGGAGACCCTCCCGTTGAGTCACGAGGCTCGGAAAGGACCCCCTTGCTTTCTAAACTCCTTCTCGGAGAGGAGTCTAGGTGCGGCTGGATCCAATTCCTAGCCCCGGACTTAGGCAACGGTTCACCTCTAAAGGATTGTATCTGCGCCATCGACCCTTTATATCACTGAGCTAAGGCTACAAGGTTTTGTATGCTATTAGTCACTTACTGAGAATCTGTTGCGGCAAGGCATCTCTATCTCGAGGAGCAGAACCTTAATTGAGCGTCCCTGCTCAAGGGGAGATCCTGGCATGGAGGCCCCTGCCATGCAGAAGTCAAAAGGCTCTTGGGCTGTCCACTATTTATGGGGTAAGCTAATTGACTTATAGTCACATCAGCACAGGAACAAAATATCTAGGTCCCCACTGTGTTGCCAACCATCCCCCAACTTCAAGTACCACTCAGAACAACTCCATGGATGATTGGGGCGCCAAAACGAAGGGGCGCCCGCACCACCCCAGCAGTCAAATAAGGAACAACCAATGGAACTTTCACAATAAATAAGTACAATCCCAGACAGTCCAAAGTAACAGCCAAGACAACGACAGACCAATACAGTGCAAGACCTAACATCACACAGAGCAGTAAAAGGCAACGCGCAGCCAAGTCAAGAACAGTTAAAATACCCATAATCCAGTGCAGCACTATGACACTGTCCCAAAACGCAGTCAAAACAATGACAGAGTAATGCAACACGAGCTGTAACACAATACAGGGCAGCACAAAGCAATACACAGTCACACAAAGAACAGCCAATTACAAAACCCACAACAGAACGCCCTACGATCTCAGGAAGTCTCAGAGGGCAGTCACGGCAAATACAGGGCAATACGGTGCAAGATAACACAATACAGGCCACTGCCAGCCAATACTCAGTCAAATAAATAACAGACAGTCAAAAAATTCACAATGCAGTGCACTACTATGACACCATGGGTCAGGTGGCAATCATGACAACGATAGGGCAATACAAGGCAAGACGTAACCCAACACGGGGCCGGACAAGGCAATATGCAGTTGTGGCAGGTGGAGCCATTCACTTCACTCCTAAGAGAAAAGTAGAGAAACATTCAGAAACATCAACACAGTGATTCTCCAAAGGCAGCAGTGCGCATGACGGCGCTTTATCAGGTTCCGTGGCCACGGACCCTGGATTATTTCCTGCCTAGGGGCCAGGGTCAGACGAGCTGTCAGGGAGACCCTCCCGTTGAGTCACGAGGCTCGGAAAGGACCCCCTTGCTTTCTAAACTCCTTCTCGGAGAGGAGTCTAGGTGCGGCTGGATCCAATTCCTAGCTCGGAGAGGACCCCCTTGCTTTCTAAACTCCTTCTCGGAGAGGAGTCTAGGTGCGGCTGGATCCAATTCCTAGCCCCGGACTTGGGCAACGGTTCACCTCTAAAGGATTATGTCTGTGCCGTCAACCCTTTACATGGCTCATAAAAAACAGCTGATGAAGGAAGTGACAATATGGTGGCCTACAACGGCAGAATAGATCAGATGACAATCAAGACAACAACAGAGCAATACAATGGAAGACGTAACACCACACGGGGCCGGACAAGGCAATACACAGCCACATCAGAACCCATGAGAGACATCAAACTACAGTCCAGACCTAGGACAGATTCTCTAACGTGACCGTCAAGACGACAGGGCAATGCAATGCAAGATGTAACACAGGCCATATGCAGTTGTGGCGGGCGCAATGATAAAATTCACTCCTAAGAGAGAGGTAGAGAAACATTAACAAACATAACAGTGATTCACTAAAGGTAGCAGCGCACGTGATGGCACTTTACCAGGTTCCATATGGCCACGCACCCCGGGTCATTTACTGCCTCAGGGCCAGGGTCTGACACGCTGTCTGGGAGACCCTCCCGTTGAGTCACGAGGCTCGGAAAGGACCCCCTTGCTTTCTAAACTCCTTCTCCGAGAGGAGTCTAGGTGCGGCTGGATCCCATCCTCGCCCCGGACTTGGGCAACGGTTCACCTCTAAAGGATCATATCTGCGTGATCAAACCCTTCGTATCGCTCAGCTAAGATGGCAAAGTCTGGCATGCTGTTAGTCACTTACCCAGAATCTGTTGCGGCAAGGCTTCTCTCAACCTAGAGGAGCAGAACCTTAAGTGAGTGTCCCCGGGAAACGCTGGCAAACAGGCCGCTGCCTTGCAAGGAAGCTCAAAGGGCTCTTGGTCTGTCCGCTAGGTCTATAGCAAGCTAACTGACTCACAGTGTCTTGACTCTGGTGCCAGCCACCCCACAAAGTTCAAGTGCCACTCGTAGCGACTCCTGCTGGTCGTTATAGCTCGAGCAGCAGCCTGGAGGAAAAAGGGGGGTGACATCGCAACAGCGGTCAAATACAGAACAACCGGTTAAAAATTGCACAATACTGTGCCAGAGACTCTAAAATAACTGGCAAGACAACGACAGGGCAACACCATGCAAGATCTAACCTTACACAGGGCAGTACAAGGCAACATACAATCAAATGCAGAGCAGACAATGAAAGAATTGACGGTACGGTGCCATACAACGGTAGAATATATCAGATGTCGGTCACCACAATGACAGAGCAATACAAGGCAAGACGTAACGCGATACGGGGCCCTACCAGGCGACACAGTCAAGGAAACAACAACCCATGAAAGAATTCACAATACAGCGCGGTCCTAGGACGGAACGTGTAAAATGACCGTCGAGACAGTGACAGGGCAATACAATGCAAGACACAACACCATACCAGGTGGTAACAAGGCAACATGCAGCCAAACGAAGAACAACCGATTAAGAAACCCAGCATACGTTCAACTGTAATACCAGAAAACATCAGAAGGCAGTCAAGACAACGACAGCACACTATAACATGAGAAGTAACACAATACACAGCAGTACAAGGCATTACACAGTCAAATAAAGAAGAACCGATTAAAAACCACACAATACAGTGCGGTGCGATGCCAGAGTGGATCAGAAGGCAGTCGAGACTATGACGGGGCAATATAATGCAAGATGTTACACAATACAGGGCGGTACAAGGCATTAGAAAGCCAGATGAAGAACAACCGATTAAAAAACCCGCAATACAGCGTGGTACGAGGCCCGAACAGATCAGAAGGCAGTCAAGGCTACGACGGGGCAATATAACACGAGACATAACGCAATAGAGGGCGGTACAAGGCATTACACAGTCAAAGAACAACCGATTAAAAAAAAAAAACCACGCAACACGGTGTGGTACGATGCCAGAATAGAACACAGAGCAATCAAGAGCGTGACGGGGCAACACGATGCGAAACCGATACTGAGTGAGGCGGAGCAATACTATTTCAAATATACAAGAACATAGTACGGAACCAAATTCTTAAGCGTACGACACAAGACCATCTCAAATGGCAGTCAAGGAAGTTACTGAGCAACGTAATCCCGATTTGCACAAAATGGTGCCATCAGGCACCATCACGTCCATCAACACTAAGTTGTACTGCAACTGTACCCCGCATCACACGCGCCGTACCCTTCTGCTCACCTGCTCCGCATGGATTCTGGGTTTGGACTTTGTGGCACACTCTGGTTCTGGCACCTAAAACACCTAAGACACACAATATTACTGTTGAGCTTACAGGAAACCACCACCCCCATGCGCTACCTCTCTGCTACCCAGCTCACCTCCAACGCTCGTCCGGCTCCGGATGCCTGCGGCGCCTGCAAAACCAAAGACAAACACTCCCCTGAGCCGCAATGTAGCACTGGGCTATTAGACGCCAACGTGTCCACAACCGCCTCACTTGCTGGGACTCCTCAGTGGGTGCGCAGCATCGCCCCTCTGACCCTGCATGTCACACCAACCGAAGAAACACACGCCGAGATACTGCCCAAAACCCTACCAAATTCCCCATCTCCCACTCCCTCACCTTGCCCGCCCATCCTCCCCCGAGGCGTGCAACCTGAAGGCTCGCAAACCACCCATAAAACCCAACAGACATGGGTTGCTTTAAAACTTGAAAGTTGCTCCCTCTGAGGCAGATGTGATAAGGTCAGCAGCGGCGGGTGGGCTGAAGTGACTGACTCATCCCCATCCCCACATCCCATGTCATTCATTGCTTCAAAACTTCAAATTGGAAAGAACCAATACATACAGTACTCAGAGCCACATCTTCTCTCTAATACCACGTGCTGACTCACCTTCTTACATTGCTCTCCTCTCCTACGCTGCCCCGCCAAGCTTGTCCTGTTGCATCTGCAAGAACGACATCAGAGAAATCACCCTGAGGCAGAGCAATAGAGTCATAACAACAAAAAGCCTTGCACCTTTTTACAAATACCATCTAAGGTCCAAATACAACCGTACACAAAGAAAATTACAAAAAAAAAAATCCGCACCAAAACCAGCTGTACCCTCTTCCACATGAACTCTTCTTCACTGCTGCTGTATTGCCTTTCCAACATGCCTCTGCTCTTCCCAAACAAAACAGAAGAGGTGTCTACACAGCCTCCCAAAGGCTACCCTGAGACAACTCTAACACCTTTGCCCCGATCTACTGGGATTCATGTACTACATATAGACTCTCCACAGGATTCCGCCCACCCTGGACACTACGTGCCCAGGCAGGGCAGCCCCGAGCCAAACACTCACGGTTACGGACAGACACTACACGGAACGCTACGAACGACACGCCTCAAAGATGAGAGAAAACTCTCAGCAAGAAAGATGACACGGGGACCAAAGTCACCGTCGTGCAAGAAAATCTGTGGGATCGTGATGATGTCAACATGAAGACGCTCTACGGAACCCCCTGAAGCAAACTGTAGAACGTGATGGTACGTAATAAGAATGGACTGTTGAGCCCGCTAAGATGGACGTGCAGGAAGTCTGGCTTCAAGACCTAAGAACGTAACGACGCAGGGAAGAACTCCCAGACGTGGAAGTGGGCCGTCCAGAAACTTCCGAGAGGCAAGATTGATGCACGCTTTAAGATGCTAACGCAAGAAGAGCATCAGATGAATGGTGCTACGCCCACAGGCCCAAGCATTCGAGACCCTAAGGATGACGCCCAGGGCCCCACGTCGTGCTCCTGGAGCTCAAAGATGACCTCGAGACCCAAGAAGGGGCGAAGATACACAACACAGACCACATGAACGACATGACAACACGCACGGGCTGGAACTGCCCTGCCCGGGACACGCTAGCGTCACACTGAGCAGTAAGCAACATCCTTTACCTTCCTAAATATGACTGTGCCCCGGGACAGCCCTCGCCACTACGCTAACGTCAAAGACCCCATTTTGCAATTGTCCACCTCGGCCCCTCTCCGGCGCCTGACTGTCAACTTAGCTTTTGGAGGGCCAGCCATCTGAATCCTTCTTCGATGCGGTCCGCAAAAACCAGCCATCCGATACATTTCCGCAGTCACCAGGTTCCTCCTCTTCCTCTGCAAAAGGAAAATAAAACATAATCCCAGAGGCCGCCACAGCACCAGCAATAAGCATCCTGAGAGGAGATGCCAACCTCTTCGACGACACGCTCAGCCTCCCGAATGCCGTGGCGTTCTGCTTGCCCGCTCTGCGCCGATTCCGGAGTCCGAGGCTGCAATGATAGTTATTCACAGCACCTAAGAGACCAAGAAACACAACATTACCACTGCGCTTCTGCCAAACCGCCACACCATCAACTCCTATCTTCTGTCTTCATTCACATGAAAAAAAAAGTACCCAATTGTATTCATAGAGGCGCCAGTCACATCTTCCCTCTAATGCCACATGCCGAGCCACCTCCGTACAGCGCTCCTCTCGGCTCCCCTACGTCACCCTGCACATCTCATCTCTCGGCATCTAAAAAGAGAAAAAAAAAAAAATCCAACATTACGCCGATGCAGAGCGATAGCTTAATTCCAAAGGTCTTGTTTCTACTTCGGAACACTGTTCAATTAGATCCAACTACAGCCTGCCATCAAAAAAAAAAAAAAAACCACAGAAAAAGCCCACAAACATTACACCCCACACAAAGCAGCCTGAACATCTTTGAGATACTGTGTCCTTCACTGACTGTGAACAGCCTCTCCGACTTGGCTCTGCTTATGCCAACACCCACTAATAAAACACCCACGCACCCAACCTACTGAGAGCAAATTAATTCCAGATGACTACCCAACCTTTGCCTCGGTCGCCACAGATCCACATATTAACTGTAGACTCTCGTCACTATTCTGCCTGCCCTGGACTCTACACACCCGGGCAGGGGGGCTCCGAGCCAGACACACACACAAGCACAGACCAACACTACACAAAACGCTAAAAACAACGCATCTCAAGGATGAGAGAAAACTCTCAGCAAGAAGGATGACACCCAGACGGAAGTCACCGTCGGGCAAGACGACCTGGAGACCGTGGTGGTGATGTGAAGAGGCTCTATGGAAGCCCCTGAAACAGAGTGTAGGACATCATCATCTGTGATAAGAAGGGACTGTCAAGACTGATAAGATGTATGCGGGGGAAGCCTGGCTTCAAGACCTAAGAACATAATGACATAGGGAAGAAGTCCCAGTTGTAGACGCGGGCCATCCGGAAACTTCCAAGACGCAAGACCAATGCAAGCTTTAAGCTTCTAACGCAAGACGACCAGCAGCCGAATGGTGCTATGCCCATGGGTGCAGGCGTTCGAGACCCTAGGGATGGCGCCTGAGGCGCCATGCCGTGCTCCTGGAGCTTAAAGACGACCTCGAGACCCAAGAAAGGTCTAAGACACAGAACACGGACCACACGAAAGACAACAACACACACAGGCTGGAACCACCCTGCCCGGGAATGCCGAACAGTAAGCCGCATCCCTTACGTGCCTAAAGGAGACTGCCCTCCAGGACAAACCTCTCCCCTACGCCAACTTCAAAGACACCTTTTTGCAATTCTCAACCTCGTCCCCTCTCGAGCGCCAGTCTCTCAACTTAGCTTTTGGAGGGCCAGGGGTCCGAATCCATCCTTGAGGCAGTCCACAGAAAACAGCCATCCAGTACGTTCCTGTGGTCACCAGCTTCCTCCTCTTCCTCTGCAAAAGGAAAAGAAAAAAAAAAGTTATCCCAAAAGCAGCCACAGCACCAGCAATAAGCATCCTGAGAGGAGATGCCGACCTCTTCCACAACACCCTCAGCCTCATGAACACCGAGGCATTCTGCTCGCCCACTCAGCGCCAATTCCAGAGTCTGACGCTGCGGCAACAGTTATTCACGGCACCTAAGATACCAAGAAACACAGCATTACCACTGCGCTACTGCCAAACCACCAGTCCCGTGCTCCTCCTCGATACTATCTGGCTCGCCTCAAATGCGAGAGCCTAGAGCACACCAGGCTCCGACGACACCCGAACCCATCTGCAAAACCTGTCCAAGAAGGACTCATGAACCCGGCTACCTTTTCTAGCCCTCCCCCAGTGCCAAAACTTTAGAAACCCCTTCTCTTCTCCCTGAGCTGCCAGGGAAGGAGCCCCACTTCTTCCCCATAGATCCCACCCTTTATTTGCCAGCCCGAACACCCGGCGTTGGACACTTCTTGAGAGCCACTCTTCCCAGCCTCTCCCTGCGTCCCACCACCACCTCCTATCTTCTGTCTTCCCACGGACTCTGGGCTCTGCTGCAGACCCACAGAGTCAGTGAAGCCCTGATCTGACCTATACCAGGGGCCTGTCACAAGCCGCAAAGGCTCCAGGGACACGGCAAAACCCTGAGCACGGTGGGGGAAGGTGACAAGGCACCCCACATCCTGAAATACGTTATGCTTTATGGCCCTGCTGCTTTCCTGAGAAATGTGGAAACTCCATCTACAGCTGCAGACAAGGTGCTCACCCAGTCCCTGCAAAGTAATCTCATCATCTGCCCGATTGAGACAAATTCTATTGGCATCTTATCTGGGATACAGCAAAGCTAGTGGGGGAAAAAAAAAAAAAAACACAAACAAGAAAGTTCCGTCTTCAATACAGTCAGGGATTCCAGGAAAATGCGCCATGCCTGGAAGAGAGAAAACCATACCCTTAAACTATCTCACCGCCCCCTAAGACTCATTACCACGCGACTCACCTGAAAAACCACAAGGAAGAGAACCGGCACATGAGGCCGCTCTCTACTATACACGCTGCCAAACCTCACCTGGTCCTGAAGGTCTTGCCACCTCCAGCTTCTTACCTGCTATTCTCTAAATGGGATAACATCTCCACCCAAGGAGCTGAGCCGCCTCCAAAGCTGCAATCGACTGAAGGACAGGCAGAGCTCTGACCCTGGAGACACCTGGCAGCAGAACGAGCTGCCCCAGCAGAGGCTGTGGGTTATATACCCCGGGCCCCGCCCAACGCCCTTCCCACCAGCACCTGGGAAAGGGCCTGGCTGACCTCCACAAGGCATAGAGCCTGCCAGAGGAAAAGCTGCTCCTTTCCTCACAGGCCTGAGAAGTACAGCATGCAAAACACCAAAACGGAGAAAGCGACCCTTAGAGGAACGGACAATATGTGCTCTTTTATTACAACTACATCAACTGTGTCAGCAACAGGGCCCGGTAGGTAAGTAAACTTAATTAAACTTCTGCAGGGCGTAGACATAAAGAGAAAGACATCATCCTAACCTAAATAGGCCAGAAGATCATGAAGCACAGTAACAATATTTTTATCAAGACTCAATGTGCTTTAGTTTCCTTGTAAAAGAAACCCCACAACGAGTCATACAGCATTTCTAGCAAGACGACGCATATTATCCGACTTCTGCCAGAACTGTGTTCTGGATCGGACCGACAGACAGAGTGCAAGCAGAGGCTTGTGTGCCGCCTGTAATGCAGTGGCTGAGAAAGAACCAAGGCTTGGGGCCGCCGCTCTCCTCGGCCGAGTCTGCTCCGGTGCCCTGTCTGTCATCATTGCTGTTGTGCCTTAGGCCATGCAGTAAAACAAGTGACACATGCTCCCTTTTAACTTCTCTCCTGAGGCAGAAAAGAACAAGAGAGAGAGACTTAGGGACTGAAAGATAAACTGAACTGTAATGAAATCTTAACAGCAAAATAATACCAAGAAAAGACAACAGTAACAAGAAAACAATTAAATATATACAGGACATACACAACCCGATACAGAGCTCCCAGGATGACCGCTGCTTCACTGGCAAAGTCCGGAACCAGACTCCGTGACAGTCCGGAACCAGACTCCGGACCTGGTTGCATAAATGCACGGATCGAGGTCAAAGGACAATGAACAGACAGAGGAGTCTTCAGAGGCCAGACAACAGGTACCGACCCCTTTGATCCCTCCGCTTTTATACTGAGCGTGATGAGGATGGGATGGAATACCCTATCAGTCAGATTCGGGTCACCGGTCCCGTCTACTCTTCACTATGGGTACAACCCCTCTACGCTTTTCTGCTTCCAACCCTCCAACAGGGCATATATAAAAGTTAGCTGGGCTGTGCTGTTGTAGGAATAAGTATAAGCAAGAGCCTCTCCGCACGGCATCCCTTCGCATTAAGTGTAAATATAAGTTCTTGGTGCTCTGAAGGCAGATACTACCTGAAAAATACGTCATTATTTTCAGAGAGTTCACTTCATTGGAAGAGACTTACCTGAAAAGTAAAGTGACTGCAAACAACACCAGTTCTGTTGTACCTCAGACCAGCACTTCCACACATGGCTACGTAACCTCACATTCACATGAAAAAAAGAAGAAGTGGCCAAATGTATTCATGGAGCCGCCGGTCACATCTTCCCTTTAAGACCTCGGGCTCAGCCACCTTTGTCCTGCACCCCCATCAGCTCCCCTGTGTATCCCTGGCCACCTCATCTCTCTGCATCTGAAAAAAAAGCAACACACCAACATCAAACATTACCCTAATGCAGAGCAGTAGCTTAATTCCAAAGGTCTTGTTTCTACTTAGGAACCCTGTTCACATAAGTCCAACTACAGCCTGTCATCCAAAGAAGAGACGCCTGCAAACATTACACCCCACACAATGCAGGTTTACCATCTTTGAGATACTGTCCCCTCCACTAGCCATGAACACCCTCTCCAACTTGTCTCCGCTTATGCCAGCGCCCACTAATGAAACACCCATCCACACAGCCTCTCGAAAGCTAATCAATTCGAGACGACTGAGCAACCTTTGCCTGGGTCTAGACAGATCCTCATATTCAGTACAGACTGCTGTCGTGATTCTGCCTACCCTGGACGCTACACACCCAGGCAGGGCAGCCCCAAGCCAAACACACACAGACTGACGCTACACAGAACACAACAAACGACGCGCCTCAAGGATGAGAGAAAACTCTCAGCAAGAAGGATGACACCGGGACCAAAGTCATCGTCGGGCAAGACAGCCTGCAGGACCGTGATGGTGACGATGTGAAGAGGCTCCACAGAACCCCCTGAAACAAAGTGTAGAACTTCACAGTTCCTGAGAAGGGACTGTTGAGCCTGACAAGATGGACACACAGGAAGCCTAGCTTCAAGACCTAAGAACTTAACGACACAGGGAAGAAGCCCCAGTCGCTGACGCGGGCCATCCAGAAAGTTCCAAGATGCGAGACCGATGCACGCTTTAAGATGCTAATGCAAGAAGAGAGGCAGACGGTTGGTGCTACGCCCACGGGTGCAGGTGTTCGACACCATAAGGATGGCACCCAATGCACATTCCGTGCTCCTGGAGCTTAAAGATGATCTCAAGACCCAAAAAAAGGGTCTAGGATGCAAAACACAGACCACACGAACGACACGACAACACACACAGGCTGCAACTGCCCTGCCTAGGATGCGCTAACATCACACTGGACAGTAAGCTACATTGTTTACCTGCCCAAAGGAGACTGTGCCCCAGAACAGCCCTCCCCCCTACACTAACGTCAAAGACCCCATTACACAATTGTCAGCCTCCACCCCTCTCCAGTGCTGGTCTCTCAACTTAGCTTTTGGAGGGCTAGCATCTGATTCCATCCTCGACGTAGTCCACAAAACACAACCATCCGATACGTTCCTGCAGTCACCGGCTTACTCTTCCTCTGCAAAAGGAAAAGGAAAAGAGAAAGTCATCACAAAAGCAGCCACAACACCAGCAATAAGCATCCTGAGAGGAGATGACGACCTCCTCCACAAAACCCCTCAAGCCTCCTGAATGCTGATGCAGTCTGATTGCCTGCTCCACACAGATTCTAGAGTTGGATGCTGTAGCGACAGTTATTCACGGCACCTAAGATACCAAGAAACACAGCATTTGCACTGCGCTTCTGCCAAACCACCAGTCCTGTGCTCCTCCTCAATACTATCTGTCTTGCCTCAAATGCGAGAGCCTAGAGCAGACTAGATACCATCAACAACCAAACCCAATTACAAAACTGGTTTGAGAAAGACACATGAACCCGCCTCCCTTTCCTAGCCATCCCCCTCCTGAACCATCAGGGAAGGAGGCCCACTGCTTCCCCACAACTCCTGCCCCTTATTTTCCAACTGCTCCTCAGGACCTGCTGTTCTGAGCCCTGCCCTGTGTTTGGCAGGCACCTCCTGTCTTCCGCCTTCATAGAGACTCCGGGCTCTGCTACAGACCTGGAAAGCCGGGAAAACAGTTACAGAACCTACTGGTAGCCTCCCGCAAGAGCTTTAGGGCCACCGTGATACCCTGCATGCTCTGGGGCAAAATGATGAGCCATCCCTGCTGCTTCCTCAAAACAAACAAACTCAATATATAGATACGTACAAAACACTCACCCTAAATCCTACTCCAGTATCTCATAACACACACAATTAAGACTAATAAAAACACCAACTAACATAGTGTACATCAAAATTGGAAAAAAACACAAGATTTTATCTTCAATGAAGTCAGAAATTATAGTAAAACACACCACCTGCCATAAGCAAAAAAAAAAAGATACATACTATTAAGCCATTTAAACAAACCAAATGCTCCCTACAAAACTAAAGATATGGGGGGAAAAAAAAAAAAGATAACATACAACTCCACTTTCTATGGCAACCACCCTTACATTGAGAAGCCTTACCTCTGATGTCTTACCTATGCTAGTTTAAACGCTAAAACAAGCCTTCCCAAACAGCTGCACAAGCTCCAAAACAACTCTTAAGAAGCTCCAGAGCTCCGACCCTGGAAAAGACCAGCAGCAGAACAAGGTCCTGCCCTGAAGCTGTGGCTCATATACCCCGGGCCCCACCTGAGGCCCTCAGGCCCCACCCACCACCTTTCCCACAATCCCCTGGGTAAAGGGTGGGGCCAACCCCCAGAAGCATAAAAGCACCTGAAGGTGCAGCAGGTGTTGTTATTTGCTTTAAGTTTACTATTTACAAAGTAGTGAAGAGTGACCCTTGATAGAAAAAGCATTATCTGCTCCTCCCTTGCAGCTACACCTATTGCATCAATGACATGTCCAGGTGAGCAATTAAGTTATTTTTTTATGGAATGTAAATAGAAAAAAAATAAACATCAGACTTATCTCTATAGAAAAGTAGCTTATTCAATGCAATGATAACAGTATTATTAAAATTTATGTACTTGAGCGTCCTTCAAAAAAAAAATACAAACCCAAACACAATCTATTACTATGGGGTCATTCCTTATTTCTAGCAAGACCGTGTGTACTAACGAACTTCTGCCAGAACCCCTTTTTGGATGGGAGTGAATAACAAAACAGAATCAGATTCTATGAGAAAACTTTCTCAAAAACATTTTCCTCTGTGAAATAAGTTATTTATTGTAAATTGCTAGCAATTTAAAGTCATATTGATAATCTCATTTTGACTTGTTACTCAACAGCACTACTTGAGTCCCAAAATACAGAAAGCAACAAAAAAGCATGGAATTACAAGTCATGTATTTCCTGAACCTGCATAAAGCACCCTAATTAACATCTAAGTAGCTAGAACAAAAACAAATTTATATACATAAACTCATATTTTACAATAGGTATAAAAATGAGAAATTCTTCTTTATTTCAATGCCTCATGCCCATATAGACAGGTTTTATTCCATTTTTAAACACACATTCCCCCCATGAATTTTCAGGCATTTTTAGGTTGTGAACTGCCTCTTTTGGGGGGGACCCAGTGTGACAACCCACACCCCCCCGGAAAAGGTCTTCTTTTGACTTAGAAATACCATCTGGAGTACAATTACAGCCTGACATTAAAAAAAAAAAAAAAACAAGCTACACAAACATCACACCCCACACAAAGCAGCTTTAACATCTTTGAGATGCAGTCTGCTTCACTACTGCTGAACAGCCCCTCCCACATAGCTCTGCTCATCCCAAAAAAACCCTTAATTAAAGAGCTGCCCACACCACCTGCTGATGGCTAACTTGATGGGAGTTGACTGTACCACCTTGGCCTCAACAGTCTCATTAGATCAATGTATTAACCATATACTCTTACTGCTGTTCCCCCTACCCCTGACTCTACAGCCCCAGGCAGCGCAGCTCCAAGCCAAACACACCCACGTGCAGCCCAACACCACACAGCACTAGAGACAACGTGACTCCAAGATGAGAGAAAACTCTCCACAAGAAGAGCGACTTTCAGACAAGAGACGCTGTCGGGCAAGAAGAGCGACTTTCAGACAAGAGACGCTGTCGGGCAAGAAGAGCGACAGGGCTGCAGCGCTGACACGACCAGGCTCTACAGCCAAGCCATAAAAGAGTCAAATGTAACGGACCATTCCAAGAAGTTCCTGTCAAAACGGAGATGACGTATGTGCAGGAAGCATGGCTTCAAGACCCGAGAACGTAAGGATGCAGGGAAGAAATCCCAGTGCGTAACAGCAGGTGGCTAGAACGGCTAGGGCTCAGAGAAGAGAGCTGCTCAGGCAGCCGGGAACGACGCTGCAGAAGAGGACCATTCAGAAACTCCTGAGAGGCAAGTCCTATCTGCACTTTAAAATTGTTATGCAAGAAAAGAAGTGCCCATTGGGCACTCTGCCAATTAGCACAGGCATTTGAGACCCTACAGGTGGTGCCCGAGGCACATGCTGTGCTCCTTGAGTGCAAAGAGAAATAAGGACACCAAAACTTAAGGAAAGTCCAAGACACAGAAGACAGAGCACACAAACTACACAACCAAAGACACAGGCCAGAACTGCCCTGCCCAGCACACGCTAGCTTTGTGCTGAAAAGTAACCCACTCCCTTTACCTACTCAGAGGAGACTGCTCCCGCATAGCCCTCTGCTCTAGCCTGACTTTAAAACTCCTCCCTGAAACTGTCAACCTTGGCCCCCCTCCAGCACCTGTCCCTCTACTTCGCTTTCAGAGGGCCAGTGGTCTGAATTCATCCTTGACAAAAAAAAACACAACAAACAGCTAACTGATGTGTTCCTGCAGTCACCATGTTCCTCTTCATCAGCAAAACAAAAAGAAATCACAGCTCCAGCAGTGACCACCATGACAGTAGATGCCAACCTCTTCCACAACACCCTCATCCTCAGAGGTGCCATGGCAATCCACTCACCTGCTTCACGTCGATTCCAGTCAGAGGCTGCAGCAACAATTATTTATGGCACCTAAGATACCAACAAACACAAAATTACCATTGCATTTCTGCAAAATCATCAGTCCCGTGCTCCTCCTCCACACTGTCCAGCTCACCTCAAATGCAAGAGACTAGAACAGACCAGACCCTGTCGACACCCAAATCCAAATGCAAAACCGATATGACAGAGACTGATGAACCCACCTCCTTTTCCTAGCCAGCCCCCAGCGCCAAAACTTTAGAAACCCCTTCTCTTCTCCTCAACCGTCAGGGAAGGAGCCTCACTTCTTCCTGACAGCTCCCATCCTGTATTTGCAACCCTGAACCCCCTACGCCAGCTGCTTCTCAGGAGCAGCTCTTCTGAGCTGTGCCCTGCGTTTGGCAGGCACCTCCTATCTTCTGTCTTCCCACAGACTCTGGGCTCTGCATCAGACCCACAAAACAAATAATGTCCTGACACAATCTATGAGGGGCCTGCTGCCCGCTGCAAAACCTCTAGGGACACCGTGGCACTCCATGGGCAACGGGGAAAGGTGATGAGCCATGCCATACCCTGAACGACGCTATGCCTTATGTCCCTGCTGCTTTCTTGAGAAATGCTGGTGCCATATATGCAGATGCATACAAAACGCTCACCCTAACCCCCATAAGATAATCTCATCATCAACCCAATTAAGAGAAACAATATCAGCAATTTACACAGCATACTGCAAAACTGGTGAAAAACCCACAGTTCTATCTTCAATAAAGTCAGAAATTCTAGGAAAACGCAGTGCTCCTAGAACAAAGAAAAGCATACTATTAAACCATCTGGGCACCCCTTAAACACTCATCACAAAGTTATGACCCGAAAAAAAAAGGAGCATACCAGTCAACTTTCTACCATACAGGCAGCTGGATGTTTACTGCTCCCGAAGGTCTCAGCTCAGCCTTCTCACCTCTGCCTCCCTAAATGCCGAAACACGCCTGCCCAAACAGCTGAGCCTGTCCCAAAGCTGCAGCAAAGCGAGGGACCAGCAGAGCACCCACCCCACGGGGCCCAGCAGCAGAATGAGCTCCTGAGCCCGGGCTGGGGCTCGTGTACCCCGGGCCCCGCCCACCGCCCTTCCCACAATCCCCTGGGAAAGGGGCAGGGCCAACCCCCAGAAGACGTGAAGGCGGGTGGCAGCGGGAGCAGCAGCTTTGCTTCTCCTGCCTTAAGTTCCCAGCAGGCGAAGCGCCTCCCCTTTTTATTTCCATTTGGGACTAACCTCTGGTGATTCTCTTACCGCTTTTGTGTGATTTCTGTCCAGTTGTTGCTGTGGAGAAGAGAGCTCTGCAGGGGTTGCATTATTTTTGCGATCTTCAGATATTTTTGTGGTTAACTGATAATCGTGTTTTATCGTTTTGGAAGAGTGTTGGAAGCATATGATTTCCAGAAGACTTATGAGCATTTACGGACGGGCTCCTGGAGGACTAAAGTGCCATAGAGACGCGCGTCGGAGGACTGAGGGGGCACTTCCGGGGTCGTGGAGGACCGAAGTGCCACGGAGACGCGCGTCAGAGGACTGAGGGGGCACTTCCGGGGTCGTGGAGGACCGAAGTGCCACGGAGACGCGCGTCGGAGGGCTGAGGGGGCACTTCCGGGGTCGTGGAGGACCGAAGTGCCACGGAGACGCGCGTCGGAGGACTGAGGGGGCACTTCCGGGGTCCTGGAGGACCGAAGTGCCACGGAGACGCGCGTCGGAGGACCGAGGGGGCACTTCCGGGGTCCTGGAGGACCGCGAGGTCACGTAGATGGAAACCCGGAAAACTGCCGGGCACTGACGGGGCCGTGGTAACGTGTAAGAGCCGATGCGGAGGGGCCGATGGCCGCTCTGGAGGCCGGGCGGGCGGCACCGATGCCGCTCCAGGTGGCGCGGAGCTCGCCAGAGTCCCGGCGGTCCTGGTTCGCCCTCCGGCCGCCGCTCTCTTGAGACTGCGGCCGGACGGGCCTCCGCGAAGCCGCGCCTGCGCACCAGCTGCGGAACCCACGCGGCGCCGGCGGCGGGGGCCGAGGGGGGCCGGGAGGCGCGGGCACTGCGCATGCGCCGCCCCCCACCTGCAGGACGCGCCTTCAGCCGCCAGGCGGCAGCACCCGCTCCGGTATTGACACACATCTGTACGTTTAGGGAATTTACGTTGCCCATTTCCTACGTTAACGCTTTTGATACCGAATATCTATTTAGGCTGTCTGCCTACACACCTAGTTTGACACTAATATCTTTTTATAAACGCATCTAAGTATCTTTATATTCTAGGATCTTTCATATAACACAGAATCACAGAATCCTTAGAGACAGAGGTTTTTATTTTGAACTTTTACATACATAATTTATATATATGTATGTTTCTCATTCCCTATTTCAATGCATCCTGCCCATAGTTACAGGTTTTCACATTTTTTAATGCATCCCAAGAATTTTCAGACATTCTGGGGCCGCGACCCACTTCTTTTGGGGGGGCAACTCCACGTAACCCCCCCCCCCATCTCCCACTCACCTGCTCCTCTGCTGCATCATCGCTGCCCCAGTGACATCGGGGTGCCCCAAATGACACCATCACCCCCCAAGACACACACACACAGACACCCTTCTATTCACCCCAAAAAAAGGCTTAAAACGCCCAGACCCAGGGCTGGCCCCTTCTCCTCAGGGGGGCTCCGCCACCGGCTGCAAACCTGGGCTGGGGCATCTCTCGAGCAGCACGAGACGCCTACGACGAGGCACCTGGAAAACAAAAATCCCCAATTATAGCTCAGCATCCCAAAAAAACAGCACAGAAGAGAGCAGAGGAATTCCGTCAGACGGAGGGACGGGACAGGAGCTGGGGAAACAGCTCAGCTCGAAATACAGCACAGCCTTCAAAAGCCAGCGCCATTTGAACTCTTAAAAGTCAGGATTAAGACTAATCAGTGCCATTTTGAACACGTTCTTAGCATAAGGGCGAACCCTCCGGCTGGTGCTGGGAAACACCTGGCCCTTTCCCTTTCACTGAGAAGGTGTGCATGAAGTTTACATCCACCCAGTGAAAATACTTACCCTGTGAAAGTACTTGGCTTTCCTTCGGCGCTAATTTAACTTGCACAGCTGTGAACGGATACTATTAAACTATCCGTCTCCAAAATACACAGCTATGATTTGACCACGGGGGGTTTTTTGTGTGCTACACGAGGAGGAGGAGGGATATCGGGGCAGCGGCGCTGCCCGAGAGAGACACTACTGGCTGCCGGGAAAAGGCGGCACTGAAAGCCAGACAGAAGTACTTCAGAGCACTCTGCCAAAAAAACGGGGGGGAAAACCGCGTAACATTCAGTTGTCTCTCCTTTTAAACATTTCGAACAAATACCTAACTGCCCAGGTACACCTCATAAATTGTACACTACAGCCGTTTAGGCGGCTGCAGTTTAAACTACGCAAGTCAGTTTGTCGATTATACAACTCTCACTTTTTTTTTTTTAGCTTCATTTAACATAGAAAAATCAGTGAGAGAAAAAACTCCTCCAAATGGTTTTACTTTTGGGGGCGGGGAATCAAATCGCCGGCGCCGCGATCCGTAGGGCTACCAAAAAGGACCGGCAGATTCGCGAATGCTTTTGGCTGTGCTGAAGGCGCAGAGGAACGCGTTTTTATGGTATCTCGACTGTTCCAACCGAGAACCCAAAGGCCGGCGATGCCAGCAACTGGGGGGAGACGCGCGGCACTTGGGCCTGCGGAAGGAAATGAACTTCCTCCCGAGGTTACAGAAAAAGGACATTGTTGAAGCCGTAACTCACCAAAACCACAACCAAAACCACAGGATTCGCCGTCACGAGTTAAACGCTGCTGCTGCTTCACGGCAAAGCCTGGAGAACACAGAGAGGCGATGCCCGTTTGTCCCGTTTTGTCCATGTCTCCTCTTTGACCTCAATCGCCTTTAGGACAGATGCCAGTATCTCAGTGAGGTTTTCGAGTACCGCTGTGAAATATTTTAAAGACTTATTGACTGAGAAAGCATAAAGTTTTTATCGTGAAAGCAAAGCCTGCTTCTTCTGGACATGTGAACTCTTACAAACAGTTCCTTCCCTCTTCTAGTACAGAATTATTTTCACAGTATCGTTTGACAGTGAGCACCCAGAAAGAGAAGAATATGCTTTCAGGAAGAGAAAAATAAATGGAGGGAAGTAAGCTTTGCAGAGGCGTAACGTGCTCCAGGACAGACTTTATTTTGTTTTTAGGATTGTGAGGGACGGACTGTAAATTCCCTGCCGAGGGACAGGAGCCCCTCCAAGCCTTCAGTGGAACGCCTCAAACACTCGCAAGGAAATAAATAACGCAGGCCTGGCCTTCAAACAGCTGATGAGGCTCACACTTCTGGCGGCTGAAAGTGTGGGAGAACTGTCTTGTGAAGACAGGTCGGTTCTGCCACTCGTGCCCTGAGCTCGCTCGTTCTCAGTTCTCGAGGCCGTTGTGTCCCATGAGTGACCTTTGCTTCATTATCCGCGAAACGCACGTGAAAGCGCACGCCCTGCATGTGCTAATGAAGATTACAGAGATCACGCTAAACATGTGTGACCATGGCACTCGTCTCTCCACCCAAATCATGGCACACGTCACCGGGGAGAAGGGAGAAACCTGAGCTGAGCCCGTCCTCAGCAAGGAGGGCGGACCGTGCTGATTCAGTAAACGTAAAAGGGGAAAATAAGTGCCCCGAGGGAACAAAAAAGAAACAAAAGAAATAGATAGTGCCTGGGAAGATTCTTCCCAAGAAAGAAGAAGATTATGCCTGGGAAGAATCCCTGAAAAAGACGCTGGAACCAGGACCCGCGATCTCTTTATCTCTGTCTTTTTCTCTGTCTTTTCCTCTCTCTGTCCCTCAGTTTCTCTTTTCTCTTGGAATTGTTAAGTAACAGTTAGAGCTGTGAAGTGATGACCTTAAGATGACCTTAAGTACGACCTTAAGCACCGCTTGCCATAAGTTGTCCTACACCTGGTGTTAACTAACACAATGTACACCCCAACACCTGCCATAATTTTTTATATACCTAACCAATTATCGTGGGCTTGTTAAGATCTATACTAACCATTTTGGTAAGCTAATAAATGTTTCTGTATGGACCTTGAGATTTATCTCACCTTAGTCCGTGCCGCTGAGAATTTACAAATCTGAAGTCACTTACCCTCCCCTCTTTCCTGACAGCGGGAAGCGATAAGGATTTTGTTAAAATATTTCACAGAAAAACTATAGGAGGAGCGCTGGCACATCCTTCCCGTTAACTTCAGAGTCCACACTACAAGTACCTCAGGAAAAAAGCAGACGCGCATCGCAGACGCACCTCGTACTCGCAGAGCACTCCGGATTCTTTCCGTCTGTCCTGTACCATCACGGCAGAAGGAAGGGCGACCACGGAGAAACGCTGGCAGCTGGAATTCTGCCAAGACAGGAAAAAAACTTCTGGCGTAAAGCTAGGTGGCAATCTAAAGCGTCCTTCTTTCGTGAAGGTCTGTGAAGACTGCAGCCAACGGAGGCTCCTGACGAGTGGGACACGGCCCCAAAGCCTGGGACTCACCGCAGCTCCTGCTTTCAGCGCTGCCCACAGAATTTTCCAGTTCAGGTGCCTCTCTCTTTCTCTGTCCCTTCCTCTTCTGCAGCGCTGGTCACTTGACCATCCTCCACCTAAGAGAACACAGCGGTGTCTTACAGCTCTTGCGATATGAAGCTTCCCAGATGTGCAGCCTTGCACGCACACAACCCTTCCCCATGGCCATACCGTGATTTTGGATACGCGTACGGACCCTGCGGTACATATCAGGAATCTGGTCTGCTGAGGACAACTCAGAGGGGACCCTTCCTCACCCAGAAATGCTTGGCTGTCTCTTCCCTGCCGCAGGAAGCACCTTCTGGCTCAATCACCTTGATGTTGTTCTCTGGCTGTTTCACGTTTTTCAAGCATCTTAAGCTTCACCCACAGCAGCTCCTGTTCAAAGCCAGTAAACGTCCACCAGTCCCAGGTCGCCCACACCAGGAGGGAGAACGGGGCTGAACGGAGACAGCCCAGGCAAGTCTGTGGCAAAGGCAGCCCACGACAACCCCGGGGAGGAGCGGACAACCGCGGCCTCCGGGAGAGAAAGAGAAGGGGCAGCAGTTCCCCGACCACTCGCCCCAGCGGGAGCCCCCCCTGCAGCAGGAGCTCCTGGAGACGCTGCTTTCCCCACCCGGATGCTCCTGGCACCTGCATCGAGAGGCGAACAAGCGCAGCCAGGGGCGGCCGCCGCTGTCGGGAACAGGACGGGGGGAGGACATCTGCCGGCAGTGCCTCGGCTGGGGAGGAGGGCCGGGGCCCGTCTCCTCGCAAAGGAACAGGGAGCGGGGGTGCTGCGGGCCCGGGAGCGGGGGGACGCCGGCCCGGGAGCAGGGGGGGGCCGGCCCGGGAGCCCGGGGACGCGGGGGGAGAACCGTCCCGATGGGGGGGTACGCGAGGGAGGGAGGGAGGGGGGGTCCGAGCCGGAGGACGCGGCGGGGGGGGCCGGGGCCGGGGCCGGCCTGGGAGCCAGGGGACGGGACGCGGGGGGGGAACCGTCCCGGGAGCGGGGGGGTCCGAGCCGGAGGACGCAGGGGGGGTCCGAGCCGGAGGACGGGGGGGGGTGGGGCCGGGGCCGGGCTGGGAGCCCGGGGACGCGGGGGGGGGACGCGGGGACGGGGGGAACCGTCCCGGGAGCGGGGGGGGGTCCGTCCCGGGAGCGGGGACCGCCTACCATCCTCCCGCCCGACGGAAACGCGACCGGCAGACGCCGCTCCCCACGTGACCACCCGGAAGTAACGTACCGGAAAATACTTCGCAGGCTGGCGTGGCGGCGCGACGTGGGCGCCGGTGGCGGGGAGGCTGACGGTCGCCGCAAAGCCCGCAGCCCCACGGGCTGTGGGGCCACGCGAGCGGCTGCCAAAGAGCTTTCCAACGAGGCACGGCTTTCCCTCCTGGCTCTTCGGGCGTGGGAGCTGTCGCCAGAGCCGCGGACCTACAGGAAAATGCTTCGCAGGCTGGCGCAGCGGCGCCACGTGGGCGCCGGTGGCGGCGAGGCTGACGGCCGCCGCATAGCCCGCAGCCCCACGGGCTGTGGGGCCATGCGAGCGGCTGCCAAAGAGCTTTCCAACGAGGCATGGCTTTCCCTCCTGGCTCTTCGGGCGTGGGAGCTGTCGCCAGAGCCGCGGCCCTACCGGAAAATGCTTCGCAGGCTGGCGCGGCTGCACCTGGTGGGCGCCGGTGGCACCGAGGCTGACGGCCGCCGCAAAGCCCGCAGCCCCACGGGCTGTGGGGCCACGCGAGCAGCTGCCAAAGAGCTTTCCAGCGAGGCACGACTTTCCCTCCTGGCTCTTCGGGCGTGGGAGCTGTCGCCAGAGCCGCGGCCCTACAGGAAAATGCTTCGCAGGCTGGTGGGGCGGCGCCACGTGGGCGCCGGTGGCGCCGAGGCTGACGGCCGCCGCAAAGCCCGCAGCCCCACAGGCTGTGGGGCCACGCGAGCGGCTGCCAAAGAGCTTTCCAACGAGGCACGGCTTTCCCTCCTGGCTCTTCGGGCGTGGGAGCTGTCGCCAGAGCCGCGGGCCTACCGGAAAATGCTTCGCAGGCTGGTGGGGCGGCGCCACGTGGGCGCCGGTGGCTCCGAGGCTGACGGCCGCCGCAAAGCCCGCACCCCACAGGCTGTTTCGCCAGGCGAGCGGCTGCCAAAGAGCTTTCCAACGAGGCACGGCTTTCCCTCCTCGCTCTTCGGGCGTGGGAGCTGTCGCCAGAGCCGCGGCCCTACCGGAAAATGCTTCGCAAGCTGGCACGGCAGCGCCACGTGGGCACAGTTGGCGGCGAGGCTGACGGCCGCCGCAAAGCCCGCAGCCACACGGGCTGTGGGGCCACACGAGCGGCTGCCAAAGAGCTTTCCAGCGAGGCACGACTTTCCCTCCTGGCTCTTCGGGCTTGGGAGCTGTCGCCAGAGCCGCGGCCCTACCGGAAAATGCTTCGCAGCCTGGTGAGGCGGTGACACATGGGCGCCGGTGGCAGCGAGGCTGACGGCCGCCGCAAAGCCCGCAGCCCCACAGGCTGTTTCGCCAGGCGAGCGGCTGCCAAAGAGCTTTCCAACGAGGCACGGCTTTCCCTCCTCGCTCTTCGGGCGTGGGAGCTGTCGCCAGAGCCGCGGCCCTACAGGAAAATGCTTCGCAGGCTGGCGCGGCTGCACCTGGTGGGCGCCGGTGGCTCCGAGGCTGACGGCCGCCGCAAAGCCCGCAGCCCCACGGGCTGTGGGGCCACGCGAGCGGCTGCCAAAGAGCTTTCCAACGAGGCACGGCTTTCCCTCCTGGCTCTTCGTGCTTGGGAGCTGTCGCCAGACTTGCGGCCCTACCGGAAAATGCTTCACAGGCTGGTGGGGCGGCGCCACGTGGGCGCCGGTGGCTCCGAGGCTGACGGCCGCGGCAAAGCCCGCAGCCCCACGGGCTGTTTCGCCAGGCGAGCGGCTGCCAAAGAGCTTTCCAACGAGGCATGGCTTTCCCTCCTGGCTCTTCGTGCTTGGGAGCTGTCGCCAGAGTTGCGGCCCTACCGGAAAATGCTTCGCAAGCTGGCGCGGCGGCGCGATGTGGGCGCCGGTGGCGCCGAGGCTGACGGCCGCCACAAAGCCCGCAGCCCCACAGGCTGTGGGGCCACGCGAGCGGCTGCCAAAGAGCTTTCCAAAGAGGCACGGCTTTCCCTCCTGGCTCTTCGGGCGTGGGAGCTGTCGCCAGAGCCGCAGCCCTACAGGAAAATGCTTCGCAGGCTGGCGCGGCGGCGCCACGTGGGCGCCGGTGTCGCTGAGGCTGACGTCCGCCGGAAAGCCCGCAGCCCCACGGGCTGTGGGGCCACGCGAGAGGCTGCCAAAGAGCTTTCCAACGAGGCATGGCTTTCCCTCCTGGCTCTTCGGGCGTGGGAGATGTCGCCAGAGCCGCGGCCCTACCGGAAAATGCTTCGCAGGCTGGCGCGGCGGCGCCACGTGGGCGCCGGTGGCACCGAGGCTGACGGCCGCCGCAAAGCCCGCAGCCCCACGGGCTGTGGGGCCACGCGATCGGCTGCCAAAGAGCTTTCCAGCAGGCACGACTTTCCCTCCTGGCTCTTCGGGCGTGGGAGCTGTCGCCAGAGCCGCGGGCCTACCGGAAAATGTTTCGCAGGCTGGCGCGGCGGCGCCACGTGGGCGCCGGTGGCAGCGAGGCTGACGGCCGCCGCAAAGCCCGCAGCCCCACAGGCTGTTTCGCGAGGCGAGCGGCTGCCAAAGAGCTTTCCAACGAGGCACGGCTTTCCCTCCCTGCTCTTGGGCGTGGGAGCTGTCGCCAGAGCCGCGGCCCTACAGGAAAATGCTTCGCAGGCTGGCGCGGCTGCACCTGGTGGGCGCCGGTGGCGGGGAGGCTGACGGCCGCCACAAAGCCCGCAGCCCCACGGGCTGTGGGGCCACGCGATCGGCTGCCAAAGAGCTTTCCAACGAGGCACGGCTTTCCCTCCTGGCTCTTCGGGCGTGGGAGCTGTCGCCAGAGCCGCGGCCCTACAGGAAAATGCTTCGCAGACTGGTGGGGCGGCGCCACGTGGGCGCCGGTGGCTCCGAGGCTGACGGCCGCCGCATAGCCCGCAGCCCCACAGGCTGTTTCGCCAGGCGAGCGGCTGCCAAAGAGCTTTCCAACGAGGCACGGCTTTCCCTCCTGGCTCTTCGGGCGTGGCAGCTGTCGACAGAGAAACGGCCCTACCGGAAAATGCTTCGCAGGCTGGCGCGGCTGCACCTGGTGGGTGCCGGTGGCTCCGAGGCTGACGGCCGCCACAAAGCCCGCAGCCCCACAGGCTGTTTCGCCAGGCGAGCGGCCGCCAAAGAGCTTTCCAACGAGGCACGGCTTTCCCTCCTGGCTCTTCGGGCTTGGGAGCTGTCGTCAGAGCCGCAGCCCTACCGGAAAATGCTTCGCAAGCTGGCGCGGCAGCACCACGTGGGCGCCGGTGGCGCCGAGGCTGACGGCCGCCGCAAAGCCCGCAGCCCCATGGGCTGTGGGGCCACGCAAGCGGCCGCCAAAGAGCTTTCCAACGAGGCACGGCTTTCTCTCCTCGCTCTTAGGGCGTGGGAGCTGTCGCCAGAGCCGCGGCCCTACTGGAAAATGCTTCGCAGGCTGGCGCGGCTGCACCTGGTGGGCGCCGGTGGCGGGGAGGCTGACGGCCGCCACAAAGCCCGCAGCCCCACGGGCTGTGGGGCCACGCGATCGGCTGCCAAAGAGCTTTCCAACGAGGCACGGCTTTCCCTCCTGGCTCTTCGGGCGTGGGAGCTGTCGCCAGAGCCGCGGCCCTACAGGAAAATGCTTCGCAGGCTGGCGCAGCGGCGCCACGTGGGCGCCGGTGGCAGGGAGGCTGACGGCCGCCACAAAGCCCGCAGCCCCACGGGCTGTGGGGCCACGCGATTGGCTGCCAAAGAGCTTTCCAACGAGGCACGGCTTTCCCTCCTGGCTCTTCGGGCGTGGGAGCTGTCGCCAGAGCCACGGCCCTACCGGAAAATGCTTCGCAGGCTGGTGCGGCTGCACCTGGTGGGTGCCGGTGGCTCCGAGGCTGACGGCCGCCGCAAAGCCCGCAGCCCCACAGGCTGTTTCGCCAGGCGAGCGGCTGCCAAAGAGCTTTCCAACGAGGCACGGCTTTCCCTCCTGGCTCTTCGGGCGTGGGAGCTGTCGCCAGAGCCACGGCCCTACCGGAAAATGCTTCGCAGGCTGGCGCGGCTGCACCTGGTGGGTGCCGGTGGCTCCGAGGCTGACGGCCGCCGCAAAGCCCGCAGCCCCACAGGCTGTTTCGCCAGGCGAGCGGCCGCCAAAGAGCTTTCCAATGAGGCACGGCTTTCCCTCCTCGCTCTTCGGGCTTGGGAGTTGTCGTCAGAGCCGCAGCCCTACCGGAAAATGCTTCGCAGCCTGGTGAGGCGGCGACACATGGGCGCCGGTGGCAGCGAGGCTGACGGCCGCCGCAAAGCCCGCAGCCCCACAGGCTGTTTCGCCAGGCGAGCGGCTGCCAAAGAGCTTTCCAACGAGGCACGGCTTTCCCTCCTGGCTCTTCGGGCGTGGGAGCTGTCGCCAGAGCCGCGGCCCTACAGGAAAATGCTTCGCAGGCTGGCGCGGCTGCACCTGGTGGGCGCCGGTGGCTCCGAGGCTGACGGCCGCCACAAAGCCCGCAGCCCCACGGGCTGTGGGGCCACGCAAGAGTCTGCCAAAGAGCTTTCCAACGAGGCATGGCTTTCCCTCCTGGCTCTTCGGGCGTGGGAGCTGTCGCCAGAGCCGCAGCCCTACAGGAAAATGCTTCGCAGGCTGGCGCGGCGGCGCCACGTGGGCGCCGGTGTCGCTGAGGCTGACGTCCGCCGGAAAGCCCGCAGCCCCACGGGCTGTGGGGCCACGCGAGCGGCTGCCAAAGAGGTTTCCAACGAGGCACGGCTTTCCCTCCTGGCTCTTCGGGCGTGGGAGCTGTCGTCAGAGCCGCAGCCCTACCGGAAAATGCTTCGCAGGCTGGCGCGGCTGCACCTGGTGGGTGCCAGTGGCGGCGAGGCTGACGGCCGCCACAAAGCCCGCAGCCCCACGGGCTGTGGGGCCACGCAAGAGGCTGCCAAAGAGCTTTCCAACGAGGCACGGCTTTCCCTCCTGGCTCTTCGGGCGTGGGAGCTGTCGCCAGAGCCGCGGCCCTACCGGAAAATGCTTCGCAGGCTGGCGCGGCTGCACCTGGTGGGCGCCGGTGGCGGGGAGGCTGACGGTCGCCGCAAAGCCCGCAGCCCCACGGGCTGTGGGGCCACGCGAGCGGCTGCCAAAGAGCTTTCCAACGAGGCACGGCTTTCCCTCCTGGCTCTTCGGGCGTGGGAGCTGTCGCCAGAGCCGCGGCCCTACCGGAAAATGCTTCGCAGGCTCGTGCGGCGGCGCCACGTGGGCGCCGGTGGCGCAAAGGCTGACGGCCGCCGCAAAGCCCGCAGCCCCACGGGCTGTGGGGCCAAACGAGCGGCTGCCAAAGAGCTTTCCAACGAGGCACGGCTTTCCCTCCTGGCTCTTCGTGCTTGGGAGCTGTCGCCAGAGCCGCGGCCCTACCGGAAAATGCTTTGCAGGCTGGTGGGGCGGCGCCACGTAGGCTCTGGTGGCTCCGAGGCTGACGGCCGCCGCAAAGCCCGCAGCCCCACGGGCTGTGAGGCCACGCGAGCGGCTGCCAAAGAGCTTTCCAACGAGGCACGGCTTTCCCTCCTGGCTCTTCGGGCTTGGGAGCTGTCGCCAGAGTCGCGGCCCTACAGGAAAATTCTTCGCAGGCTGGCGCGGCTGCACCTGGTGGGCGCCGGTGGCGGGGAGGCTGACGGCCCCCACAAAGCCCGCAGCCCCACGGGCTGTGGGGCCACGCGAGCGGCTGCCAAAGAGCTTTCCAACGAGGCACGGCTTTCCCTCCTGGCTCTTCGGGCGTGGGAGCTGTCGTCAGAGCCGCGGCCCTACCGGAAAATGCTTCGCAGGCTGGCGCGGCTGCACCTGGTGGGCGCCGGTGGCGGGGAGGCTGACGGTCGCCGCAAAGCCCGCAGCCCCACGGGCTGTGGGGCCACGCGAGCGGCTGCCAAAGAGCTTTCCAACGAGGCACGGCTTTCCCTCCTGGCTCTTCGGGCGTGGGAGCTGTCGCCAGAGCCGCGGCCCTACCGGAAAATGCTTCGCAGGCTCGTGCGGTGGCGCCACGTGGGCGCCGGTGGCGCAAAGGCTGACGGCCGCCGCAAAGCCCGCAGCCCCACGGGCTGTGAGGCCACGCGAGCGGCTGCCAAAGAGTTTTCCAACGAGGCACGGCTTTCCCTCCTGGCTCTTCGGGCGTGGGAGCTGTCGCCAGAGCCGCGGCCCTACCGGAAAATGCTTTGCAGGCTGGTGGGGCGGCGCCACGTAGGCACTGGTGGCTCCGAGGCTGACGGCCGCAGCAAAGCCCGCAGCCCCACGGGCTGTGAGGCCACGCGAGCGGCTGCCAAAGAGCTTTCCAACGAGGCACGGCTTTCCCTCCTGGCTCTTCGGGCTTGGGAGCTGTCGCCAGAGTCGCGGCCCTACAGGAAAATGCTTCGCAGGCTGGCGCGGCTGCACCTGGTGGGCGCCGGTGGCGGGGAGGCTGACGGCCCCCACAAAGCCCGCAGGCCCACGGGCTGTGGGGCCACGCGAGCGGCTGCCAAAGAGCTTTCCAACGAGGCACGGCTTTCCCTCCTGGCTCTTCGGGCGTGGGAGCTGTCGCCAGAGCCGCGGCCCTACCGGAAAATGCTTCGCAGGCTGGCGCGGCTGTAGCTGGTGGGCGCCGGTGGCGGTGAGGCTGACGGCCGCCGCAAAGCCCGCAGCCCCACGGGCTGTGGGGCCACGCGAGCGGCTGCCAAAGAGCTTTCCAACGAGGCACGGCTTTCCCTCCTGGCTCTTCGGGCGTGGGAGCTGTCGTCAGAGCCGCAGCCCTACCGGAAAATGCTTCGCAGGCTGGCGCGGCTGCACCTGGTGGGTGCCAGTGGCGGGGAGGCTGACGGCCGCCACAAAGCCCGCAGCCCCACGGGCTGTGGGGCCACGCAAGAGGCTGCCAAAGAGCTTTCCAACGAGGCATGGCTTTCCCTCCTGGCTCTTCGGGCGTGGGAGCTGTCGCCAGAGCCGCGGCCCTACCGGAAAATGCTTCGCAGGCTGGCGCGGCTGCACCTGGTGGGCGCCGGTGGCGGGGAGGCTGACGGTCGCCGCAAAGCCCGCAGCCCCACGGGCTGTGGGGCCACGCGAGCGGCTGCCAAAGAGCTTTCCAACGAGGCACGGCTTTCCCTCCTGGCTCTTCGGGCGTGGGAGCTGTCGCCAGAGCCGCGGCCCTACCGGAAAATGCTTCGCAGGCTCGTGCGGTGGCGCCACGTGGGCGCCGGTGGCGCAAAGGCTGACGGCCGCCGCAAAGCCCGCAGCCCCACGGGCTGTGGGGCCACACGAGCGGCTGCCAAAGAGCTTTCCAACGAGGCACGGCTTTCCCTCCTGGCTCTTCGTGCTTGGGAGCTGTCGCCAGAGCCGCGGCCCTACCGGAAAATGCTTTGCAGGCTGGTGGGGCGGCGCCACGTAGGCGCTGGTGGCTCCGAGGCTGACGGCCGCAGCAAAGCCCGCAGCCCCACGGGCTGTGAGGCCACGCGAGCGGCTGCCAAAGAGCTTTCCAACGAGGCACGGCTTTCCCTCCTGGCTCTTCGGGCTTGGGAGCTGTCGCCAGAGTCGCGGCCCTACAGGAAAATGCTTCGCAGGCTGGCGCGGCTGCACCTGGTGGGCGCCGGTGGCGGGGAGGCTGACGGCCCCCACAAAGCCCGCAGGCCCACGGGCTGTGGGGCCACGCGAGCGGCTGCCAAAGAGCTTTCCAACGAGGCACGGCTTTCCCTCCTGGCTCTTCGGGCGTGGGAGCTGTCGCCAGAGCCGCGGCCCTACCGGAAAATGCTTCGCAGGCTGGCGCGGCTGTAGCTGGTGGGCGCCGGTGGCGGTGAGGCTGACGGCCGCCGCAAAGCCCGCAGCCCCACGGGCTGTGGGGCCACGCGAGCGGCTGCCAAAGAGCTTTCCAACGAGGCACGGCTTTCCCTCCTGGCTCTTCGTGCTTGGGAGCTGTCGCCAGAGTTGCGGCCCTACCGGAAAATGCTTCGCAGGCTGGTGGGGCGGCGCCACGTGGGCGCCGGTGGCTCCGAGGCTGACGGCCGCCGTAAAGCCCGCAGCCCCACAGGCTGTTTCGCCAGGCGAGCGGCTGCCAAAGAGCTTTCCAACGAGGCATGGCTTTCCCTCCTGGCTCTTCGGGCTTGGGAGCTGTCGCCAGAGTTGCGGCCCTACCGGAAAATGCTTCGCAGGCTGGTGGGGCGGCGCCACGTGGGCGCCGGTGGCTCCGAGGCTGACAACCGCCGCAAAGCCCGCAGCCCCACAGGCTGTTTCGCCAGGCGAGCGGCTGCCAAAGAGCTTTCCAACGAGGCACGGCTTTAGCTCCTCGCTTTTCGGGCGTGGGAGCTGTCGCCAGAGCCGCGGCCCTACAGGAAAATGCTTCGCAGGCTGGCGCGGCTGCACCTGGTGGGCGCCGGTGGCGGGGAGGCTGACGGCCGCCACAAAGCCCGCAGCCCCACGGGCTGTGGGGCCACGCGATCGGCTGCCAAAGAGCTTTCCAACGAGGCACGGCTTTCCCTCCTGGCTCTTCGTGCTTGGGAGCTGTCGCCAGAGTTGCGGCCCTACCGGAAAATGCTTCGCAGGCTGGTGGGGCGGCGCCACGTGGGCGCCGGTGGCTCCGAGGCTGACGGCCGCCGCAAAGCCCGCAGCCCCACGGGCTGTTTCGCCAGGCGAGCGGCTGCCAAAGAGCTTTCCAACGAGGCACGGCTTTCCCTCCTGGCTCTTCGGGCGTGGGAGCTGTCGCCAGAGCCGCAGCCCTACAGGAAAATGCTTCGCAGGCTGGCGCGGCGGCGCCACGTGGGCGCCGGTGTCGCTGAGGCTGACGTCCGCCGGAAAGCCCGCAGCCCCACGGGCTGTGGGGCCACGCGAGCGGCCGCCAAAGAGCTTTCCAACGAGGCACGGCTTTCCCTCCTGGCTCTTCGTGCTTGGGAGCTGTCGTCAGAGCCGCAGCCCTACCGGAAAATGCTTCGCAGGCTGGCGCGGCAGCGCCACGTGGGCGCCGGTGGCGCCGAGGCTGATGGCCGCCGCAAAGCCCGCAGCCCCACGGGCTGTGGGGCCACGCAAGAGGCTGCCAAAGAGCTTTCCAACGAGGCATGGCTTTCCGTCCCTGCTCTTCGGGCGTGGGAGCTGTCGCCAGAGCCGCGGCCCTACCGGAAAATGCTTCGCAGGCTGGCGCGGCTGCACCTGGTGGGCGCCGGTGGCGGGGAGGCTGACGGTCGCCGCAAAGCCCGCAGCCACACGGGCTGTGGGGCCACGCGAGCGGCTGCCAAAGAGCTTTCCAACGAGGCATGGCTTTCCCTCCCTGCTCTTCGGGCGCGGGAGCTGTCGCCAGAGCCGCAGCCCTACTGGAAAATGCTTCGCAGGCTGGTGCGGCGGTACCACGTGGGCGCCGGTGGCGCCGAGGCTGACGGCCGCCGCAAAGCCCGCAGCCCCATGGGCTGTGGGGCCACGCGAGCGGCTGCCAAAGAGCTTTCCAACGAGGCACGGCTTTCCCTCCTGGCTCTTCGGGCTTGGGAGTTGTCGTCAGAGCCGTGGCCCTACTGGAAAATGCTTCGCAAGCTGGCGCGGCGGCGCCATGTGGGCGCCGGTGGCGCCGAGGCTGACGGCCGCCGCAAAGCCCGCAGCCCCACGGGCTGTGAGGCCACGCGAGCGGCTGCCAAAGAGTTTTCCAACGAGGCACGGCTTTCCCTCCTGGCTCTTCGGGCGTGGGAGCTGTCGCCAGAGCCGCGGCCCTACCGGAAAATGCTTCGCAGGGTGGCGCGGCTGTAGCTGGTAGGCGCCGGTGGCGCTGAGGCTGACGGCCGCCGCAAAGCCCGCAGCCGCACGGGCTGTGGGGCCACGCGAGCGGCTGCCAAAGAGCTTTCCAACGAGGCACGGCTTTCCCTCCTGGCTCTTCGGGCTTGGGAGCTGTCGCCAGAGTTGCGGCCCTACCGGAAAATGCTTCGCAGGCTGGTGGGGCGGCGCCACGTGGGCGCCGGTGGCTCCGAGGCTGACGGCCGCCGCAAAGCCCGCAGCCGCACGGGCTGTTTCGCCAGGCGAGCGGCTGCCAAAGAGCTTTCCAACGAGGCACGGCTTTCCCTCCTGGCTCTTCGAGCTTGGGAGCTGTCGCCAGAGTTGCGGCCCTACCGGAAAATGCTTCGCAGGCTGGTGGGGCGGCGCCACGTGGGCGCCGGTGGCTCCGAGGCTGACAACCGCCGCAAAGCCCGCAGCCCCACGGGCTGTGGGGCCACGCGAGCGGCTGCCAAAGAGCTTTCCAACGAGGCACGGCTTACCCTCCTGGCTCTTCGGGCGTGGGAGCTGTCGCCAGAGTTGCGGCCCTACCGGAAAATGCTTCGCAGGCTGGTGGGGCGGCGCCACGTGGGCGCTGGTGGCTCCGAGGCTGACGGCCGCCGCAAAGCCCGCAGCCCCACGGGCTGTGGGGCCACGCAAGCGGCTGCCAAAGAGCTTTCCAACGAGGCACGTCTTTCCCTCCTGGCTCTTCGGGCGTGGGAGCTGTCGTCAGAGCCGCGGCCCTACCGGAAAATGCTTCGCAAGCTGGCGCGGCGGCGCCACGTGGGCGCCGGTGGCGCCGAGGCTGACGGCCGCCGCAAAGCCCGCAGCCCCACGGGCTGTGAGGCCACGCGAGCGGCTGCCAAAGAGCTTTCCAACGAGGCACGGCTTTCCCTCCTGGCTCTTCGGGCGTGGGAGCTGTCGCCAGAGCCGCGGCCCTACCGGAAAATGCTTCGCAGGCTGGCGCGGCTGCACCTGGTGGGCGCCGGTGGCGGGGAGGCTGACGGTCGCCGCAAAGCCCGCAGCCCCACGGGCTGTGGGGCCACGCGAGCGGCTGCCAAAGAGCTTTCCAACGAGGCACGGCTTTCCCTCCTGGGTCTTCGGGCGTGGGAGCTGTCGCCAGAGTCGCGGCCCTACCGCAAAAAGCTCTGCATACTTGCGCGGCGGCGCCACATGGGCACCGTTGGCGGTGAGGCTGACGGCCGCCGCAAAGCCCGCAGCCCCACGGGCTGTGGGGCCACGGAAGAGGCTGCCAAAGAGCTTTCCAACGAGGCACGGCTTTCCCTCCTGGCTCTTCGGGCGTGGGAGCTGTCGCCAGAGCCGCGGCCCTACCGGAAAATGCTTCGCAGGCTGGCGCGGCAGCGCCACGTGGGCGCCGGTGGCAGCGAGGCTGACGGCCGCCGCAAAGCCCGCAGCCCCACAGGCTGTTTCGCCAGACGAGCGGCTACCAAAGAGCTTTCCAACGAGGCACGGCTTTCCCTCCTGGCTCTTCGGGCTTGGGAGCTGTCGTCAGAGCCGCGGCCCTACAGGAAAATGCTTCGCAGGCTGGCGCGGCTGCACCTGGTGGGCGCCGGTGGCGGGGAGGCTGACGGCCGCCACAAAGCCCGCAGCCCCACGGGCTGTGGGGCCACGCGATTGGCTGCCAAAGAGCTTTCCAACGAGGCACGGCTTTCCCTCCTGGCTCTTCGTGCTTGGGAGCTGTCGCCAGAGTTGCGGCCCTACCGGAAAATGCTTCGCAGGCTGGTGGGGCGGCGCCACGTGGGCGCCGGTGGCTCCGAGGCTGACGGCCGCCGCAAAGCCCGCAGCCCCACAGGCTGTTTCGCCAGGCGAGCGGCTGCCAAAGAGCTTTCCAACGAGGCACGGCTTTCCCTCCTGGATCTTCGGGCGTGGGAGCTGTCACCAGAGCCGCGGCCCTACAGGAAAATGCTTCGCAGGCTGGCGCAGCGGCGCCACGTGGGCGCCGGTGGCGCGGAGGCTGACGGCCGCCGCAAAGCCCGAAGCCCCACGGGCTGTGGGGCCACGTGAGCGGCTGCCAAAGAGCTTTCCAACGAGGCATGGCTTTCCTTCCTGGCTCTTCGGGCTTGGGAGTTGTCGTCAGAGCCGCAGCCCTACCGGAAAATGCTTCGCAAGCTGGCGCGGCAGCGCCACGTGGGCACTGTTGGCGGCGAGGCTGACGGCCGCCGCAAAGCCCGCAGCCACACGGGCTGTTTCGCCAGGCGAGCGGCTGCCAAAGAGCTTTCCAACGAGGCACGGCTTTCCCTCCTGGCTCTTCTGGCTTGGGAGCTGTCGTCAGAACCGCAGCCCTACCGGAAAATGCTTCGCAGACTGGTGCGGCGGCGCCACGTGGGCGCTGGTGTCGCCGAGGCTGACGGCCGCCGTAAAGCCCGCAGCCCCACGGGCTGTGGGGCAACGCGAGAGGCTGCCAAAGAGCTTTCCAACGAGGCATGGCTTTCCCTCCTGGCTCTTCGGGCGTGGGAGCTGTCGCCAGAGACGCGGCCCTACCGGTAAATGCTTCGCAGGCTGGCGCAGCGGCGCCACGTGGGCGCCGGTGGCAGCGAGGCTGACGGCCGCCACAAAGCCCGCAGCCCCACGGGCTGTGGGGTCACGAGAGCAACCGCCAAAGAGCTTTCCAACGAGGCACGGCTTTCCCTCCTGGCTCTTCGGGCGTGGGAGCTGTCGCCAGAGCCGCGGCCCTACCGGAAAATGCTTCGCAGGCTGGCGCGGCTGTAGCTGGTGGGCGCCGGTGGCGCTGAGGCTGACGGCCGCCGCAAAGCCCGCAGCCCCACAGGCTGTTTCGCCAGGCGAGCGGCTGCCAAAGAGCTTTCCAACGAGGCACGACTTTCCCTCCTGGCTCTTCGGGCGTGGGAGCTGTCGCCAGAGCCGCGGCACTACAGGAAAATGCTTCGCAGGCTGGCGCGGCTGCACCTGGTGGGCGCCAGTGGCGGGGAGGCTGACGGCCGCCACAAAGCCCGCAGCCCCACGGGCTGTGGGGCCACGCGATCGGCTGCCAAAGAGCTTTCCAACGAGGCACGGCTTTCCCTCCTGGCTCTTCGGGCTTGGGAGCTGTCGCCAGAGTTGCGGCCCTCCCGGAAAATGCTTCGCAGGCTGGTGGGGCGGCGCCACGTGGGCACCGGTGGCTCCGAGGCTGACGGCCGCCGCAAAGCCCGCAGCCGCACGGGCTGTTTCGCCAGGCGAGCGGCTGCCAAAGAGCTTTCCAACGAGGCATGGCTTTCCCTCCTGGCTCTTCGGGCTTGGGAGCTGTCGCCAGAGTTGCGGCCCTACCGGAAAATGCTTCGCAGGCTGGTGGGGCGGCGCCACGTGGGCGCCGGTGGCTCCGAGGCTGACAACCGCCGCAAAGCCCGCAGCCCCACGGGCTGTGGGGCCACGCGAGCGGCTGCCAAAGAGCTTTCCAACGAGGCATGGCTTTCCCTCCTGGCTCTTCGGGCTTGGGAGCTGTCGTCAGAGCTCCAGCCCTACCGGAAAATGCTTCGCAAGCTGGCGCGGCAGCGCCACGTGGGCGCCGGTGGCGCCGAGGCTGACGGCCGCCGCAAAGCCCGCAGCCCCACGGGCTGTGGGGCCACGCGAGCGGCTGCCAAAGAGCTTTCCAACGAGGCACGGCTTTCCCTCCTGGGTCTTCGGGCGTGGGAGCTGTCGCCAGAGTCGCGGCCCTACCGCAAAAAGCTCTGCATACTTGCGCGGCGGCGCCACATGGGCACCGTTGGCGGTGAGGCTGACGGCCGCCGCAAAGCCCGCAGCCCCACGGGCTGTGGGGCCACGGAAGAGGCTGCCAAAGAGCTTTCCAACGAGGCACGGCTTTCCCTCCTGGCTCTTCGGGCGTGGGAGCTGTCGCCAGAGCCGCGGCCCTACCGGAAAATGCTTCGCAGGCTGGCGCGGCAGCGCCACGTGGGCGCCGGTGGCAGCGAGGCTGACGGCCGCCGCAAAGCCCGCAGCCCCACAGGCTGTTTCGCCAGACGAGCGGCTACCAAAGAGCTTTCCAACGAGGCACGGCTTTCCCTCCTGGCTCTTCGGGCTTGGGAGCTGTCGTCAGAGCCGCGGCCCTACAGGAAAATGCTTCGCAGGCTGGCGCGGCTGCACCTGGTGGGCGCCGGTGGCGGGGAGGCTGACGGCCGCCACAAAGCCCGCAGCCCCACGGGCTGTGGGGCCACGCGATTGGCTGCCAAAGAGCTTTCCAACGAGGCACGGCTTTCCCTCCTGGCTCTTCGTGCTTGGGAGCTGTCGCCAGAGTTGCGGCCCTACCGGAAAATGCTTCGCAGGCTGGTGGGGCGGCGCCACGTGGGCGCCGGTGGCTCCGAGGCTGACGGCCGCCGCAAAGCCCGCAGCCCCACAGGCTGTTTCGCCAGGCGAGCGGCTGCCAAAGAGCTTTCCAACGAGGCACGGCTTTCCCTCCTGGATCTTCGGGCGTGGGAGCTGTCACCAGAGCCGCGGCCCTACAGGAAAATGCTTCGCAGGCTGGCGCAGCGGCGCCACGTGGGCGCCGGTGGCGCGGAGGCTGACGGCCGCCGCAAAGCCCGAAGCCCCACGGGCTGTGGGGCCACGTGAGCGGCTGCCAAAGAGCTTTCCAACGAGGCATGGCTTTCCTTCCTGGCTCTTCGGGCTTGGGAGTTGTCGTCAGAGCCGCAGCCCTACCGGAAAATGCTTCGCAAGCTGGCGCGGCAGCGCCACGTGGGCACTGTTGGCGGCGAGGCTGACGGCCGCCGCAAAGCCCGCAGCCACACGGGCTGTTTCGCCAGGCGAGCGGCTGCCAAAGAGCTTTCCAACGAGGCACGGCTTTCCCTCCTGGCTCTTCTGGCTTGGGAGCTGTCGTCAGAACCGCAGCCCTACCGGAAAATGCTTCGCAGACTGGTGCGGCGGCGCCACGTGGGCGCTGGTGTCGCCGAGGCTGACGGCCGCCGTAAAGCCCGCAGCCCCACGGGCTGTGGGGCAACGCGAGAGGCTGCCAAAGAGCTTTCCAACGAGGCATGGCTTTCCCTCCTGGCTCTTCGGGCGTGGGAGCTGTCGCCAGAGACGCGGCCCTACCGGTAAATGCTTCGCAGGCTGGCGCAGCGGCGCCACGTGGGCGCCGGTGGCAGCGAGGCTGACGGCCGCCACAAAGCCCGCAGCCCCACGGGCTGTGGGGTCACGAGAGCAACCGCCAAAGAGCTTTCCAACGAGGCACGGCTTTCCCTCCTGGCTCTTCGGGCGTGGGAGCTGTCGCCAGAGCCGCGGCCCTACCGGAAAATGCTTCGCAGGCTGGCGCGGCTGTAGCTGGTGGGCGCCGGTGGCGCTGAGGCTGACGGCCGCCGCAAAGCCCGCAGCCCCACAGGCTGTTTCGCCAGGCGAGCGGCTGCCAAAGAGCTTTCCAACGAGGCACGACTTTCCCTCCTGGCTCTTCGGGCGTGGGAGCTGTCGCCAGAGCCGCGGCACTACAGGAAAATGCTTCGCAGGCTGGCGCGGCTGCACCTGGTGGGCGCCAGTGGCGGGGAGGCTGACGGCCGCCACAAAGCCCGCAGCCCCACGGGCTGTGGGGCCACGCGATCGGCTGCCAAAGAGCTTTCCAACGAGGCACGGCTTTCCCTCCTGGCTCTTCGGGCTTGGGAGCTGTCGCCAGAGTTGCGGCCCTCCCGGAAAATGCTTCGCAGGCTGGTGGGGCGGCGCCACGTGGGCACCGGTGGCTCCGAGGCTGACGGCCGCCGCAAAGCCCGCAGCCGCACGGGCTGTTTCGCCAGGCGAGCGGCTGCCAAAGAGCTTTCCAACGAGGCATGGCTTTCCCTCCTGGCTCTTCGGGCTTGGGAGCTGTCGCCAGAGTTGCGGCCCTACCGGAAAATGCTTCGCAGGCTGGTGGGGCGGCGCCACGTGGGCGCCGGTGGCTCCGAGGCTGACAACCGCCGCAAAGCCCGCAGCCCCACGGGCTGTGGGGCCACGCGAGCGGCTGCCAAAGAGCTTTCCAACGAGGCATGGCTTTCCCTCCTGGCTCTTCGGGCTTGGGAGCTGTCGTCAGAGCTCCAGCCCTACCGGAAAATGCTTCGCAAGCTGGCGCGGCAGCGCCACGTGGGCGCCGGTGGCGCCGAGGCTGACGGCCGCCGCAAAGCCCGCAGCCCCACGGGCTGTGGGGCCACGCGAGCGGCTGCCAAAGAGCTTTCCAACAAGGCACGGCTTTCCCTCCTGGCTCTTCGGGCGTGGGAGCTGTCGTCAGAGCCGCGGCCCTACCGGAAAATGCTTCGCAGGCTTGTGCGGCGGCGCCACGTGAACGCCGGTGGCGCGGAGGCTGACGGCCGCCACAAAGCCCGCAGCCCCACGGGCTGTGGGGCCAGGCGAGCGGCTGCCAAAGAGCTTTCCAACGAGGCACGGCTTTCCCTCCTGGCTCTTCGTCCTTGGGAGCTGTCGCCAGAGCCGCGGCCCTACCGGAAAATGCTTCGCAGGCTGGTGGGGCGGCGCCACGTGGGCGCTGGTGGCTCCAAGGCTGACAGCCGCCGCAAAGCCCGCAGCCCCACGGACTGTGGCGCCACGCGAGCGGCTGCCAAAGAGCTTTCCAACGAGGCACGGCTTTCCCTCCTGGCTCTTCGGGCTTGGGAGTTGTCGTCAGAGCCGTGGCCCTACTGGAAAATGCTTCGCAAGCTGGCGCGGCGGCGCCTCGTGGGCGCCGGTGGCGCCGAGGCTTACGGCCGCTGCAAAGCCCGCAGCCCCACGGGCTGTGAGGCCACGCGAGCGGCTGCCAAAGAGCTTTCCAACGAGGCACGGCTTTCCCTCCTGGCTCTTCGGGCGTGGGAGCTGTCGCCAGAGCCGCGGCCCTACAGGAAAATGCTTCGCAGGCTGGCGCGGCTGCACCTGGTGGGCGCCGGTGGCGGGGAGGCTGACGGCCGCCACAAAGCACGCAGCCCCACGGGCTGTGGGGCCACGCGATCGGCTGCCAAAGAGCTTTCCAACGAGGCACGGCTTTCCCTCCTGGCTCTTCGTGCTTGGGAGCTGTCGCCAGAGCCGCGGCCCTACCGGAAAATGCTTCACAGGCTGGTGGGGCGGCGCCACGTGGGCGCCGGTGGCTCCGAGGCTGACGGCCGCCGCAAAGCCCGCAGCCCCACAGGCTGTTTCGCCAGGCGAGCGGCTGCCAAAGAGCTTTCCAACGAGGCACGGCTTTCTCTCCTCGCTCTTAGGGCGTGGGAGCTGTCGCCAGAGCCGCGGCCCTACAGGAAAATGCTTCGCAGGCTGGCGCGGCTGCACCTGGTGGGCGCCGGTGGCGGGGAGGCTGACGGCCGCCACAAAGCCCGCAGCCCCACGGGCTGTGGGGCCACGCGATCGGCTGCCAAAGAGCTTTCCAACGAGGCACGGCTTTCCCTCCTGGCTCTTCGTGCTTGGGAGCTGTCGCCAGAGTTGCGGCCCTACCGGAAAATGCTTCACAGGCTGGTGGGGCGGCGCCACGTGGGCGCCGGTGGCTCCGAGGCTGACGGCCGCGGCAAAGCCCGCAGCCCCACGGGCTGTTTCGCCAGGCGAGCGGCTGCCAAAGAGCTTTCCAACGAGGCATGGCTTTCCCTCCTGGCTCTTCGTGCTTGGGAGCTGTCGCCAGAGTTGCGGCCCTACCGGAAAATGCTTCGCAAGCTGGCGCAGCGGCCCCATGTGGGCGCCGGTGGCGCCGAGGCTGACGGCCGCCACAAAGCCCGCAGCCCCACGGGCTGTGGGGCCACGCGAGCGGCTGCCAAAGAGCTTTCCAACGAGGCACGGCTTTCCCTCCTGGCTCTTCGGGCGTGGGAGCTGTCGCCAGAGCCGCGGCCCTACAGGAAAATGCTTCGGAGGCTGGCGCAGCGGCGCCACGTGGGCGCCGGTGGCAGGGAGGCTGCCGGTCGCCGCATAGCCCGCAGCCCCATGGGCTGTGGGGCCACGCGATCGGCTGCCAAAGAGCTTTCCAACGAGGCACGGCTTTCCCTCCTGGCTCTTCGGGCATGAGAGCTGTCGCCAGAGCCACGGCCCTACAGGAAAATGCTTCGCAGGCTGGCGCGGCTGCACCTGGTGGGTGTCGGTGGCTCCGAGGTTGACGGCCGCCGCAAAGCCCGCAGCCCCACAGGCTGTTTCGCCAGGCGAGCGGCTGCCAAAGAGCTTTCCAACGAGGCACGGCTTTCCCTCCTGGCTCTTCGGGCGTGGGAGCTGTCGCCAGAGAAACGGCCCTACCGGAAAATGCTTCGCAGGCTGGCGCGGCTGCACCTGGTGGGTGCCGGTGGCTCCGAGGCTGACGGCCGCCGCAAAGCCCGCAGCCCCACAGGCTGTTTCGCCAGGCGAGCGGCCGCCAAAGAGCTTTCCAACGAGGCACGGCTTTCCCTCCTGGCTCTTCGGGCTTGGGAGCTGTCGTCAGAGCCGCAGCCCTACCGGAAAATGCTTCGCAAGCTGGCGCGGCAGCACCACGTGGGCGCCGGTGGCGCCGAGGCTGACGGCCGCCGCAGAGCCCGCAGCCCCATGGGCTGTGGGGCCACGCGAGCGGCTGCCAAAGAGCTTTCCAACGAGGCATGGCTTTCCCTCCTGGCTCTTCGGGCGTGGGAGCTGTCGCCAGAGACGCGGCCCTACCGGAAAATGCTTCGCAGGCTGGCGCAGCGGCGCCACGTGGGCGCCGGTGGCAGCGAGGCTGACGGCCGCTGCAAAGCCCGCAGCCCCACAGGCTGTTTCGCCAGGCGAGCGGCTGCCAAAGAGCTTTCCAACGAGGCACGGCTTTCTCTCCTCGCTCTTAGGGCGTGGGAGCTGTCGCCAGAGCCGCGGCCCTACAGGAAAATGCTTCGCAGGCTGGCGCGGCTGCACCTGGTGGGCGCCGGTGGCTCCGAGGCTGACGGCCGCGGCAAAGCCCGCAGCCCCACGGGCTGTTTCGCCAGGCGAGCGGCTGCCAAAGAGCTTTCCAACGAGGCATGGCTTTCCCTCCTGGCTCTTCGTGCTTGGGAGCTGTCGCCAGAGTTGCGGCCCTACCGGAAAATGCTTCGCAAGCTGGCGCAGCGGCGCCATGTGGGCGCCGGTGGCGCCGAGGCTGACGGCCGCCACAAAGCCCGCAGCCCCACGGGCTGTGGGGCCACGCGAGAGGCTGCCAAAGAGCTTTCCAACGAGGCACGGCTTTCCCTCCTGGCTCTTCGGGCGTGGGAGCTGTCGCCAGAGCCGCGGCCCTACAGGAAAACGCTTCGCAGGCTGGCGCAGCGGCGCCACGTGGGTGCCGGTGGCAGGGAGGCTGACGGTCGCCGCATAGCCCGCAGCCCCATGGGCTGTGGGGCCACGCGATCGGCTGCCAAAGAGCTTTCCAACGAGGCACGGCTTTCCCTCCTGGCTCTTCGGGCATGAGAGCTGTCGCCAGAGCCACGGCCCTACCGGAAAATGCTTCGCAGGCTGGCGCGGCTGCACCTGGTGGGTGCCGGTGGCTCCGAGGCTGACGGCCGCCGCAAAGCCCGCAGCCCCACAGGCTGTTTCGCCAGGCGAGCGGCCGCCAAAGAGCTTTCCAACGAGGCACGGCTTTCCCTCCTGGCTCTTCGGGCTTGGGAGCTGTCGTCAGAGCCGCAGCCCTACCGGAAAATGCTTCGCAAGCTGGCGCGGCAGCACCACGTGGGTGCCGGTGGCGCCGAGGCTGACGGCCGCCGCAGAGCCCGCAGCCCCATGGACTGTGGGGCCACGCGAGCGGCTGCCAAAGAGCTTTCCAACGAGGCATGGCTTTCCCTCCTGGCTCTTCGGGCGTGGGAGCTGTCGCCAGAGACGCGGCCCTACCGGAAAATGCTTCGCAGGCTGGCGCAGCGGCGCCACGTGGGCGCCGGTGGCAGCGAGGCTGACGGCCGCCGCAAAGCCCGCAGCCCCACAGGCTGTTTCGCCAGGCGAGCGGCTGCCAAAGAGCTTTCCAACGAGGCACGGCTTTCTCTCCTCGCTCTTAGGGCGTGGGAGCTGTCGCCAGAGCCGCGGCCCTACAGGAAAATGCTTCGCAGGCTGGCGCGGCTGCACCTGGTGGGTGCCGGTGGCTCCGAGGCTGACGGCCGCCGCAAAGCCCGCAGCCCCACAGGCTGTTTCGCCAGGCGAGCGGCCGCCAAAGAGCTTTCCAACGAGGCACGGCTTTCCCTCCTGGCTCTTCGGGCTTGGGAGCTGTCGTGAGAGCCGCAGCCCTACCGGAAAATGCTTCGCAAGCTGGCGCGGCAGCGCCACGTGGGCGCCGGTGGCGCCGAGGCTGACGGCCGCCGCAAAGCCCGCAGCCCCACGGGCTGTGGGGCCACGCGAGCGGCTGCCAAAGAGCTTTCCAACGAGGCATGGCTTTTCCTCCTAGCTCTTCGGGCGTGGGAGCTGTCGCCAGAGCCGCGGCCCTACCGGAAAACGCTTCGCAGGCTGGCGCAGCGGCGCCACGTGGGCGCCGGTGGCGGCGAGGCTGACGGCCGCTGCAGAGCCCGCAGCCCCATGGGCTGTGGGGCCACGCGAGCGGCTGCCAAAGAGCTTTCCAACGAGGCACGGCTTTCCCTCCTGGCTCTTCGTGCTTGGGAGCTGTCGCCAGAGCCGCAGCCCTACCGGAAAATGCTTCGCAAGCTGGCACGGCAGCCCCACGTGGGCACCGTTGGCGGCGAGGCTGACGGCCGCCGCAAAGCCCGCAGCCACACGGGCTGTGGGGCCACACGAGCGGCTGCCAAAGAGCTTTCCAGCGAGGCACGACTTTCCCTCCTGGCTCTTCGGGCGTGGGAGCTGTCGCCAGAGCCGCGGCCCTACCGGAAAATGCTTCGCAGCCTGATGAGGCGGTGACACATGGGCGCCGGTGGCAGCGAGGCTGACGGCCGCCGCAAAGCCCGCAGCCCCACAGGCTGTTTCGCCAGGCGAGCGGCTGCCAAAGAGCTTTCCAACGAGGCACGGCTTTCCCTCCTCGCTCTTCGGGTGTGGGAGCTGTCGCCAGAGCCGCGGCCCTACAGGAAAATGCTTCGCAGGCTGGCGCGGCTGCACCTGGTGGGCGCCGGTGGCGGGGAGGCTGACGGCCGCCACAAAGCCCGCAGCCCCACGGGCTGTGGGGCCACGCGAGCGGCTGCCAAAGAGCTTTCCAACGAGGCATGGCTTTCCCTCCTGGCTCTTCGGGCTTGGGAGCTGTCGTCAGAGCTCCAGCCCTACCGGAAAATGCTTCGCAGGCTGGTGGGGCGGCGTCACGTGGGCGCCGGTGGCTCCGAGGCTGACGGCCGCCGCAAAGCCCGCAGCCCCACGGGCTGTGGGGCCACGCGAGCGGCTGCCAAAGAGCTTTCCAACAAGGCATGGCTTTCCCTCCTGGCTCTTCGGGCGTGGGAGCTGTCGTCAGAGCCGCGGCCCTACCGGAAAATGCTTCGCAGGCTGGTGGGGCGGCGCCACGTGAACGCCGGTGGCGCGGAGGCTGACGGCCGCCACAAAGCCCGCAGCCCCACGGGCTGTGGGGCCAGGCGAGCGGCTGCCAAAGAGCTTTCCAACGAGGCACGGCTTTCCCTCCTGGCTCTTCGTCCTTGGGAGCTGTCGCCAGAGCCGCGGCCCTACCGGAAAATGCTTCGCAGGCTGGTGGGGCGGCGCCACGTGGGCGCTGGTGGCTCCAAGGCTGACAGCCGCCGCAAAGCCCGCAGCCCCACGGGCTGTGGCGCCACGCGAGCGGCTGCCAAAGAGCTTTCCAACGAGGCACGGCTTTCCCTCCTGGCTCTTCGGGCTTGGGAGTTGTCGTCAGAGCCGTGGCCCTACTGGAAAATGCTTCGCAAGCTGGCGCGGCGGCGCCTCGTGGGCGCCGGTGGCGCCGAGGCTTACGGCCGCTGCAAAGCCCGCAGCCCCACGGGCTGTGAGGCCACGCGAGCGGCTGCCAAAGAGCTTTCCAACGAGGCACGGCTTTCCCTCCTGGCTCTTCGGGCGTGGGAGCTGTCGCCATAGCCGCGGCTCTACAGGAAAATGCTTCGCAGGCTGGCGCGGCTGCACCTGGTGGGCGCCGGTGGCGGGGAGGCTGACGGCCGCCACAAAGCCCGCAGCCCCACGGGCTGTGGGGCCACGCGATCGGCTGCCAAAGAGCTTTCCAACGAGGCACGGCTTTCCCTCCTGGCTCTTCGTGCTTGGGAGCTGTCGCCAGAGTTGCGGCCCTACCGGAAAATGCTTCACAGGCTGGTGGGGCGGCGCCACGTGGGCGCCGGTGGCTCCGAGGCTGACGGCCGCCGCAAAGCCCGCAGCCCCACAGGCTGTTTCGCCAGGCGAGCGGCTGCCAAAGAGCTTTCCAACGAGGCACGGCTTTCTCTCCTCGCTCTTAGGGCGTGGGAGCTGTCGCCAGAGCCGCGGCCCTACAGGAAAATGCTTCGCAGGCTGGCGCGGCTGCACCTGGTGGGCGCCGGTGGCGGGGAGGCTGACGGCCGCCACAAAGCCCGCAGCCCCACGGGCTGTGGGGCCACGCGATCGGCTGCCAAAGAGCTTTCCAACGAGGCACGGCTTTCCCTCCTGGCTCTTCGTGCTTGGGAGCTGTCGCCAGAGTTGCGGCCCTACCGGAAAATGCTTCACAGGCTGGTGGGGCGGCGCCACGTGGGCGCCGGTGGCTCCGAGGCTGACGGCCGCGGCAAAGCCCGCAGCCCCACGGGCTGTGGGGCCACGCGAGAGGCTGCCAAAGAGCTTTCCAACGAGGCACGGCTTTCCCTCCTGGCTCTTCGGGCGTGGGAGCTGTCGCCAGAGCCGCGGCCCTACAGGAAAATGCTTCGCAGGCTGGCGCAGCGGCGCCACGTGGGCGCCGGTGGCAGGGAGGCTGCCGGTCGCCGCATAGCCCGCAGCCCCATGGGCTGTGGGGCCACGCGATCGGCTGCCAAAGAGCTTTCCAACGAGGCACGGCTTTCCCTCCTGGCTCTTCGGGCATGAGAGCTGTCGCCAGAGCCACGGCCCTACAGGAAAATGCTTCGCAGGCTGGCGCGGCTGCACCTGGTGGGTGCCGGTGGCTCCGAGGTTGACGGCCGCCGCAAAGCCCGCAGCCCCACAGGCTGTTTCGCCAGGCGAGCGGCTGCCAAAGAGCTTTCCAACGAGGCACGGCTTTCCCTCCTGGCTCTTCGGGCGTGGGAGCTGTCGCCAGAGAAACGGCCCTACCGGAAAATGCTTCGCAAGCTGGCGCGGCAGCACCACGTGGGCGCCGGTGGCGCCGAGGCTGACGGCCGCCGCAGAGCCCGCAGCCCCATGGGCTGTGGGGCCACGCGAGCGGCTGCCAAAGAGCTTTCCAACGAGGCACGACTTTCCCTCCTGGCTCTTCGGGCGTGGGAGCTGTCGCCAGAGACGCGGCCCTACCGGAAAATGCTTCGCAGGCTGGCGCAGCGGCGCCACGTGGGCGCCGGTGGCAGCGAGGCTGACGGCCGCCGCAAAGCCCGCAGCCCCACAGGCTGTTTCGCCAGGCGAGCGGCTGCCAAAGAGCTTTCCAACGAGGCACGGCTTTCTCTCCTCGCTCTTAGGGCGTGGGAGCTGTCGCCAGAGCCGCGGCCCTACAGGAAAATGCTTCGCAGGCTGGCGCGGCTGCACCTGGTGGGCGCCGGTGGCTCCGAGGCTGACGGCCGCGGCAAAGCCCGCAGCCCCACGGGCTGTTTCGCCAGGCGAGCGGCTGCCAAAGAGCTTTCCAACGAGGCATGGCTTTCCCTCCTGGCTCTTCGTGCTTGGGAGCTGTCGCCAGAGTTGCGGCCCTACCGGAAAATGCTTCGCAAGCTGGCGCAGCGGCGCCATGTGGGCGCCGGTGGCGCCGAGGCTGACGGCCGCCACAAAGCCCGCAGCCCCACGGGCTGTGGGGCCACGCGAGAGGCTGCCAAAGAGCTTTCCAACGAGGCACGGCTTTCCCTCCTCGCTCTTAGGGCGTGGGAGCTGTCGCCAGAGCCGCGGCCCTACAGGAAAATGCTTCGCAGGCTGGCGCAGCGGCGCCACGTGGGCGCCGGTGGCAGGGAGGCTGACGGTCGCCGCATAGCCCGCAGCCCCATGGGCTGTGGGGCCACGCGATCGGCTGCCAAAGAGCTTTCCAACGAGGCACGGCTTTCCCTCCTGGCTCTTCGGGCATGAGAGCTGTCGCCAGAGCCACGGCCCTACCGGAAAATGCTTCGCAGGCTGGCGCGGCTGCACCTGGTGGGTGCCGGTGGCTCCGAGGCTGACGGCCGCCGCAAAGCCCGCAGCGCCACAGGCTGTTTCGCCAGGCGAGCGGCCGCCAAAGAGCTTTCCAACGAGGCACGGCTTTCCCTCCTGGCTCTTCGGGCTTGGGAGCTGTCGTCAGAGCCGCAGCCCTACCGGAAAATGGTTCGCAAGCTGGCGCGGCAGCACCACGTGGGCGCCGGTGGCGCCGAGGCTGACGGCCGCCGCAGAGCCCGCAGCCCCATGGACTGTGGGGCCACGCGAGCGGCTGCCAAAGAGCTTTCCAACGAGGCATGGCTTTCCCTCCTGGCTCTTCGGGCGTGGGAGCTGTCGCCAGAGACGCGGCCCTACCGGAAAATGCTTCGCAGGCTGGCGCAGCGGCGCCACGTGGGCGCCGGTGGCAGCGAGGCTGACGGCCGCCGCAAAACCCGCAGCCCCACAGGCTGTTTCGCCAGGCGAGCGGCTGCCAAAGAGCTTTCCAACGAGGCACGGCTTTCTCTCCTCGCTCTTAGGGCGTGGGAGCTGTCGCCAGAGCCGCGGCCCTACAGGAAAATGCTTCGCAGGCTGGCGCGGCTGCACCTGGTGGGCGCCGGTGGCGGGGAGGCTGACGGCCGCCACAAAGCCCGCAGCCCCACGGGCTGTGGGGCCACGCGAGCGGCTGCCAAAGAGCTTTCCAACGAGGCACGGCTTTCCCTCCTGGCTCTTCGGGCGTGGGAGCTGTCGCCAGAGCCACGGCCCTACCGGAACATGCTTCGCAGGCTGGCGCGGCTGCACCTGGTGGGTGCCGTTGGCTCCGAGGCTGACGGCCGCCGCAAAGCCCGCAGCCCCACAGGCTGTTTCGGCAGGCGAGCGGCTGCCAAAGAGCTTTCCAACGAGGCACGGCTTTCCCTCCTGGCTCTTTGGGCGTGGGAGCTGTCGCCAGAGCCACGGCCCTACCGGAAAATGCTTCGCAGGCTGGCGCGGTTGCACCTGGTGGGTGCCGGTGGCTCCGAGGCTGACGGCCGCCGCAAAGCCCGCAGCCCCACAGGCTGTTTCGCCAGGCGAGCGGCCGCCAAAGAGCTTTCCAACGAGGCACGGCTTTCCCTCCTGGCTCTTCGGGCTTGGGAGCTGTCGTCAGAGCCGCAGCCCTACCGGAAAATGCTTCGCAAGCTGGCGCGGCAGCGCCACGTGGGCGCCGGTGGCGCCGAGGCTGACGGCCGCCGCAAAGCCCGCAGCCCCACGGGCTGTGGGGCCACGCGAGCGGCTGCCAAAGAGCTTTCCAACGAGGCATGGCTTTTCCTCCTAGCTCTTCGGGCGTGGGAGCTGTCGCCAGAGCCGCGGCCCTACCGGAAAACGCTTCGCAGGCTGGCGCAGCGGCGCCACGTGGGCGCCGGTGGCGGCGAGGCTGACGGCCGCTGCAGAGCCCGCAGCCCCATGGGCTGTGGGGCCACGCGAGCGGCTGCCAAAGAGCTTTCCAACGAGGCACGGCTTTCCCTCCTGGCTCTTCGTGCTTGGGAGCTGTCGCCAGAGCCGCAGCCCTACCGGAAAATGCTTCGCAAGCTGGCACGGCAGCGCCACGTGGGCACCGTTGGCGGCGAGGCTGACGGCCGCCGCAAAGCCCGCAGCCACACGGGCTGTGGGGCCACACGAGCGGCTGCCAAAGAGCTTTCCAGCGAGGCACGACTTTCCCTCCTGGCTCTTCGGGCGTGGGAGCTGTCGCCAGAGCCGCGGCCCTACCGGAAAATGCTTCGCAGCCTGATGAGGCGGTGACACATGGGCGCCGGTGGCTCCGAGGCTGACGGCCGCGGCAAAGCCCGCAGCCCCACAGGCTGTTTCGCCAGGCGAGCGGCTGCCAAAGAGCTTTCCAACGAGGCATGGCTTTCCCTCCTGGCTCTTCGTGCTTGGGAGCTGTCGCCAGAGTTGCGGCCCTACCGGAAAATGCTTCGCAAGCTGGCGCAGCGGCGCCATGTGGGCGCCGGTGGCGCCGAGGCTGACGGCCGCCACAAAGCCCGCAGCCCCACGGGCTGTGGGGCCACGCGAGAGGCTGCCAAAGAGCTTTCCAACGAGGCATGGCTTTCCCTCCTGGCTCTTCGGGCGTGGGAGCTGTCGCCAGAGACGCGGCCCTAACGGAAAATGCTTCGCAGGCTGGCGCAGCGGCGCCACGTGGGCGCCGGTGGCAGCGAGGCTGACGGCCGCCGCAAAGCCCGCAGCCCCACAGGCTGTTTCGCCAGGCGAGCGGCTGCCAAAGAGCTTTCCAACGAGGCACGGCTTTCTCTCCTCGCTCTTAGGGCGTGGGAGCTGTCGCCAGAGCCGCGGCCCTACAGGAAAATGCTTCGCAGGCTGGCGCGGCTGCACCTGGTGGGCGCCGGTGGCGGGGAGGCTGACGGCCGCCACAAAGCCCGCAGCCCCACGGGCTGTGGGGCCACACGAGCGGCTGCCAAAGAGCTTTCCAACGAGGCACGGCTTTCCCTCCTGGCTCTTCGGGCGTGGGAGCTGTCGCCAGAGCCGCGGCCCTACAGGAAAATGCTTCGCAGGCTGGTGGGGCAGCGCCACGTGGGCGCCGTTGGCTCCGAGGCTGACGGCCGCCGCAAAGCCCGCAGCCCCACAGGCTGTTTCGCCAGGCGAGCGGCTGCCAAAGAGCTTTCCAACGAGGCACGGCTTTCCCTCCTCGCTCTTCGGGTGTGGGAGCTGTCGCCAGAGCCGCGGCCCTACAGGAAAATGCTTCGCAGGCTGGCGCGGCTGCACCTGGTGGGCGCCGGTGGCGGGGAGGCTGACGGCCGCCGCAAAGCCCGCAGCCCCACAGGCTGTTTCGCCAGGCGAGCGGCCGCCAAAGAGCTTTCCAACGAGGCACGGCTTTCCCTCCTGGCTCTTCGGGCTTGGGAGCTGTCGTCAGAGCCGCAGCCCTACCGGAAAATGCTTCGCAAGCTGGCGCGGCAGCACCACGTGGGCGCCGGTGGCGCCGAGGCTGACGGCCGCCGCAGAGCCCGCAGCCCCATGGGCTGTGGGGCCACGCGAGCGGCTGCCAAAGAGCTTTCCAACGAGGCATGGCTTTCCCTCCTGGCTCTTCGGGCGTGGGAGCTGTCGCCAGAGACGCGGCCCTACCGGAAAATGCTTCGCAGGCTGGCGCAGCGGCGCCACGTGGGCGCCGGTGGCAGCGAGGCTGACGGCCGCCGCAAAGCCCGCAGCCCCACAGGCTGTTTCGCCAGGCGAGCGGCTGCCAAAGAGCTTTCCAACGAGGCACGGCTTTCTCTCCTCGCTCTTAGGGCGTGGGAGCTGTCGCCAGAGCCGCGGCCCTACAGGAAAATGCTTCGCAGGCTGGCGCGGCTGCACCTGGTGGGCGCCGGTGGCGGGGAGGCTGACGGCCGCCACAAAGCCCGCAGCCCCACGGGCTGTGGGGCCACGCGATCGGCTGCCAAAGAGCTTTCCAACGAGGCACGGCTTTCCCTCCTGGCTCTTCGGGCGTGGGAGCTGTCGCCAGAGCCACGGCCCTACCGGAACATGCTTCGCAGGCTGGCGCGGCTGCACCTGGTGGGTGCCGTTGGCTCTGAGGCTGACGGCCGCCGCAAAGCCCGCAGCCCCACAGGCTGTTTCGCCAGGCGAGCGGCTGCCAAAGAGCTTTCCAACGAGGCACGGCTTTCCCTCCTGGCTCTTCGGGCTTGGGAGCTGTCGCCAGAGCCACGGCCCTACCGGAAAATGCTTCGCAGCCTGGTGAGGCGGTGACACATGGGCGCCGGTGGCAGCGAGGCTGACGGCCGCCGCAAAGCCCGCAGCCCCACAGGCTGTTTCGCCAGGCGAGCGGCTGCCAAAGAGCTTTCTAACGAGGCACGGCTTTCCCTCCTGGCTCTTCGGGTGTGGGAGCTGTCGCCAGAGCCGCGGCCCTACAGGAAAATGCTTCGCAGGCTGGCGCAGCTGCACCTGGTGGGCGCCGGTGGCGGGGAGGCTGACGTCCGCCACAAAGCCTGCAGCCCCACGGGCTGTGGGGCCACGCGATCGGCTGCCAAAGAGCTTTCCAACGAGGCACGGCTTTCCCTCCTGGCTCTTCGTGCTTGGGAGCTGTTGCCAGAGTTGCGGCCCTACCGGAAAATGCTTCACAGGCTGGTGGGGCGGCGCCACGTGGGCGCCGGTGGCTCCGAGGCTGACCGCCGCGGCAAAGCCCGCAGCCCCACGGGCTGTTTCGCCAGGCGAGCGGCTGCCAAAGAGCTTTCCAACGAGGCATGGCTTTCCCTCCTGGCTCTTCGTGCTTGGGAGCTGTCGCCAGAGTTGCGGTCCTACCGGAAAATGCTTCGCAAGCTGGCGCGGCGGCGCCATGTGGGCGCCGGTGGCGCCGAGGCTGACGGCCGCCACAAAGCCCGCAGCCCCACGGGCTGTGGGGCCACGCGAGAGGCTGCCAAAGAGCTTTCCAACGAGACATGGCTTTCCCTCCTGGCTCTTCGGGCGTGGGAGCTGTCGCCAGAGACGCGGCCCTACAGGAAAATGCTTCGCAGGCTGGCGCAGCGGCGCCACGTGGGCGCCGGTGGCAGCGAGGCTGACGGCCGCCGCAAAGCCCGCAGCCCCACAGGCTGTTTCGCCAGGCGAGCGGCTGCCAAAGAGCTTTCCAACGAGGCACGGCTTTCTCTCCTCGCTCTTAGGGCGTGGGAGTTGTCGCCAGAGCCGCGGCCCTACAGGAAAATGCTTTGCAGGCTGGCGCGGCTGCACCTGGTGGGCGCCGGTGGCGGGGAGGCTGACGGCCGCCACAAAGCCCGCAGCCCCACGGGCTGTGGGGCCACGCGATCGGCTGCCAAAGAGCTTTCCAACGAGGCACGGCTTTCCCTCCTGGCTCTTCGGGCGTGGGAGCTGTCGCCAGAGCCGCGGCCCTACAGGAAAATGCTTCGCAGGCTGGTGGGGCGGCGCCACGTGGGCGCCGTTGGCTCCGAGGCTGACGGCCGCCGCAAAGCCCGCAGCCCCACAGGCTGTTTCGCCAGGCGAGCGGCTGCCAAAGAGCTTTCCAACGAGGCACGGCTTTCCCTCCTGGCTCTTCGGGCTTGGGAGCTGTCGTCAGAGCCGCAGCCCTACTGGAAAACGCTTCGCAAGCTGGCGCGGCAGCACCACGTGGGCGCCGGTGGCGCCGAGGCTGACGGCCGCCGCAAAGCCCGCAGCCCCACGGGCTGTGGGGCCACACGAGCGGCTGCCAAAGAGCTTTCCAACGAGGCATGGCTTTCCCTCCTGGCTCTTCGGGCTTGGGAGTTGTCGTCACAGCCGCAGCCCTACCGGAAAATGCTTCGCAAGCTGGCACGGCAGCGCCACGTGGGCACCGTTGGCGGCGAGGCTGACGGCCGCCGCAAAGCCCGCAGCCACACGGGCTGTGGGGCCACACGTGCGGCTGCCAAAGAGCTTTCCAGCGAGGCACGACTTTCCCTCCTGGCTCTTCGGGCGTGGGAGCTGTCGCCAGAGACACGGCCCTACCGGAAAATGCTTCGCAGGCTGGCGCAGCGGCGCCACGTGGGCGCCGGTGGCAGCGAGGCTGACGGCCGCCGCAAAGCCCGCAGCCCCACAGGCTGTTTCGCCAGGCGAGCGGCTGCCAAAGAGCTTTCCAACGAGGCACGGCTTTCTCTCCTCGCTCTTAGGGCGTGGGAGCTGTCGCCAGAGCCGCGGCCCTACAGGAAAATGCTTCGCAGGCTGGCGCAGCGGCGCCACGTGGGCGCCGGTGGCAGGGAGGCTGACGGCCGCCACAAAGCCCGCAGCCCCACGGGCTGTGGGGCCACGCGAGCGGCCGCCAAAGAGCTTTCCAACGAGGCACGGCTTTCCCTCCTGGCTCTTCGGGCGTGGGAGCTGTCGCCAGAGTTGCGGCCCTACCGGAAAATGCTTCGCAGGCTGGCGCGGCTGCACCTGGTGGGTGCCGGTGGCTCCGAGGCTGACGGCCGCCGCAAAGCCCGCAGCCCTACAGGCTGTTTCGCCAGGCGAGCGGCCGCCAAAGAGCTTTCCAACGAGGCACGGCTTTCCCTCCTGGCTCTTCGGGCGTGGGAGCTGTCGCCAGAGTTGCGGCCCTACCGGAAAATGCTTCGCAGGCTGGCGCGGCAGCGCCACGTGGGCGCCGGTGGCTCCGAGGCTGACGGCCGCCGCAAAGCCCGCAGCCGCACGGGCTGTTTCGCCAGGCGAGCGGCTGCCAAAGAGCTTTCCAACGAGGCATGGCTTTCCCTCCTGGCTCTTCGGGCTTGGGAGCTGTCGCCAGAGTTGCGGCCCTACCGGAAAATGCTTCGCAGGCTGGCGGGGCGGCGCCACGTGGGCGCCGGTGGCTCCGAGGCTGACAACCGCCGCAAAGCCCGCAGCCCCACGGGCTGTGGGGCCACGCGAGCGGCTGCCAAAGAGCTTTCCAACGAGGCACGGCTTTCCCTCCTGGCTCTTCGGGCTTGGGAGTTGTCATCAGAGCCGCAGCCCTACCGGAAAATGCTTCGCAGCCTGGTGAGGCGGCGACACATGGGCGCCGGTGGCAGCGAGGCTGACGGCCGCCGCAAAGCCCGCAGCCCCACAGGCTGTTTCGCCAGGCGAGCGGCTGCCAAAGAGCTTTCCAACGAGGCACGGCTTTCCCTCCTCGCTCTTCGGGCGTGGGAGCTGTCGCCAGAGCCGCGGCCCTACAGGAAAATGCTTCGCAGGCTGGCGCGGCTGCACCTGGTTGGCGCCGGTGGCTCCGAGGCTGACGGCCGCCACAAAGCCCGCAGCCCCACGGGCTGTGGGGCCACGCAAGAGGCTGCCAAAGAGCTTTCCAACGAGGCATGGCTTTCCCTCCTGGCTCTTCGGGCTTGGGAGCTGTCGCCAGAGCCGCAGCCCTACAGGAAAATGCTTCGCAGGCTGGCGCGGCGGCGCCACGTGGGCGCCGGTGTCGCTGAGGCTGACGTCCGCCGGAAAGCCCGCAGCCCCACGGGCTGTGGGGCCACGCGAGCGGCTGCCAAAGAGGTTTCCAACGAGGCACGGCTTTCCCTCCTGGCTCTTCGGGCGTGGGAGCTGTCGTCAGAGCCGCAGCCCTACCGGAAAATGCTTCGCAGGCTGGCGCGGCTGCACCTGGTGGGCGCCAGTGGCGGGGAGGCTGACGGCCGCCACAAAGCCCGCAGCCCCACGGGCTGTGGGCCCACGCAAGAGGCTGCCAAAGAGCTTTCCAACGAGGCATGGCTTTCCCTCCTGGCTCTTCGGGCGTGGGAGCTGTCGCCAGAGCCGCGGCCCTACCGGAAAATGCTTCGCAGGCTGGCGCGGCTGCACCTGGTGGGCGCCGGTGTCGGGGAGGCTGACGGTCGCCGCAAAGCCCGCAGCCCCACGGGCTGTGGGGCCACGCGAGCGGCTGCCAAAGAGCTTTCCAACGAGGCACGGCTTTCCCTCCTGGCTCTTCGGGCGTGGGAGCTGTCGCCAGAGCCGCGGCCCTACCGGAAAATGCTTCGCAGGCTCGTGCGGCGGCGCCACGTGGGCGCCGGTGGCGCAAAGGCTGACGGCCGCCGCAAAGCCCGCAGCCCCACGGGCTGTGGGGCCACACGAGCGGCTGCCAAAGAGCTTTCCAACGAGGCACGGCTTTCCCTCCTGGCTCTTCGTGCTTGGGAGCTGTCGCCAGAGCCGCGGCCCTACCGGAAAATGCTTCCCAGGCTGGTGGGGCGGCGCCACGTAGGCGCTGGTGGCTCCGAGGCTGACGGCCGCCGCAAAGCCCGCAGCTCCATGGGCTGTGTGGCCACGCGAGCGGCTGCCAAAGAGCTTTCCAACGAGGCACGGCTTTCCCTCCTGGCTCTTCGGGCTTGGGAGTTGTCGTCAGAGCCGTGGCCCTACTGGAAAATGCTTCGCAAGCTGGCGCGGCGGCGCCACGTAGGCGCCGGTGGCTCCGAGGCTGATGGCCGCCGCAAAGCCCGCAGCCCCACGGGCTGTGAGGCCACGCGAGCGGCTGCCAAAGAGCTTTCCAACGAGGCACGGCTTTCCCTCCTGGGTCTTCGGGCGTGGGAGCTGTCGCCAGAGTCGCGGCCCTACAGGAAAATGCTTCGCAGGCTGGCGCGGCTGCACCTGGTGGGCGCCGGTGGCGGGGAGGCTGACGGCCCCCACAAAGCCCGCAGCCCCACGGGCTGTGGGGCCACGCGAGCGGCTGCCAAAGAGCTTTCCAACGAGGCACGGCTTTCCCTCCTGGCTCTTCGGGCGTGGGAGCTGTCGCCAGAGCCGCGGCCCTACCGGAAAATGCTTCGCAGGCTGGCGCGGCTGTAGCTGGTGGGCGCCGGTGGCGGTGAGGCTGACGGCCGCCGCAAAGCCCGCAGCCCCACGGGCTGTGGGGCCACGCGAGCGGCTGCCAAAGAGCTTTCCAACGAGGCACGGCTTTCCCTCCTGGCTCTTCGTGCTTGGGAGCTGTCGCCAGAGTTGCGGCCCTACCGGAAAATGCTTCGCAGGCTGGTGGGGCGGCGCCACGTGGGCGCCGGTGGCTCCGAGGCTGACGGCCGCCGCAAAGCCCGCAGCCGCACGGGCTGTTTCGCCAGGCGAGCGGCTGCCAAAGAGCTTTCCAACGAGGCATGGCTTTCCCTCCTGGCTCTTCGGGCGTGGGAGCTGTCGCCAGAGTTGCGGCCCTACAGGAAAATGCTTCGCAGGCTGGTGGGGCGGCGCCACGTGGGCGCCGGTGGCTCCGAGGCTGACAACCGCCGCAAAGCCCGCAGCCCCACGGGCTGTGGGGCCACGCGAGCGGCTGCCAAAGAGCTTTCCAACGAGGCACGGCTTTCCCTCCTGGCTCTTCGGGCTTGGGAGTTGTCGTCAGAGCCGCAGCCCTACCGGAAAATGCTTCGCAGCCTGGTGAGGCGGCGACACATGGGCGCCGGTGGCAGCGAGGCTGACGGCCGCCGCAAAGCCCGCAGCCCCACAGGCTGTTTCGCCAGGCGAGCGGCTGCCAAAGAGCTTTCCAACGAGGCACGGCTTTCCCTCCTGGCTCTTCGGGCGTGGGAGCTGTCGCCAGAGCCGCGGCCCTACCGGAAAATGCTTCGCAGGGTGGCGCGGCTGTAGCTGGTAGGCGCCGGTGGCGCTGAGGCTGACGGCCGCCGCAAAGCCCGCAGCCGCACGGGCTGTTTCGCCAGGCGAGCGGCTGCCAAAGAGCTTTCCAACGAGGCATGGCTTTCCCTCCTGGCTCTTCGGGCTTGGGAGCTGTCGCCAGAGTTGCGGCCCTACCGGAAAATGCTTCGCAGGCTGGTGAGGCGGCGCCACGAGGGCGCCGGTGGCTCCGAGGCTGACAACCGCCGCAAAGCCCGCAGCCCCACGGGCTGTGGGGCCACGCGAGCGGCTGCCAAAGAGCTTTCCAACGAGGCACGGCTTTCCCTCCTGGCTCTTCGGGCGTGGGAGCTGTCGCCAGAGCCGCGGCCGTACCGGAAAATGCTTCGCAGGCTGGTGGGGCGGCGCCACGTGGGCGCTGGTGGCTCCGAGGCTGACGGCCGCCGCAAAGCCCGCAGCCCCACGGGCTGTGGGGCCACGCAAGTGGCTGCCAAAGAGCTTTCCAACGAGGCACGGCTTTCCCTCCTGGGTCTTCGGGCTTGGGAGTTGTCGTCAGAGCCGTGGCCCAACTGGAAAATGCTTCGCAAGCTGGCGCGGCGGCGCCACGTGGGCGCCGGTGGCAGCGAGGCTGACGGACGCCGCAAAGCCCGCAGCCCCACGGGCTGTGAGGCCACGCGAGCGGCTGCCAAAGAGCTTTCCAACGAGGCACGGCTTTCCCTCCTGGCTCTTCGGGCGTGGGAGCTGTCGCCAGAGCCGCGGCCCTACCGGAAAATGCTTCGCAGGCTGGCGCGGCTGTAGCTGGTGGGCTCCGGTGGCGCCGAGGCTGACGGCCGCCGCAAAGCCCGCAGCCACACGGGCTGTGGGGCCACGCGAGCGGCTGCCAAAGAGCTTTCCAACGAGGCACGGCTTTCCCTCCTGGGTCTTCGGGCGTGGGAGCTGTCGCCAGAGCCGCGGCCCTACCGGAAAATGCTTCGTAGGCTGGCGCAGCAGCGCCACGTGGGCGCCGGTGGCAGCGAGGATGACGGCCGCCGCAAAGCCCGCAGCCCCACAAGCTGTTTCGCCAGGCGAGCGGCTGCCAAAGAGCTTTCCAACGAGGCACGGCTTTCCCTCCTAGGTCTTCGGGCGTGGGAGCTGTCGCCAGAGCCGTGGCCCTACCGGAAAATGCTTCGCAGGCTGGTGGGGCGGCGCCACGTGGGCGCCGGTGGCTCCGAGGCTGACGGCCGCCGCAAAGCCCGCAGCCGCACGGGCTGTTTCGCCAGGCGAGCGGCTGCCAAAGAGCTTTCCAACGAGGCATGGCTTTCCCTCCTGGCTCTTCGGGCTTGGGAGCTGTCGCCAGAGTTGCGGCCCTACCGGAAAATGCTTCGCAGGCTGGTGGGGCGGCGCCACGTGGGCGCCGGTGGCTCCGAGGCTGACAACCGCCGCAAAGCCCGCAGCCCCACGGGCTGTGGGGCCACGCGAGCGGCTGCCAAAGAGCTTTCCAACGAGGCATGGCTTTCCCTCCTGGCTCTTCGGGCTTGGGACCTGTCGTCAGAGCTCCAGCCCTACCGGAAAATGCTTCGCAAGCTGGCGCGGCAGCGCCACGTGGGCGCCGGTGGCGCCGAGGCTGACGGCCGCCGCAAAGCCCGCAGCCCCACGGGCTGTGGGGCCACGCGAGCGGCTGCCAAAGAGCTTTCCAACAAGGCACGGCTTTCCCTCCTGGCTCTTCGGGCGTGGGAGCTGTCGCCAGAGCCGCGGCCCTACCGGAAAATGCTTCGCAGGCTTGTGCGGCGGCGCCACGTGAACGCCGGTGGCGCGGAGGCTGACGGCCGCCGCAAAGCCCGCAGCCCCACGGGCTGTGGGGCCAGGCGAGCGGCTGCCAAAGAGCTTTCCAACGAGGCACGGCTTTCCCTCCTGGCTCTTCGTCCTTGGGAGCTGTCGCCAGAGCCACGGCCCTACCGGAAAATGCTTCGCAGGCTGGTGGGGCGGCGCCACGTGGGCGCTGGTGGCTCCGAGGCTGACGGCCGCCGCAAAGCCCGCAGCCCCACGGGCTGTGGGGCCACGCAAGCGGCTGCCAAAGAGCTTTCCAACGAGGCACGGCTTTCCCTCCTGGCTCTTCGGGCTTGGGAGTTGTCGTCAGAGCCGTGGCCCTACTGGAAAATGCTTCGCAAGCTGGCGCGGCGGCGCCTCGTGGGCGCCGGTGGCTCCGAGGCTGACGGCCACTGCAAAGCCCGCAGCCCCACGGGCTGTTTCGCCAGGCGAGCGGCTGCCAAAGAGCTTTCCAACGAGGCACGGCTTTCCCTCCTGGCTCTTCGGGCGTGGGAGCTGTCGCCAGAGCCACGGCCCTACAGGAAAATGCTTCGCAGGCTGGCGCGGCTGCACCTGGTGGGCGCCGGTGGCTCCGAGGCTGACGGCCGCCACAAAGCCCGCAGCCCCACGGGCTGTGGGGCCACGCGATCGGCTGCCAAAGAGCTTTCCAACGAGGCACGGCTTTCCCTCCTGGCTCTTCGGGCTTGGGAGCTGTCGCCAGAGTTGCGGCCCTACCGGAAAATGCTTCGCAGGCTGGTGGGGCGGCGCCACGTGGGCGCCAGTGGCTCCGAGGCTGACGGCCGCCGCAAAGCCCGCAGCCCCACGGGCTGTTTCGCCAGGCGAACGGCTGCCAAAGAGCTTTCCAACGAGGCACGGCTTTCCCTCCTGGCTCTTCGGGCGTGGGAGCTGTCGCCAGAGCCGCAGCCCTACAGGAAAATGCTTCGCAGGCTGGCGCGGCGGCGCCACGTGGGCGCCGGTGTCGCTGAGGCTGACGGCTGCCGGAAAGCCCGCAGCCCCACGGGCTGTGGGGCCACGCGAGCGGCTGCCAAAGAGCTTTCCAACGAGGCACGGCTTTCCCTCCTAGGTCTTCGGGCGTGGGAGCTGTCGCCAGAGACGCGGCCCTACCGGAAAATGCTTCGCAGGCTGGCGCAGCGGCGCCACGTGGGCGCCGGTGGCAGCGAGGCTGACGGCCGCCGCAAAGCCCGCAGCCCCACAGGCTGTTTCGCCAGGCGAGCGGCTGCCAAAGAGCTTTCCAACGAGGCACGGCTTTCTCTCCTCGCTCTTCGGGCGTGGGAGCTGTCGCCAGAGCCGCGGCCCTACAGGAAAATGCTTCGCAGGCTGGCGCGGCTGCACCTGGTGGGCGCCGGTGGCGCCGAGGCTGACGGCCGCCACAAAGCCCGCAGCCACACGGGCTGTGGGGCCACGCGAGCGGCCGCCAAAGAGCTTTCCAACGAGGCACGGCTTTCCCTCCTGGCTCTTCGGGCTTGGGAGCTGTCGTCAGAGCCGCAGCCCTACCGGAAAATGCTTCGCAAGCTGGCGCGGCAGCGCCACATGGGCGCCGGTGGCGCCGAGGCTGACGGCCGCCGCAAAGCCCGCAGCCCCACGGGCTGTGGGGCCACGCGAGCGGCTGCCAAAGAGCTTTCCAACGAGGCATGGCTTTCCCTCCTGGCTCTTCGGGCATGGGAGCTGTCGCCAGAGCCGCGGCCCTACAGGAAAATGCTTCGCAGGCTGGTGCGGCTGCACCTGGTGGGCGCCGGTAGCGCCGAGGCTGACGGCCGCCGCAAAGCCCGCAGCCCCACGGGCTGTGGGGCCACGCAAGAGGCTGCCAAAGAGCTTTCCAACGAGGCACGGCTTTCCCTCCTGGCTCTTCGGGCGTGGGAGTTGTCGTCAGAGCCGTGGCCCTACTGGAAAATGCTTCGCAAGCTGGCGCGGCGGCGCCACGTGGGCGCCGGTGGCTCCGAGGCTGACGGCCGCCGCAAAGCCCGCAGGCCCACGGGCTGTGAGGCCACGCGAGTGGCTGCCAAAGAGCTTTCCAACGAGGCACGGCTTTCCCTCCTGGCTCTTCGGGCGTGGGAGCTGTCGCCAGAGCCGCGGCCCTACCGGAAAATGCTTCGCAGGCTGGCGCGGCTGTAGCTGGTAGGCGCCGGTGGCGCTGAGGCTGACGGCCGCCGCAAAGCCCGCAGCCCCACGGGCTGTGGGGCCACGTGAGCGGCTGCCAAAGAGCTTTCCAACGAGGCACAGCTTTCCCTCCTGGCTCTTCGTGCTTGGGAGCTGTCGCCAGAGTTGCGGCCCTACCGGAAAATGCTTCGCAGGCTGGTGGGGCGGCGCCACGTGGGCGCCGGTGGCTTCGAGGCTGACGGCCGCCGCAAAGCCCGCAGCCGCACGGGCTGTTTCGCCAGGCGAGCGGCTGCCAAAGAGCTTTCCAACGAGGCATGGCTTTCCCTCCTGGCTCTTCGGGCGTGGGAGCTGTCGCCAGAGTTGCGGCCCTACCGGAAAATGCTTCGCAGGCTGGCGCGGCTGCACCTGGTGGGCGCCGGTGTCGGGGAGGCTGACGGCCGCCGCAAAGCCCGCAGCCCCACGGGCTGTGGGGCCACGCGAGCGGCTGCCAAAGAGCTTTCCAATGAGGCACGGCTTTCCCTCCTGGCTCTTCGTGCTTGGGAGCTGTCCCCAGAGTTGCGGCCCTACCGGAAAATGCTTCGCAGGCTGGTGGGGCGGCCTCACGTGGGCGCCGGTGGCTCCGAGGCTGACGGCCGCAGCAAAGCCCGCAGCCACACGGGCTGTTTCGCCAGGCGAGCGGCTGCCAAAGAGCTTTCCAACGAGGCATGGCTTTCCCTCCTGGCTCTTCGGGCTTGGGAGCTGTCGCCAGAGTTGCGGCCCTACCGGAAAATGCTTCGCAGGCTGGTGGGGCGGCGCCACGTGGGCGCCGGTGGCTCCGAGGCTGACAACCGCCGCAAAGCCCGCAGCCCCACGGGCTGTGGGGCCACGCGAGCGGCTGCCAAAGAGATTTCCAACGAGGCATGGCTTTCCCTCATGGCTCTTCGGGCTTGGGAGCTGTCGTCAGAGCCGTGGCCCTACCGGAAAATGCTTCGCAAGCTGGCGCGGCAGCGCCACGTAGGCGCCGGTGGCGCCGAGGCTGACGGCCGCCGCAAAGCCCGCAGCCCCACGGGCTGTGGGGCCACGCGAGCGGCTGCCAAAGAGCTTTCCAACGAGGCACGGCTTTCCCTCCTCGCTCTTCGGGCGTGGGAGCTGTCGCCAGAGTCGCGGCCCTACCGGAAAATGCTTCGCAGGCTGGCGCGGCTGTAGCTGGTAGGCGCCGGTGGCGCTGAGGCTGACGGCCGCCGCAAAGCCCGCAGCCCCACGGGCTGTGGGGCCACGCGAGCGGCTGCCAAAGAGCTTTCCAACGAGGCATGGCTTTCCCTCCTGGCTCTTCGTGCTTGGGAGCTGTCGCCAGAGTTGCGGCCCTACCGGAAAACGCTTCGCAGGCTGGTGGGGCGGCGCCACGTGGGCGCCGGTGGCTCCGAGGCTGACGGCCGCCGCAAAGCCCGCAGCCGCACGGGCGGTTTCGCCAGGCGAGCGGCTGCCAAAGAGCTTTCCAACGAGGCATGGCTTTCCCTCCTGGCTCTTCGGGCTTGGGAGCTGTCGCCAGAGTTGCGGCCCTACCGGAAAATGCTTCGCAGGCTGGTGGGGCGGCGCCACGTGGCCGCCGGTGGCTCCGAGGCTGACGGCCGCCACAAAGCCCGCAGCCCCACGGGCTGTGAGGCCACGCGAGCGGCTGCCAAAGAGCTTTCCAACGAGGCATGGCTTTCCCTCCTGGCTCTACGGGCGTGGGAGCTGTCGCCAGAGCCGCGGCCCTACCGGAAAATGCTTCGCAGGCTGGCGCGGCTGCACCTGGTGGGCGCCGGTGGCGGGGAGGCTGACGGCCGCCACAAAGCCCGCAGCCCCACGGGCTGTGGGGCCACGCGAGCAGCTGCCAAAGAGCTTTCCAACGAGGCACGGCTTTCCCTCCTGGCTCTTCGGGCGTGGGAGCTGTCGCCAGAGCCGCGGCCCTACCGGAAAATGCTTTACAGGCTGGCGCGGCTGTAGCTGGTGGGCGCCGGTGGCGTTGAGGCTGACGGCCGCCGCAAAGCCCGCAGCCCCACGGGCTGTGGGGCCACGCGAGCGGCTGCCAAAGAGCTTTCCAACGAGGCACGGCTTTCCCTCCCTGCTCTTCGGGCGTGGGAGCTGTCGCCAGAGTCGCGGCCCTACCGCAAAAAGCTCTGCATACTTGCGCGGCGGCGCCACATGGGCACCGTTGGCGGAGAGGCTGACGGCCGCCGCAAAGCCCACAGCCCCACGGGCTGTGGGGCCACGGAAGAGGCTGCCAAAGAGCTTTCCAACGAGGCACGGCTTTCCCTCCTGGCTCTTTGGGCGTGGGAGCTGTCGCCAGAGCCGCGGCCCTACCGGAAAATGATTCGCAGGCTGGCGCAGCGGCGCCACGTGGGCGCCGGTGGCAGCGAGGCTGACGGCCGCCGCAAAGCCCGCAGCCCCACAGGCTGTTTCGCCAAACGAGCGGCTGCCAAAGAGCTTTCCAACGAGGCACGGCTTTCCCTCCTGGCTCTTCGGGCTTGGGAGCTGTCGCCAGAGTTGCAGTCCTACCGGAAAATGCTTCGCAGGCTGGTGGGGCGGCGCCACGTGGGCGCCGGTGGCTCCGAGACTGACGGCCGCCGCAAAGCCCGCAGCCCCACAGGCTGTTTCGCCAGGCGAGCGGCTGCCAAAGAGCTTTCCAACGAGGCACGGCTTTCCCTCCTAGCTCTTCGGGCGTGGGAGCTGTCGCCAGAGCCGCGGCCCTACCGGAAAATGCTTCGCAGGCTGGCGCAGCGGCGCCACGTGGGCGCCGGTGGCGCCGAGGCTGACGGCCGCCACAAAGCCCGCAGCCCCACGGGCTGTGGGGCCACGCGAGCGGCTGCCAAAGAGCTTTCCAACGAGGCATGGCTTTCCCTCCTGGCTCTTCGTGCTTGGGAGCTGTCGCCAGAGTTGCGGCCCTACCGGAAAATGCTTCGCAGGCTGGTGGGGCGGCACCACGTGGGCGCCGGTGGCTCCGAGGCTGACGGCCGCAGCAAAGCCCGCAGCCGCACGGGCTGTTTCGCCAGGCGAGCGGCTGCCAAAGAGCTTTCCAACGAGGCACGGCTTTCCCTCCTGGCTCTTCGGGCTTGGGAGCTTTCGCCAGAGCCGCGGCCCTACCGGAAAATGCTTCGCAGGCTGGCGCGGCTGCACCTGGTGGGCGCCGGTGGCGGGGAGGCTGACGGCCGCCACAAAGCCCGCAGCCCCACGGGCTGTGGGGCCACGCAAGAGGCTGCCAAAGAGCTTTCCAACGAGGCATGGCTTTCCCTCCTGGCTCTTCGGGCGTGGGAGCTGTCGCCAGAGCCGCGGCCCTACCGGAAAATGCTTCGCAGGCTGGTGCGGCTGCACCTGGTGGGCGCCGGTGGCGGGGAGGCTGACGGCCGCCGCAAAGCCCGCAGCCACACGGGCTGTGGGGCGACGCGAGTGGCTGCCAAAGAGCTTTCCAACGAGGCATGGCTTTCCCTCCTGGCTCTTCGGGCGTGGGAGCTGTCGCCAGAGCCGCGGCCCTACCGGAAAATGCTTCGCAGGCTCGTGCGGCGGCGCCACGTGGGCGCTGGTGGCTCCGAGGCTGACGGCCGCCGCAAAGCCCGCAGCCACACGGGCTGTGGGGCCACGCGAGCGGCTGCCAAAGAGCTTTCCAACGAGGCATGGCTTTCCCTCCCTGCTCTTCGGGCGTGGGAGCTGTCGCCAGAGCCGCAGCCCTACCGGAAAATGCTTCGCAGGCTGGTGCGGCGGTACCACGTGGGCGCCGGTGGCGCCGAGGCTGACGGCCGCCGCAAAGCCCGCAGCCCCATGGGCTGTGGGGCCACGCGAGCAGCTGCCAAAGAGCTTTCCAACGAGGCACGGCTTTCCCTCCTGGCTCTTCGGGCTTGGGAGTTGTCGTCAGAGCCGTGGCCCTACTGGAAAATGCTTCGCAAGCTGGCGCGGCGGCGCCACGTGGGCGCCGGTGGCTCCGAGGCTGACGGCCGCCGCAAAGCCCGCAGCCCCACGGGCTGTGAGGCCACGCGAGCGGCTGCCAAAGAGCTTTCCAACGAGGCACGGCTTTCCCTCCTGGCTCTTCGGGCGAGGGAGCTGTCGCCAGAGCTGCGGCCCTACCGGAAAATGCTTCGCAGGCTGGCGCGGCTGTAGCTGGTAGGCGCTGGTGGCGCTGAGGGGGACGGCCGCCGCAAAGCCCGCAGCCCCACGGGCTGTGGGGCCACGTGAGCGGCTGCCAAAGAGCTTTCCAACGAGGCACAGCTTTCCCTCCTGGCTCTTCGTGCTTGGGAGCTGTCGCCAGAGTTGCGGCCCTACCGGAAAATGCTTCGCAGGCTGGTGGGGCGGCGCCACGTGGGCACCGGTGGCTCCGAGGCTGACGGCCGCCGCAAAGCCCGCAGCCGCACGGGCTGTTTCGCCAGGCGAGCGGCTGCCAAAGAGCTTTCCAACGAGGCATGGCTTTCCCTCCTGGCTCTTCGGGCGTGGGAGCTGTCGCCAGAGTTGCGGCCCTACCGGAAAATGCTTCGCAGGCTGGTGGGGCGGCGCCACGTGGGCTCCGGTGGCTCCGAGGCTGACAACCGCCGCAAAGCCCGCAGCCCCACGGGCTGTGCGGCCACGCGAGCGGCTGCCAAAGAGCTTTCCAACGAGGCATGGCTTTCCTTCCTGGCTCTTCGGGCTTGGGAGTTGTCGTCAGAGCCGTGGCCCTACAGGAAAATGCTTCGCAAGCTGGCGCGGCAGCGCCACGTAGGCGCCGGTGGCGCCGAGGCTGACGGCCGCCGCAAAGCCCGCAGCCCCACGGGCTGTGGGGCCACGCGAGCGGCTGCCAAAGAGCTTTCCAACGAGGCACGGCTTTCCCTCCTCGCTCTTCGGGCGTGGGAGCTGTCGCCAGAGTCGCGGCCCTACCGGAAAATGCTTCGCAGGCTGGCGCGGCTGTAGCTGGTAGGCGCCGGTGGCGCTGAGGCTGACGGCCGCCGCAAAGCCCGCAGCCCCACGGGCTGTGGGGCCACGCGAGCGGCTGCCAAAGAGCTTTCCAACGAGGCATGGCTTTCCCTCCTGGCTCTTCGTGCTTGGGAGCTGTCGCCAGAGTTGCGGCCCTACCGGAAAATGCTTCGCAGGCTGGTGGGGCGGCGCCACGTGGGCGCCGGTGGCTCCGAGGCTGACGGCCGCCGCAAAGCCCGCAGCCGCACGGGCGGTTTCGCCAGGCGAGCGGCTGCCAAAGAGGTTTCCAACGAGGCATGGCTTTCCCTCCTGGCTCTTCGGGCTTGGGAGCTGTCGCCAGAGTTGCGGCCCTACCGGAAAATGCTTCGCAGGCTGGTGGGGCGGCGCCACGTGGCCGCCGGTGGCTCCGATGCTGACGGCCGCCACAAAGCCCGCAGCCCCACGGGCTGTGAGGCCACGCGAGCGGCTGCCAAAGAGCTTTCCAACGAGGCACGGCTTTCCCTCCTGGCTCTACGGGCGTGGGAGCTGTCGCCAGAGCCGCGGCCCTACCGGAAAATGCTTCGCAGGCTGGCGCGGCTGCACCTGGTGGGCGCCGGTGGCGGGGAGGCTGACGGCCGCCACAAAGCCCGCAGCCCCACGGGCTGTGGGGCCACGCGAGCAGCTGCCAAAGAGCTTTCCAACGAGGCACGGCTTTCCCTCCTGGCTCTTCGGGCGTGGGAGCTGTCGCCAGAGCCGCGGCCCTACCGGAAAATGCTTTACAGGCTGGCGCGGCTGTAGCTGGTGGGCGCCGGTGGCGTTGAGGCTGACGGCCGCCGCAAAGCCCGCAGCCCCACGGGCTGTGGGGCCACGCGAGCGGCTGCCAAAGAGCTTTCCAACGAGGCACGGCTTTCCCTCCCTGCTCTTCGGGCGTGGGAGCTGTCGCCAGAGTCGCGGCCCTACCGCAAAAAGCTCTGCATACTTGCGCGGCGGCGCCACATGGGCACCGTTGGCGGAGAGGCTGACGGCCGCCGCAGAGCCCACAGCCCCACGGGCTGTGGGGCCACGGAAGAGGCTGCCAAAGAGCTTTCCAACGAGGCACGGCTTTCCCTCCTGGCTCTTTGGGCGTGGGAGCTGTCGCCAGAGCCGCGGCCCTACCGGAAAATGCTTCGCAGGCTGGCGCAGCGGCGCCACATGGGCGCCGGTGGCAGCGAGGCTGACGGCCGCCGCAAAGCCCGCAGCCCCACAGGCTGTTTCGCCAAACGAGCGGCTGCCAAAGAGCTTTCCAACGAGGCACGGCTTTCCCTCCTGGCTCTTCGGGCTTGGGAGCTGTCGTCAGATCCGCGGCCCTACAGGAAAATGCTTCGCAGGCTGGCGCGGCTGCACCTGGTGGGCGCCGGTGGCGGGGAGGCTGACGGCCGCCACAAAGCCCGCAGCCCCACGGGCTGTGGGGCCACGCGATCGGCTGCCAAAGAGCTTTCCAACGAGGCACGGCTTTCCCTCCTGGCTCTTCGGGCTTGGGAGCTGTCGCCAGAGTTGCAGTCCTACCGGAAAATGCTTCGCAGGCTGGTGGGGCGGCGCCACGTGGGCGCCGGTGGCTCCGAGACTGACGGCCGCCGCAAAGCCCGCAGCCCCACAGGCTGTTTCGCCAGGCGAGCGGCTGCCAAAGAGCTTTCCAACGAGGCACGGCTTTCCCTCCTGGCTCTTCGGGCGTGGGAGCTGTCGCCAGAGCCGCGGCCCTACCAGAAAATGCTTCGCAGGCTGGCGCAGCGGCGCCACGTGGGCGCCGGTGGCGCCGAGGCTGACGGCCGCCACAAAGCCCGCAGCCCCACGGGCTGTGGGGCCACACGAGCGGCTGCCAAAGAGCTTTCCAACGAGGCATGGCTTTCCCTCCTGGCTCTTCGTGCTTGGGAGCTTTCGCCAGAGTTGCGGCCCTACCGGAAAATGCTTCGCAGGCTGGTGGGGCGGCGCCACGTGGCCGCCGGTGGCTCCGAGGCTGACGGCCGCAGCAAAGCCCGCAGCCGCACGGGCTGTGAGGCCACGCGAGCGGCTACCAAAGAGCTTTCCAACGAGGCACGGCTTTCCCTCCTGGCTCTTCGGGCGTGGGAGCTGTCGCCAGAGCCGCGGCCCTACCGGAAAATGCTTCGCAGGCCGGCGCGGCTGTAGCTGGTGGGCGCCGGTGGCGCTGAGGCTGACGGCCGCCGCAAAGCCCGCAGCCCCACGGGCTGTGGGGCCACGCGAGCGGCTGCCAAAGAGCTTTCCAACGAGGCATGGCTTTCCCTCCTGGCTCTTCGGGCGTGGGAGCTGTCGCCAGAGACGCGGCCCTACCGGAAAATGCTTCGTAGGCTGGCGCAGCGGCGCCACGTGGACGCCGGTGGCAGCGAGGCTGACGGCCGCCGCAAAGCCCGCAGCCACACAGGCTGTTTCGCCAGGCGAGCGGCTGCCAAAGAGCTTTCCAACGAGGCACGGCTTTCCCTCCTGGCTCTTCGGGCGTGGGAGCTGTCGCCAGAGCCGCGGCCCTACCGGAAAATGCTTCGCAGGCTGGCGCGGCTGTAGCTGGTGGGCGCCGGTGGCGCTGAGGCTGACGGCCGCCGCAAAGCCCGCAGCCCCACGGGCTGTGGGGCCACGCGAGCGGCTGCCAAAGAGCTTTCCAACGAGGCACGGCTTTCTCTCCTCGCTCTTCGTGCTTGGGAGCTGTCGCCAGAGATGCAGCCCTACCGGAAAATGCTTCGCAGGCTGGCGCGGCGGCGCCACGTGGGCGCCGGTGTCGACGAGGTTGACGGCCGCTGTATAGCCCGCAGCCACACGGGCTGTGGGGCCACGCGAGCGGCTGCCAAAGAGCTTTCCAACGAGGCACGGCTTTCCCTCCTGGCTCTTCGTGCTTGGGAGCTGTCGCCAGAGTTGCGGCCCTACCGGAAAACGCTTCGCAGGCTGGTGCGGCGGAGCCACGTGGGGGCCGGTGTCGCCGAGGCTGACGGCCGCCGCAAAGCCCGCAGCCCCACGGGCTGTGGGGCCACGTGAGCGGCTGCCAAAGAGCTTTCCAACGAGGCACGGCTTTCCCTCCTGGCTCTTCGGGCTTGGGAGTTGTCGTCAGAGCCGCAGCCCTACCGGAAAATGCTTCGCAAGCTGGCGCGGCAGCGCCACGTGGGCACCGTTGGCGGCGAGGCTGACGGCCGCCGCAAAGCCCGCAGCCACACGGGCTGTTTCGCCAGGCGAGCGGCTGCCAAAGAGCTTTCCAACGAGGCACGGCTTTCCCTCCTGGCTCTTCGGGCTTGGGAGCTGTCGTCAGAGCCGCAGCCCTACCGGAAAATGCTTCGCAGACTGGTGCGGCGGCGCCACGTGGGCGCCGGTGTCGCCGAGGCTGACGGCCGCCGCAAAGCCCGCAGCCCCACGGGCTGTGGGGCAACGCGAGAGGCTGCCAAAGAGCTTTCCAACGAGGCATGGCTTTCCCTCCTGGCTATTCGGGCGTGGGAGCTGTCGCCAGAGACGCGGCCCTACCGGAAAATGCTTCGTAGGCTGGCGCGGCTGCACCTGGTGGGCGCCGGTGGCGGGGAGGCTGACGGCCGCCGCAAAGCCCGCAGCCCCACGGACTGTGGGGCCACGCGAGCGGCTGCCAAAGAGCTTTCCAATGAGGCACGGCTTTCCCTCCTAGGTCTTCGGGCGTGGGAGCTGTCGCCAGAGCCGCGGCCCTACAGGAAAATTATTCGCAGACTGGCGCGGCTGCACCTGGTGGGCGCCGGTGGCTCCAAGGCTGACGGTCGCCGCAAAGCCCGCGGCCCCACGGGCTGTGGGGCCACGCGAGCGGCTGCCAAACAGCTTTCCAACGAGGCACGGCTTTCCCTCCTGGCTCTTCGGGCGTGGGAGCTGTCGCCAGAGCCGCGGCCCTACCGGAAAATGCTTCGCAGGCTGGCACGGCTGTAGCTGGTGGGCGCCGGTGGCGCTGAGACTGACGGCCGCCGCAAAGCCCGCAGCCCCACGGGCTGTGGGGCCACGCGAGCGGCTGCCAAAGAGCTTTCCAACGAGGCACGGCTTTCCCTCCCTGCTCTTCGGGCGTGGGAGCTGTCGCCAGAGCCGCGGCCCTACCGGATAATGCTTCGCAGGCTGGCGCAGCGGCGCCACGTGTGCGCCGGTCGCAGCGAGGCTGACGGCCGCCGCAAAGCCCGCAGCCCCACGGGCTGTGAGGCCACGCGAGCGGCTGCCAAAGAGCTTTCCAACGAGGCACGGCTTTCTCTCCTCGCTCTTCGGGCGTGGGAGGTGTCGCCAGAGCCGCGGCCCTACCGGAAAATGCTTCGCAGGCTGGTGGGGCGGCGCCACGTGGGCGCCGGTGGCTCCGAGGCTGACGGCCGCCGCAAAGCCCGCAGCCACACGGGCTGTGGGGCCACGCGAGCGGCTGCCAAAGAGCTTTTCAACGAGGCACGGCTTTCCCTCCTGGCTCTTCGGGCGTGGGAGCTGTCGCCAGAGCCGCGGCCCTACCGGAAAATGCTTCGCAGGCTGGCGCGGCGGCGCCACGTGGGAGCCGGTGGCGGGGAGGCTGACGGCCGCCGCAAAGCCCGCAGCCCCACGGGCTGTGGGGCCACGCGAGCGGCTGCCAAAGAGCTTTCCAACGAGGCACGGCTTTCCCTCCTGGCTCTTCGGGCTTGGGAGCTGTCGCCAGAGCCGTGGCCCTACTGGAAAATGGTTTGGAGGCTGGCGCGGCGGCACCACCTCGGGCTGCGGGCTTTCCTGCTGCCTTCAGAGTCTCACAGCCACCCTTTCCCACTTGGCACCACGCCAGCCTCTAGCATTTCTATTATTAAGTCAAGACAGTGTACGACTTAACATCATACAGAGCGCTACACATCAATACATGCTCAAATTAAGCATAGCCACTGGAACCATTGGCAATACAGTGCCATCGTATGTTACCAAGTGTCACATCTCATTGAAGACAATGACAGAGCGATGCAACGTCAAGCGTAACACAGTACTGGGCCGTGCGAGGCAATACGCCGTCACAGAATCAGCAATAGAGAAATTCACAACGGAGTGCGGTCTTACGATAGAATCTCTAAAGCCACCGTTAAGCCAGTGACAGGCGGTACAATGCCACACGTTACAGTATACAGGGCAGTACAACCCGATTCGCAGACAAATAAATTAGAGCAAATTACAAGACTCCCAATACAGTACAGTACAATGCCAGACCGTCTCAGATGTCGGTCAAGACAATGCCAGGGCAATGCAGTGCAAGACATAACGTTATACAGGTCAGTACAAGGCAATACGCAGTCAAATGAAGAACAGTAAACTACAATACCCAAACCACACTGGCAAACAATGGCAAACAATCCCACATGTCGGTCGAGACAATGACAACGCGAGACAGAACACCGTGCAGGGCAGCGCAAGGCCGTACACAGTCAAATAGAGAACAGCTGACCAGAAAACCCGCACTACGCTGCCGTACGATCTCAAAACATCTCGGATGGCAGTCAAGGCAATTACAGGGCAAGACAAAGCACTACGTCGCAGTACACAAGGCAGTACAAGGCAATACTCAGTCAAATAAATAACAGACAGTCACAAAATTCACAGTGCAGTGAATTCACATGGGTCAGATGGCAACCAAAAGAAGGACAGGGCAATACAAGGCGAGAGGTAACCCAATACGGGGCCGGACAAGGCAATATGCAGTTGTGGCGGGTGGAGCGATTCACTTCAGTCCTGAGAGAAGTAGAGAAACATTTAGAAACATCAACACAGTGTTTCGACAAAGGCAGCAGTGAACGTAACATCCCTTTACCAGGTTCCGTGGCCACGTACCCCAGATCATTTATTGCACAGGGGCCAGGGTCAGACGAGCTGTTAGGGAGACCCTCCCGTCGAGCCACAACCCCCTTGCTTTCTAAACTCCTTCTTGAAGAGCAGTCTAAGTGCGGCTGGATCCAATTCCTAGCCCTGGACTTGGGCACCGGTTCACCTCTAAAGGATTGTATCCGCGCCATCAACCCTTTATATCACTGAGCTAAGGCTACGAGGTTTAGCGTGGTATTAGTCACTTACCGAGACTCTGTTGCGGCAAGGGATCTCTCAGCCTTGAGGAGCAGAACCTGAAGCAAGCGTCCCCGCTCAAGGGCACATCCTGGTGCTATGACAGACTATGACAGGCAATACTATGACAGGGCAATACAATGCGAGACGTAACTTTACACAGGGCAGTACAAGGCCAATACACAGTCAAATAGGGAATGACCGATCACAAAATTGATGCACGGTCAAATAGAGTACAACAGCCTAAGAAGCCCTCAATACAGTGCCTGTCAACGCCAGAATACATCAGATGGCTCGCAGCACGGTGAGAGGGCAATACGACGCAAGACTCAGGAAAATACAGGGCAGTACAAAGCAATACGTAGTCAAATATAGAACAGCCGATCAAAAACACCCTCAGTTCGGTGCGGTACAACCCCAGAGAGTGTAAAAGGACAGTTAAGACTATTTCATGGCAACACAACGCACAATGTAACACAATACAGGTTGCTACAACACGATACAGAATAATATAGGAAACAACCCATCAAAACGCCACAATACGGTGCAGTACGATCCCACACGGTCTCGGGTGGCAGTCAAAACAACTATAGGGCGACACGATCCAAGATGCAACATTACACGACAGAGCAGAACTGAAGACGCAGTCAACTAAATACCAACCAATTAGAAGAACCGCAATACAGTGCGGGAGAAAACAAAAATAAATGGAGATGCCAGTCAAGACAATGACAGAGCAATACAAGGCAAGAAATAACGCAATACAGGGCAGTACAGTGAAATACACGGTCAAATAAATAACTGATTAAGTATCCCGCAATACCGTGCGATGCAATGCCAAAACGCGTGAGACAGCAGTCGAGGCAGTGACAGAGCTATACAATGGAAGACGTAACAATGCAGGGCTGTACAACACCAAAATGTATCAGATGGCACTCAGAACAATAACATGGCGATACAATGCAAGCCGCAACACAATACAAGGTGGTAACAAGGCAATACACGGTCAAACACAGACTAACGAATAAAACCTGCACAATACGGATCGCTGCAATCCCAGAACATCTAAAGTGACAGTGAACGGAATGACGGGGCAGTACAATGCAAGATACAACACTAGACAGGGCAATACGCATTCAAATAACGCACAACCGATTAAAAAACCCACAATACACACCAGTACAATGCCGGAACAGATCAGATGGCAGTCCGGGCAAATAGAGGACAATACAATGCCAAACGTGACGCCATACAGGGCCGGACAAGGCAATACGCAGTTGTGGCAGGCCGAGCGGCTAACTTCGCTTCTAAGAGAGAAGCGGTGAAACATTCAGAAACATCAACACAGTGATTCTCCAAAGGCAGCAGCGCATGTGACGGCGCTTTACCAGATTCCATATGGCCACGCACCCCGGATTATTTACTGCCTAGGGGCCAGGGTCAGACAAGCTGTCAGGGAGACCCTCCCGTTGAGTCACGAGGCTCGGAAAGGACCCCCTTGCTTTCTAAACTCCTTCTCGGAGAGGAGTCTAGGTGCGGCTGGATCCAATTCCTAGCCCCGGACTTAGGCAACGGTTCACCTCTAAAGGATTGTATCTGCGCCATCGACCCTTTATATCACTGAGCTAAGGCTACAAGGTTTTGTATGCTATTAGTCACTTACTGAGAATCTGTTGCGGCAAGGCATCTCTATCTCGAGGAGCAGAACCTTAATTGAGCGTCCCTGCTCAAGGGGAGATCCTGGCACGGAGGCCCCTGCCATGCAGAAGTCAAAAGGCTCTTGGGCTGTCCGCTATTTATGGGGTAAGCTAATTGACTTATAGTCACATCAGCACAGGAACAAAATATCTAGGTCCCCACTGTGTTGCCAACCATCCCCCAACTTCAAGTACCACTCAGAACAACTCCATGGATGATTGGGGCGCCAAAACGAAGGGGCGCCCGCACCACCCCAGCAGTCAAATAAGGAACAACCAATGGAACTTTCACAATAAATAAGTACAATCCCAGACAGTCCAAAGTAACAGCCAAGACAACAACAGACCAATACAGTGCAAGACCTAACATCACACAGAGCAGTAAAAGGCAACGCGCAGCCAAGTCAAGAACAGTTAAAATACCCATAATCCAGTGCAGCACTATGACACTGTCCCAAAACGCAGTCAAAACAATGACAGAGTAATGCAACACGAGCTGTAACACAATACAGGGCAGCACAAAGCAATACACAGTCACACAAAGAACAGCCAATTACAAAACCCACAACAGAACGCCCTACGATCTCAGGAAGTCTCAGAGGGCAGTCACGGCAAATACAGGGCAATACGGTGCAAGATAACACAATACAGGCCACTGCCAGCCAATACTCAGTCAAATAAATAACAGACAGTCAAAAAATTCACAATGCAGTGCACTACTATGACACCATGGGTCAGGTGGCAATCATGACAACGATAGGGCAATACAAGGCAAGACGTAACCCAACACGGGGCCGGACAAGGCAATATGCAGTTGTGGCAGGTGGAGCCATTCACTTCACTCCTAAGAGAAAAGTAGAGAAACATTCAGAAACATCAACACAGTGATTCTCCAAAGGCAGCAGTGCGCATGACGGCGCTTTATCAGGTTCCGTGGCCACGGACCCTGGATTATTTCCTGCCTAGGGGCCAGGGTCAGACGAGCTGTCAGGGAGACCCTCCCGTTGAGTCACGAGGCTCGGAAAGGACCCCCTTGCTTTCTAAACTCCTTCTCGGAGAGGAGTCTAGGTGCGGCTGGATCCAATTCCTAGCTCGGAGAGGACCCCCTTGCTTTCTAAACTCCTTCTCGGAGAGGAGTCTAGGTGCCGCTGGATCCAATTCCTAGCCCCGGACTTGGGCAACGGTTCACCTCTAAAGGATTATGTCTGTGCCGTCAACCCTTTACATGGCTCATAAAAAACAGCTGATGAAGGAAGTGACAATATGGTGGCCTACAACGGCAGAATAGATCAGATGACAATCAAGACAACAACAGAGCAATACAATGGAAGACGTAACACCACACGGGGCCGGACAAGGCAATACACAGCCACATCAGAACCCATGAGAGACATCAAACTACAGTCCAGACCTAGGACAGATTCTCTAACGTGACCGTCAAGACGACAGGGCAATGCAATGCAAGATGTAACACAGGCCATATGCAGTTGTGGCGGGCGCAATGATAAAATTCACTCCTAAGAGAGAGGTAGAGAAACATTAACAAACATAACAGTGATTCACTAAAGGTAGCAGCGCACGTGATGGCACTTTACCAGGTTCCATATGGCCACGCACCCCGGGTCATTTACTGCCTCAGGGCCAGGGTCTGACACGCTGTCTGGGAGACCCTCCTGTTGAGTCACGAGGCTCGGAAAGGACCCCCTTGCTTTCTAAACTCCTTCTCCGAGAGGAGTCTAGGTGCGGCTGGATCCCATCCTCGCCCCGGACTTGGGCAACGGTTCACCTCTAAAGGATCATATCTGCGTGATCAAACCCTTCGTATCGCTCAGCTAAGATGGCAAAGTCTGGCATGCTGTTAGTCACTTACCCAGAATCTGTTGCGGCAAGGCTTCTCTCAACCTAGAGGAGCAGAACCTTAAGTGAGTGTCCCCGGGAAACGCTGGCAAACAGGCCGCTGCCTTGCAAGGAAGCTCAAAGGGCTCTTGGTCTGTCCGCTAGGTCTATAGCAAGCTAACTGACTCACAGTGTCTTGACTCTGGTGCCAGCCACCCCACAAAGTTCAAGTGCCACTCGTAGCGACTCCTGCTGGTCGTTATAGCTCGAGCAGCAGCCTGGAGGAAAAAGGGGGGTGACATCGCAACAGCGGTCAAATACAGAACAACCGGTTAAAAATTGCACAATACTGTGCCAGAGACTCTAAAATAACTGGCAAGACAACGACAGGGCAACACCATGCAAGATCTAACCTTACACAGGGCAGTACAAGGCAACATACAATCAAATGCAGAGCAGACAATGAAAGAATTGACGGTACGGTGCCATACAACGGTAGAATATATCAGATGTCGGTCACCACAATGACAGAGCAATACAAGGCAAGACGTAACGCGATACGGGGCCCTACCAGGCGACACAGTCAAGGAAACAACAACCCATGAAAGAATTCACAATACAGCGCGGTCCTAGGACGGAACGTGTAAAATGACCGTCGAGACAGTGACAGGGCAATACAATGCAAGACACAACACCATACCAGGTGGTAACAAGGCAACATGCAGCCAAACGAAGAACAACCGATTAAGAAACCCAGCATACGTTCAACTGTAATACCAGAAAACATCAGAAGGCAGTCAAGACAACGACAGCACACTATAACATGAGAAGTAACACAATACACAGCAGTACAAGGCATTACACAGTCAAATAAAGAAGAACCGATTAAAAACCACACAATACAGTGCGGTGCGATGCCAGAGTGGATCAGAAGGCAGTCGAGACTATGACGGGGCAATATAATGCAAGATGTTACACAATACAGGGCGGTACAAGGCATTAGAAAGCCAGATGAAGAACAACCGATTAAAAAACCCGCAATACAGCGTGGTACGAGGCCCGAACAGATCAGAAGGCAGTCAAGGCTACGACGGGGCAATATAACACGAGACATAACGCAATAGAGGGCGGTACAAGGCATTACACAGTCAAAGAACAACCGATTAAAAAAAAAAAACCACGCAACACGGTGTGGTACGATGCCAGAATAGAACACAGAGCAATCAAGAGCGTGACGGGGCAACACGATGCGAAACCGATACTGAGTGAGGCGGAGCAATACTATTTCAAATATACAAGAACATAGTACGGAACCAAATTCTTAAGCGTACGACACAAGACCATCTCAAATGGCAGTCAAGGAAGTTACTGAGCAACGTAATCCCGATTTGCACAAAATGGTGCCATCAGGCACCATCACGTCCATCAACACTAAGTTGTACTGCAACTGTACCCCGCATCACACGCGCCGTACCCTTCTGCTCACCTGCTCCGCATGGATTCTGGGTTTGGACTTTGTGGCACACTCTGGTTCTGGCACCTAAAACACCCAAGACACACAATATTACTGTTGAGCTTACGGGAAACCACCACCCCCATGCGCTACCTCTCTGCTACCCAGCTCACCTCCAACGCTCGTCCGGCTCCGGATGCCTGCGGCGCCTGCAAAACCAAAGACAAACACTCCCCTGAGCCGCAATGTAGCACTGGGCTATGAGACGCCAACGTGTCCACAACCGCCTCACTTGCTGGGACTCCTCAGTGGGTGCGCAGCATCGCCCCTCTGACCCTGCATGTCACACCAACCGAAGAAACACACGCCGAGATACTGCCCAAAACCCTACCAAATTCCCCATCTCCCACTCCCTCACCTTGCCCGCCCATCCTCCCCCGAGGCGTGCAACCTGAAGGCTCGCAAACCACCCATAAAACCCAACAGACATGGGTTGCTTTAAAACTTGAAAGTTGCTCCCTCTGAGGCAGATGTGATAAGGTCAGCAGCGGCGGGTGGGCTGAAGTGACTGACTCATCCCCATCCCCACATCCCATGTCATTCATTGCTTCAAAACTTCAAATTGGAAAGAACCAATACATACAGTACTCAGAGCCACATCTTCTCTCTAATACCACGTGCTGACTCACCTTCTTACATTGCTCTCCTCTCCTACGCTGCCCCGCCAAGCTTGTCCTGTTGCATCTGCAAGAACGACATCAGAGAAATCACCCTGAGGCAGAGCAATAGAGTCATAACAACAAAAAGCCTTGCACCTTTTTACAAATACCATCTAAGGTCCAAATACAACCGTACACAAAGAAAATTACAAAAAAAAAAATCCGCACCAAAACCAGCTGTACCCTCTTCCACATGAACTCTTCTTCACTGCTGCTGTATTGCCTTTCCAACATGCCTCTGCTCTTCCCAAACAAAACAGAAGAGGTGTCTACACAGCCTCCCAAAGGCTACCCTGAGACAACTCTAACACCTTTGCCCCGATCTACTGGGATTCATGTACTACATATAGACTCTCCACAGGATTCCGCCCACCCTGGACACTACGTGCCCAGGCAGGGCAGCCCCGAGCCAAACACTCACGGTTACGGACAGACACTACACGGAACGCTACGAACGACACGCCTCAAAGATGAGAGAAAACTCTCAGCAAGAAAGATGACACGGGGACCAAAGTCACCGTCGTGCAAGAAAATCTGTGGGATCGTGATGATGTCAACATGAAGACGCTCTACGGAACCCCCTGAAGCAAACTGTAGAACGTGATGGTACGTAATAAGAATGGACTGTTGAGCCCGCTAAGATGGACGTGCAGGAAGTCTGGCTTCAAGACCTAAGAACGTAACGACGCAGGGAAGAACTCCCAGACGTGGAAGTGGGCCGTCCAGAAACTTCCGAGAGGCAAGATTGATGCACGCTTTAAGATGCTAACGCAAGAAGAGCATCAGATGAATGGTGCTACGCCCACAGGCCCAAGCATTCGAGACCCTAAGGATGACGCCCAGGGCCCCACGTCGTGCTCCTGGAGCTCAAAGATGACCTCGAGACCCAAGAAGGGGCGAAGATACACAACACAGACCACATGAACGACATGACAACACGCACGGGCTGGAACTGCCCTGCCCGGGACACGCTAGCGTCACACTGAGCAGTAAGCAACATCCTTTACCTTCCTAAATATGACTGTGCCCCGGGACAGCCCTCGCCACTACGCTAACGTCAAAGACCCCATTTTGCAATTGTCCACCTCGGCCCCTCTCCGGCGCCTGACTGTCAACTTAGCTTTTGGAGGGCCAGCCATCTGAATCCTTCTTCGATGCGGTCCGCAAAAACCAGCCATCCGATACATTTCCGCAGTCACCAGGTTCCTCCTCTTCCTCTGCAAAAGGAAAATAAAACATAATCCCAGAGGCCGCCACAGCACCAGCAATAAGCATCCTGAGAGGAGATGCCAACCTCTTCGACGACACGCTCAGCCTCCCGAATGCCGTGGCGTTCTGCTTGCCCGCTCTGCGCCGATTCCGGAGTCCGAGGCTGCAATGATAGTTATTCACAGCACCTAAGAGACCAAGAAACACAACATTACCACTGCGCTTCTGCCAAACCGCCACACCATCAACTCCTATCTTCTGTCTTCATTCACATGAAAAAAAAAGTACCCAATTGTATTCATAGAGGCGCCAGTCACATCTTCCCTCTAATGCCACATGCCGAGCCACCTCCGTACAGCGCTCCTCTCGGCTCCCCTACGTCACCCTGCACATCTCATCTCTCGGCATCTAAAAAGAGAAAAAAAAAAAATCCAACATTACGCCGATGCAGAGCGATAGCTTAATTCCAAAGGTCTTGTTTCTACTTCGGAACACTGTTCAATTAGATCCAACTACAGCCTGCCATCAAAAAAAAAAAAAAACCACAGAAAAAGCCCACAAACATTACACCCCACACAAAGCAGCCTGAACATCTTTGAGATACTGTGTCCTTCACTGACTGTGAACAGCCTCTCCGACTTGGCTCTGCTTATGCCAACACCCACTAATAAAACACCCACGCACCCAACCTACTGAGAGCAAATTAATTCCAGATGACTACCCAACCTTTGCCTCGGTCGCCACAGATCCACATATTAACTGTAGACTCTCGTCACTATTCTGCCTGCCCTGGACTCTACACACCCGGGCAGGGGGGCTCCGAGCCAGACACACACACAAGCACAGACCAACACTACACAAAACGCTAAAAACAACGCATCTCAAGGATGAGAGAAAACTCTCAGCAAGAAGGATGACACCCAGACGGAAGTCACCGTCGGGCAAGACGACCTGGAGACCGTGGTGGTGATGTGAAGAGGCTCTATGGAAGCCCCTGAAACAGAGTGTAGGACATCATCATCTGTGATAAGAAGGGACTGTCAAGACTGATAAGATGTATGCGGGGGAAGCCTGGCTTCAAGACCTAAGAACATAATGACATAGGGAAGAAGTCCCAGTTGTAGACGCGGGCCATCCGGAAACTTCCAAGACGCAAGACCAATGCAAGCTTTAAGCTTCTAACGCAAGACGACCAGCAGCCGAATGGTGCTATGCCCATGGGTGCAGGCGTTCGAGACCCTAGGGATGGCGCCTGAGGCGCCATGCCGTGCTCCTGGAGCTTAAAGACGACCTCGAGACCCAAGAAAGGTCTAAGACACAGAACACGGACCACACGAAAGACAACAACACACACAGGCTGGAACCACCCTGCCCGGGAATGCCGAACAGTAAGCCGCATCCCTTACGTGCCTAAAGGAGACTGCCCTCCAGGACAAACCTCTCCCCTACGCCAACTTCAAAGACACCTTTTTGCAATTCTCAACCTCGTCCCCTCTCGAGCGCCAGTCTCTCAACTTAGCTTTTGGAGGGCCAGGGGTCCGAATCCATCCTTGAGGCAGTCCACAGAAAACAGCCATCCAGTACGTTCCTGTGGTCACCAGCTTCCTCCTCTTCCTCTGCAAAAGGAAAAGAAAAAAAAAAGTTATCCCAAAAGCAGCCACAGCACCAGCAATAAGCATCCTGAGAGGAGATGCCGACCTCTTCCACAACACCCTCAGCCTCATGAACACCGAGGCATTCTGCTCGCCCGCTCAGCGCCAATTCCAGAGTCTGACGCTGCGGCAACAGTTATTCACGGCACCTAAGATACCAAGAAACACAGCATTACCACTGCGCTACTGCCAAACCACCAGTCCCGTGCTCCTCCTCGATACTATCTGGCTCGCCTCAAATGCGAGAGCCTAGAGCACACCAGGCTCCGACGACACCCGAACCCATCTGCAAAACCTGTCCAAGAAGGACTCATGAACCCGGCTACCTTTTCTAGCCCTCCCCCAGTGCCAAAACTTTAGAAACCCCTTCTCTTCTCCCTGAGCTGCCAGGGAAGGAGCCCCACTTCTTCCCCATAGATCCCACCCTTTATTTGCCAGCCCGAACACCCGGCGTTGGACACTTCTTGAGAGCCACTCTTCCCAGCCTCTCCCTGCGTCCCACCACCACCTCCTATCTTCTGTCTTCCCACGGACTCTGGGCTCTGCTGCAGACCCACAGAGTCAGTGAAGCCCTGATCTGACCTATACCAGGGGCCTGTCACAAGCCGCAAAGGCTCCAGGGACACGGCAAAACCCTGAGCACGGTGGGGGAAGGTGACAAGGCACCCCACATCCTGAAATACGTTATGCTTTATGGCCCTGCTGCTTTCCTGAGAAATGTGGAAACTCCATCTACAGCTGCAGACAAGGTGCTCACCCAGTCCCTGCAAAGTAATCTCATCATCTGCCCGATTGAGACAAATTCTATTGGCATCTTATCTGGGATACAGCAAAGCTAGTGGGGGAAAAAAAAAAAAAAACACAAACAAGAAAGTTCCGTCTTCAATACAGTCAGGGATTCCAGGAAAATGCGCCATGCCTGGAAGAGAGAAAACCATACCCTTAAACTATCTCACCGCCCCCTAAGACTCATTACCACGCGACTCACCTGAAAAACCACAAGGAAGAGAACCGGCACATGAGGCCGCTCTCTACTATACACGCTGCCAAACCTCACCTGGTCCTGAAGGTCTTGCCACCTCCAGCTTCTTACCTGCTATTCTCTAAATGGGATAACATCTCCACCCAAGGAGCTGAGCCGCCTCCAAAGCTGCAATCGACTGAAGGACAGGCAGAGCTCTGACCCTGGAGACACCTGGCAGCAGAACGAGCTGCCCCAGCAGAGGCTGTGGGTTATATACCCCGGGCCCCGCCCAACGCCCTTCCCACCAGCACCTGGGAAAGGGCCTGGCTGACCTCCACAAGGCATAGAGCCTGCCAGAGGAAAAGCTGCTCCTTTCCTCACAGGCCTGAGAAGTACAGCATGCAAAACACCAAAACGGAGAAAGCGACCCTTAGAGGAACGGACAATATGTGCTCTTTTATTACAACTACATCAACTGTGTCAGCAACAGGGCCCGGTAGGTAAGTAAACTTAATTAAACTTCTGCAGGGCGTAGACATAAAGAGAAAGACATCATCCTAACCTAAATAGGCCAGAAGATCATGAAGCACAGTAACAATATTTTTATCAAGACTCAATGTGCTTTAGTTTCCTTGTAAAAGAAACCCCACAACGAGTCATACAGCATTTCTAGCAAGACGACGCATATTATCCGACTTCTGCCAGAACTGTGTTCTGGATCGGACCGACAGACAGAGTGCAAGCAGAGGCTTGTGTGCCGCCTGTAATGCAGTGGCTGAGAAAGAACCAAGGCTTGGGGCCGCCGCTCTCCTCGGCCGAGTCTGCTCCGGTGCCCTGTCTGTCATCATTGCTGTTGTGCCTTAGGCCATGCAGTAAAACAAGTGACACATGCTCCCTTTTAACTTCTCTCCTGAGGCAGAAAAGAACAAGAGAGAGAGACTTAGGGACTGAAAGATAAACTGAACTGTAATGAAATCTTAACAGCAAAATAATACCAAGAAAAGACAACAGTAACAAGAAAACAATTAAATATATACAGGACATACACAACCCGATACAGAGCTCCCAGGATGACCGCTGCTTCACTGGCAAAGTCCGGAACCAGACTCCGTGACAGTCCGGAACCAGACTCCGGACCTGGTTGCATAAATGCACGGATCGAGGTCAAAGGACAATGAACAGACAGAGGAGTCTTCAGAGGCCAGACAACAGGTACCGACCCCTTTGATCCCTCCGCTTTTATACTGAGCGTGATGAGGATGGGATGGAATACCCTATCAGTCAGATTCGGGTCACCGGTCCCGTCTACTCTTCACTATGGGTACAACCCCTCTACGCTTTTCTGCTTCCAACCCTCCAACAGGGCATATATAAAAGTTAGCTGGGCTGTGCTGTTGTAGGAATAAGTATAAGCAAGAGCCTCTCCGCACGGCATCCCTTCGCATTAAGTGTAAATATAAGTTCTTGGTGCTCTGAAGGCAGATACTACCTGAAAAATACGTCATTATTTTCAGAGAGTTCACTTCATTGGAAGAGACTTACCTGAAAAGTAAAGTGACTGCAAACAACACCAGTTCTGTTGTACCTCAGACCAGCACTTCCACACATGGCTACGTAACCTCACATTCACATGAAAAAAAGAAGAAGTGGCCAAATGTATTCATGGAGCCGCCGGTCACATCTTCCCTTTAAGACCTCGGGCTCAGCCACCTTTGTCCTGCACCCCCATCAGCTCCCCTGTGTATCCCTGGCCACCTCATCTCTCTGCATCTGAAAAAAAAGCAACACACCAACATCAAACATTACCCTAATGCAGAGCAGTAGCTTAATTCCAAAGGTCTTGTTTCTACTTAGGAACCCTGTTCACATAAGTCCAACTACAGCCTGTCATCCAAAGAAGAGACGCCTGCAAACATTACACCCCACACAATGCAGGTTTACCATCTTTGAGATACTGTCCCCTCCACTAGCCATGAACACCCTCTCCAACTTGTCTCCGCTTATGCCAGCGCCCACTAATGAAACACCCATCCACACAGCCTCTCGAAAGCTAATCAATTCGAGACGACTGAGCAACCTTTGCCTGGGTCTAGACAGATCCTCATATTCAGTACAGACTGCTGTCGTGATTCTGCCTACCCTGGACGCTACACACCCAGGCAGGGCAGCCCCAAGCCAAACACACACAGACTGACGCTACACAGAACACAACAAACGACGCGCCTCAAGGATGAGAGAAAACTCTCAGCAAGAAGGATGACACCGGGACCAAAGTCATCGTCGGGCAAGACAGCCTGCAGGACCGTGATGGTGACGATGTGAAGAGGCTCCACAGAACCCCCTGAAACAAAGTGTAGAACTTCACAGTTCCTGAGAAGGGACTGTTGAGCCTGACAAGATGGACACACAGGAAGCCTAGCTTCAAGACCTAAGAACTTAACGACACAGGGAAGAAGCCCCAGTCGCTGACGCGGGCCATCCAGAAAGTTCCAAGATGCAAGACCGATGCACGCTTTAAGATGCTAATGCAAGAAGAGAGGCAGACGGTTGGTGCTACGCCCACGGGTGCAGGTGTTCGACACCGTAAGGATGGCACCCAATGCACATTCCGTGCTCCTGGAGCTTAAAGATGATCTCAAGACCCAAAAAAAGGGTCTAGGATGCAAAACACAGACCACACGAACGACACGACAACACACACAGGCTGCAACTGCCCTGCCTAGGATGCGCTAACATCACACTGGACAGTAAGCTACATTGTTTACCTGCCCAAAGGAGACTGTGCCCCAGAACAGCCCTCCCCCCTACACTAACGTCAAAGACCCCATTACACAATTGTCAGCCTCCACCCCTCTCCAGTGCTGGTCTCTCAACTTAGCTTTTGGAGGGCTAGCATCTGATTCCATCCTCGACGTAGTCCACAAAACACAACCATCCGATACGTTCCTGCAGTCACCGGCTTACTCTTCCTCTGCAAAAGGAAAAGGAAAAGAGAAAGTCATCACAAAAGCAGCCACAACACCAGCAATAAGCATCCTGAGAGGAGATGACGACCTCCTCCACAAAACCCCTCAAGCCTCCTGAATGCTGATGCAGTCTGATTGCCTGCTCCACACAGATTCTAGAGTTGGATGCTGTAGCGACAGTTATTCACGGCACCTAAGATACCAAGAAACACAGCATTTGCACTGCGCTTCTGCCAAACCACCAGTCCTGTGCTCCTCCTCAATACTATCTGTCTTGCCTCAAATGCGAGAGCCTAGAGCAGACTAGATACCATCAACAACCAAACCCAATTACAAAACTGGTTTGAGAAAGACACATGAACCCGCCTCCCTTTCCTAGCCATCCCCCTCCTGAACCATCAGGGAAGGAGGCCCACTGCTTCCCCACAACTCCTGCCCCTTATTTTCCAACTGCTCCTCAGGACCTGCTGTTCTGAGCCCTGCCCTGTGTTTGGCAGGCACCTCCTGTCTTCCGCCTTCATAGAGACTCCGGGCTCTGCTACAGACCTGGAAAGCCGGGAAAACAGTTACAGAACCTACTGGTAGCCTCCCGCAAGAGCTTTAGGGCCACCGTGATACCCTGCATGCTCTGGGGCAAAATGATGAGCCATCCCTGCTGCTTCCTCAAAACAAACAAACTCAATATATAGATACGTACAAAACACTCACCCTAAATCCTACTCCAGTATCTCATAACACACACAATTAAGACTAATAAAAACACCAACTAACATAGTGTACATCAAAATTGGAAAAAAACACAAGATTTTATCTTCAATGAAGTCAGAAATTATAGTAAAACACACCACCTGCCATAAGCAAAAAAAAAAAGATACATACTATTAAGCCATTTAAACAAACCAAATGCTCCCTACAAAACTAAAGATATGGGGGGAAAAAAAAAAAAGATAACATACAACTCCACTTTCTATGGCAACCACCCTTACATTGAGAAGCCTTACCTCTGATGTCTTACCTATGCTAGTTTAAACGCTAAAACAAGCCTTCCCAAACAGCTGCACAAGCTCCAAAACAACTCTTAAGAAGCTCCAGAGCTCCGACCCTGGAAAAGACCAGCAGCAGAACAAGGTCCTGCCCTGAAGCTGTGGCTCATATACCCCGGGCCCCACCTGAGGCCCTCAGGCCCCACCCACCACCTTTCCCACAATCCCCTGGGTAAAGGGTGGGGCCAACCCCCAGAAGCATAAAAGCACCTGAAGGTGCAGCAGGTGTTGTTATTTGCTTTAAGTTTACTATTTACAAAGTAGTGAAGAGTGACCCTTGATAGAAAAAGCATTATCTGCTCCTCCCTTGCAGCTACACCTATTGCATCAATGACATGTCCAGGTGAGCAATTAAGTTATTTTTTTATGGAATGTAAATAGAAAAAAAATAAACATCAGACTTATCTCTATAGAAAAGTAGCTTATTCAATGCAATGATAACAGTATTATTAAAATTTATGTACTTGAGTGTCCTTCAAAAAAAAAATACAAACCCAAACACAATCTATTACTATGGGGTCATTCCTTATTTCTAGCAAGACCGTGTGTACTAACGAACTTCTGCCAGAACCCCTTTTTGGATGGGAGTGAATAACAAAACAGAATCAGATTCTATGAGAAAACTTTCTCAAAAACATTTTCCTCTGTGAAATAAGTTATTTATTGTAAATTGCTAGCAATTTAAAGTCATATTGATAATCTCATTTTGACTTGTTACTCAACAGCACTACTTGAGTCCCAAAATACAGAAAGCAACAAAAAAGCATGGAATTACAAGTCATGTATTTCCTGAACCTGCATAAAGCACCCTAATTAACATCTAAGTAGCTAGAACAAAAACAAATTTATATACATAAACTCATATTTTACAATAGGTATAAAAATGAGAAATTCTTCTTTATTTCAATGCCTCATGCCCATATAGACAGGTTTTATTCCATTTTTAAACACACATTCCCCCCATGAATTTTCAGGCATTTTTAGGTTGTGAACTGCCTCTTTTGGGGGGGACCCAGTGTGACAACCCACACCCCCCCGGAAAAGGTCTTCTTTTGACTTAGAAATACCATCTGGAGTACAATTACAGCCTGACATTAAAAAAAAAAAAAAACAAGCTACACAAACATCACACCCCACACAAAGCAGCTTTAACATCTTTGAGATGCAGTCTGCTTCACTACTGCTGAACAGCCCCTCCCACATAGCTCTGCTCATCCCAAAAAAACCCTTAATTAAAGAGCTGCCCACACCACCTGCTGATGGCTAACTTGATGGGAGTTGACTGTACCACCTTGGCCTCAACAGTCTCATTAGATCAATGTATTAACCATATACTCTTACTGCTGTTCCCCCTACCCCTGACTCTACAGCCCCAGGCAGCGCAGCTCCAAGCCAAACACACCCACGTGCAGCCCAACACCACACAGCACTAGAGACAACGTGACTCCAAGATGAGAGAAAACTCTCCACAAGAAGAGCGACTTTCAGACAAGAGACGCTGTCGGGCAAGAAGAGCGACTTTCAGACAAGAGACGCTGTCGGGCAAGAAGAGCGACAGGGCTGCAGCGCTGACACGACCAGGCTCTACAGCCAAGCCATAAAAGAGTCAAATGTAACGGACCATTCCAAGAAGTTCCTGTCAAAACGGAGATGACGTATGTGCAGGAAGCATGGCTTCAAGACCCGAGAACGTAAGGATGCAGGGAAGAAATCCCAGTGCGTAACAGCAGGTGGCTAGAACGGCTAGGGCTCAGAGAAGAGAGCTGCTCAGGCAGCCGGGAACGACGCTGCAGAAGAGGACCATTCAGAAACTCCTGAGAGGCAAGTCCTATCTGCACTTTAAAATTGTTATGCAAGAAAAGAAGTGCCCATTGGGCACTCTGCCAATTAGCACAGGCATTTGAGACCCTACAGGTGGTGCCCGAGGCACATGCTGTGCTCCTTGAGTGCAAAGAGAAATAAGGACACCAAAACTTAAGGAAAGTCCAAGACACAGAAGACAGAGCACACAAACTACACAACCAAAGACACAGGCCAGAACTGCCCTGCCCAGCACACACTAGCTTTGTGCTGAAAAGTAACCCACTCCCTTTACCTACTCAGAGGAGACTGCTCCCGCATAGCCCTCTGCTCTAGCCTGACTTTAAAACTCCTCCCTGAAACTGTCAACCTTGGCCCCCCTCCAGCACCTGTCCCTCTACTTCGCTTTCAGAGGGCCAGTGGTCTGAATTCATCCTTGACAAAAAAAAACACAACAAACAGCTAACTGATGTGTTCCTGCAGTCACCATGTTCCTCTTCATCAGCAAAACAAAAAGAAATCACAGCTCCAGCAGTGACCACCATGACAGTAGATGCCAACCTCTTCCACAACACCCTCATCCTCAGAGGTGCCATGGCAATCCACTCACCTGCTTCACGTCGATTCCAGTCAGAGGCTGCAGCAACAATTATTTATGGCACCTAAGATACCAACAAACACAAAATTACCATTGCATTTCTGCAAAATCATCAGTCCCGTGCTCCTCCTCCACACTGTCCAGCTCACCTCAAATGCAAGAGACTAGAACAGACCAGACCCTGTCGACACCCAAATCCAAATGCAAAACCGATATGACAGAGACTGATGAACCCACCTCCTTTTCCTAGCCAGCCCCCAGCGCCAAAACTTTAGAAACCCCTTCTCTTCTCCTCAACCGTCAGGGAAGGAGCCTCACTTCTTCCTGACAGCTCCCATCCTGTATTTGCAACCCTGAACCCCCTACGCCGGCTGCTTCTCAGGAGCAGCTCTTCTGAGCTGTGCCCTGCGTTTGGCAGGCACCTCCTATCTTCTGTCTTCCCACAGACTCTGGGCTCTGCATCAGACCCACAAAACAAATAATGTCCTGACACAATCTATGAGGGGCCTGCTGCCCGCTGCAAAAACTCTAGGGACACCGTGGCACTCCATGGGCAACGGGGAAAGGTGATGAGCCATGCCATACCCTGAACGACGCTATGCCTTACGTCCCTGCTGCTTTCTTGAGAAATGCTGGTGCCATATATGCAGATGCATACAAAACGCTCACCCTAACCCCCATAAGATAATCTCATCATCAACCCAATTAAGAGAAACAATATCAGCAATTTACACAGCATACTGCAAAACTGGTGAAAAACCCACAGTTCTATCTTCAATAAAGTCAGAAATTCTAGGAAAACGCAGTGCTCCTAGAACAAAGAAAAGCATACTATTAAACCATCTGGGCACCCCTTAAACACTCATCACAAAGTTATGACCCGAAAAAAAAAGGAGCATACCAGTCAACTTTCTACCATACAGGCAGCTGGATGTTTACTGCTCCCGAAGGTCTCAGCTCAGCCTTCTCACCTCTGCCTCCCTAAATGCCGAAACACGCCTGCCCAAACAGCTGAGCCTGTCCCAAAGCTGCAGCAAAGCGAGGGACCAGCAGAGCACCCACCCCACGGGGCCCAGCAGCAGAATGAGCTCCTGAGCCCGGGCTGGGGCTCGTGTACCCCGGGCCCCGCCCACCGCCCTTCCCACAATCCCCTGGGAAAGGGGCAGGGCCAACCCCCAGAAGACGTGAAGGCGGGTGGCAGCGGGAGCAGCAGCTTTGCTTCTCCTGCCTTAAGTTCCCAGCAGGCGAAGCGCCTCCCCTTTTTATTTCCATTTGGGACTAACCTCTGGTGATTCTCTTACCGCTTTTGTGTGATTTCTGTCCAGTTGTTGCTGTGGAGAAGAGAGCTCTGCAGGGGTTGCATTATTTTTGCGATCTTCAGATATTTTTGTGGTTAACTGATAATCGTGTTTTATCGTTTTGGAAGAGTGTTGGAAGCATATGATTTCCAGAAGACTTATGAGCATTTACGGACGGGCTCCTGGAGGACTAAAGTGCCATAGAGACGCGCGTCGGAGGACTGAGGGGGCACTTCCGGGGTCGTGGAGGACCGAAGTGCCACGGAGACGCGCGTCAGAGGACTGAGGGGGCACTTCCGGGGTCGTGGAGGACCGAAGTGCCACGGAGACGCGCGTCGGAGGGCTGAGGGGGCACTTCCGGGGTCGTGGAGGACCGAAGTGCCACGGAGACGCGCGTCGGAGGGCTGAGGGGGCACTTCCGGGGTCGTGGAGGACTGAAGTGCCACGGAGACGCGCGTCGGAGGACCGAGGGGGCACTTCCGGGGTCCTGGAGGACCGCGAGGTCACGTAGATGGAAACCCGGAAAACTGCCGGGCACTGACGGGGCCGTGGTAACGTGTAAGAGCTGATGCGGAGGGGCCGATGGCCGCTCTGGAGGCCGGGCGGGCGGCACCGATGCCGCTCCAGGTGGCGCGGAGCTCGCCAGAGTCCCGGCGGTCCTGGTTCGCCCTCCAGCCGCCGCTCTCTTGAGACTGCGGCCGGACGGGCCTCCGCGAAGCCGCGCCTGCGCACGAGCTGCGGAACCCACGCGGCGCCGGCGGCGGGGGCCGAGGGGGGCCGGGAGGCGCGGGCACTGCGCATGCGCCGCCCCCCACCTGCAGGACGCGCCTTCAGCCGCCAGGCGGCAGCACCCGCTCCGGTATTGACACACATCTGTACGTTTAGGGAATTTACGTTGCCCATTTCCTACGTTAACGCTTTTGATACCGAATATCTATTTAGGCCGTCTGCCTACACACCTAGTTTGACACTAATATCTTTTTATAAACGCATCTAAGTATTTTTATATTCTAGGATCTTTCATATAACACAGAATCACAGAATCCTTAGAGACAGAGGTTTTTATTTTGAACTTTTACATACATAATTTATATATATGTATGTTTCTCATTCCCTATTTCAATGCATCCTGCCCATAGTTACAGGTTTTCACATTTTTTAATGCATCCCAAGAATTTTCAGACATTCTGGGGCCGCGACCCACTTCTTTTGGGGGGGCAACTCCACGTAACCCCCCCCCCCATCTCCCACTCACCTGCTCCTCTGCTGCATCATCGCTGCCCCAGTGACATCGGGGTGCCCCAAATGACACCATCACCCCCCAAGACACACACACACAGACATCCTTCTATTCACCCCAAAAAAAGGCTTAAAACGCCCAGACCCAGGGCTGGCCCCTTCTCCTCAGGGGGGCTCCGCCACCGGCTGCAAACCTGGGCTGGGGCATCTCTCGAGCAGCACGAGACGCCTACGACGAGGCACCTGGAAAACAAAAATCCCCAATTATAGCTCAGCATCCCAAAAAAACAGCACAGAAGAGAGCAGAGGAATTCCGTCAGACGGAGGGACGGGACAGGAGCTGGGGAAACAGCTCAGCTCGAAATACAGCACAGCCTTCAAAAGCCAGCGCCATTTGAACTCTTAAAAGTCAGGATTAAGACTAATCAGTGCCATTTTGAACACGTTCTTAGCATAAGGGCGAACCCTCCGGCTGGTGCTGGGAAACACCTGGCCCTTTCCCTTTCACTGAGAAGGTGTGCATGAAGTTTACATCCACCCAGTGAAAATACTTACCCTGTGAAAGTACTTGGCTTTCCTTCGGCGCTAATTTAACTTGCACAGCTGTGAACGGATACTATTAAACTATCCGTCTCCAAAATACACAGCTATGATTTGACCACGGGGGGTTTTTTGTGTGCTACACGAGGAGGAGGAGGGACATCGGGGCAGCGGCGCTGCCCGAGAGAGACACTACTGGCTGCCGGGAAAAGGCGGCACTGAAAGCCAGACAGAAGTACTTCAGAGCACTCTGCCAAAAAAACGGGGGGGAAAACCGCGTAACATTCAGTTGTCTCTCCTTTTAAACATTTCGAACAAATACCTAACTGCCCAGGTACACCTCATAAATTGTACACTACAGCCGTTTAGGCGGCTGCAGTTTAAACTACGCAAGTCAGTTTGTCGATTATACAACTCTCACTTTTTTTTTTTTAGCTTCATTTAACATAGAAAAATCAGTGAGAGAAAAAACTCCTCCAAATGGTTTTACTTTTGGGGGCGGGGAATCAAATCGCCGGCGCCGCGATCCGTAGGGCTACCAAAAAGGACCGGCAGATTCGCGAATGCTTTTGGCTGTGCTGAAGGCGCAGAGGAACGCGTTTTTATGGTATCTCGACTGTTCCAACCGAGAACCCAAAGGCCGGCGATGCCAGCAACTGGGGGGAGACGCGCGGCACTTGGGCCTGCGGAAGGAAATGAACTTCCTCCCGAGGTTACAGAAAAAGGACATTGTTGAAGCCGTAACTCACCAAAACCACAACCAAAACCACAGGATTCGCCGTCACGAGTTAAACGCTGCTGCTGCTTCACGGCAAAGCCTGGAGAACACAGAGAGGCGATGCCCGTTTGTCCCGTTTTGTCCATGTCTCCTCTTTGACCTCAATCGCCTTTAGGACAGATGCCAGTATCTCAGTGAGGTTTTCGAGTACCGCTGTGAAATATTTTAAAGACTTATTGACTGAGAAAGCATAAAGTTTTTATCGTGAAAGCAAAGCCTGCTTCTTCTGGACATGTGAACTCTTACAAACAGTTCCTTCCCTCTTCTAGTACAGAATTATTTTCACAGTATCGTTTGACAGTGAGCACCCAGAAAGAGAAGAATATGCTTTCAGGAAGAGAAAAATAAATGGAGGGAAGTAAGCTTTGCAGAGGCGTAACGTGCTCCAGGACAGACTTTATTTTGTTTTTAGGATTGTGAGGGACGGACTGTAAATTCCCTGCCGAGGGACAGGAGCCCCTCCAAGCCTTCAGTGGAACGCCTCAAACACTCGCAAGGAAATAAATAACGCAGGCCTGGCCTTCAAACAGCTGATGAGGCTCACACTTCTGGCGGCTGAAAGTGTGGGAGAACTGTCTTGTGAAGACAGGTCGGTTCTGCCACTCGTGCCCTGAGCTCGCTCGTTCTCAGTTCTCGAGGCCGTTGTGTCCCATGAGTGACCTTTGCTTCATTATCCGCGAAACGCACGTGAAAGCGCACGCCCTGCATGTGCTAATGAAGATTACAGAGATCACGCTAAACATGTGTGACCATGGCACTCGTCTCTCCACCCAAATCATGGCACACGTCACCGGGGAGAAGGGAGAAACCTGAGCTGAGCCCGTCCTCAGCAAGGAGGGCGGACCGTGCTGATTCAGCAAACGTAAAAGGGGAAAATAAGTGCCCCGAGGGAACAAAAAAGAAACAAAAGAAATAGATAGTGCCTGGGAAGATTCTTCCCAAGAAAGAAGAAGATTATGCCTGGGAAGAATCCCTGAAAAAGACGCTGGAACCAGGACCCGCGATCTCTTTATCTCTGTCTTTTTCTCTGTCTTTTCCTCTCTCTGTCCCTCAGTTTCTCTTTTCTCTTGGAATTGTTAAGTAACAGTTAGAGCTGTGAAGTGATGACCTTAAGATGACCTTAAGTACGACCTTAAGCACCGCTTGCCATAAGTTGTCCTACACCTGGTGTTAACTAACACAATGTACACCCCAACACCTGCCATAATTTTTTATATACCTAACCAATTATCGTGGGCTTGTTAAGATCTATACTAACCATTTTGGTAAGCTAATAAATGTTTCTGTATGGACCTTGAGATTTATCTCACCTTAGTCCGTGCCGCTGAGAATTTACAAATCTGAAGTCACTTACCCTCCCCTCTTTCCTGACAGCGGGAAGCGATAAGGATTTTGTTAAAATATTTCACAGAAAAACTATAGGAGGAGCGCTGGCACATCCTTCCCGTTAACTTCAGAGTCCACACTACAAGTACCTCAGGAAAAAAGCAGACGCGCATCGCAGACGCACCTCGTACTCGCAGAGCACTCCGGATTCTTTCCGTCTGTCCTGTACCATCACGGCAGAAGGAAGGGCGACCACGGAGAAACGCTGGCAGCTGGAATTCTGCCAAGACAGGAAAAAAACTTCTGGCGTAAAGCTAGGTGGCAATCTAAAGCGTCCTTCTTTCGTGAAGGTCTGTGAAGACTGCAGCCAACGGAGGCTCCTGACGAGTGGGACACGGCCCCAAAGCCTGGGACTCACCGCAGCTCCTGCTTTCAGCGCTGCCCACAGAATTTTCCAGTTCAGGTGCCTCTCTCTTTCTCTGTCCCTTCCTCTTCTGCAGCGCTGGTCACTTGACCATCCTCCACCTAAGAGAACACAGCGGTGTCTTACAGCTCTTGCGATATGAAGCTTCCCAGATGTGCAGCCTTGCACGCACACAACCCTTCCCCATGGCCATACCGTGATTTTGGATACGCGTACGGACCCTGCGGTACATATCAGGAATCTGGTCTGCTGAGGACAACTCAGAGGGGACCCTTCCTCACCCAGAAATGCTTGGCTGTCTCTTCCCTGCCGCAGGAAGCACCTTCTGGCTCAATCACCTTGATGTTGTTCTCTGGCTGTTTCACGTTTTTCAAGCATCTTAAGCTTCACCCGCAGCAGCTCCTGTTCAAAGCCAGTAAACGTCCACCAGTCCCAGGTCGCCCACACCAGGAGGGAGAACGGGGCTGAACGGAGACAGCCCAGGCAAGTCTGTGGCAAAGGCAGCCCACGACAACCCCGGGGAGGAGCGGACAACCGCGGCCTCCAGGAGAGAAAGAGAAGGGGCAGCAGTTCCCCGACCACTCGCCCCAGCGGGAGCCCCCCCTGCAGCAGGAGCTCCTGGAGACGCTGCTTTCCCCACCCGGATGCTCCTGGCACCTGCATCGAGAGGCGACCAAGCGCAGCCAGGGGCGGCCGCCGCTGTCGGGAACAGGACGGGGGGAGGACATCTGCCGGCAGTGCCTCGGCTGGGGAGGAGGGCCGGGGCCCGTCTCCTCGCAAAGGAACAGGGAGCGGGGGTGCTGCGGGCCCGGGAGCGGGGGGACGCCGGCCCGGGAGCAGGGGGGGGCCGGCCCGGGAGCCCGGGGACGCGGGGGGAGAACCGTCCCGATGGGGGGGTACGCGAGGGAGGGAGGGAGGGGGGGTCCGAGCCGGAGGACGCGGCGGGGGGGGCCGGGGCCGGGGCCGGCCTGGGAGCCAGGGGACGGGACGCGGGGGGGGAACCGTCCCGGGAGCGGGGGGGTCCGAGCCGGAGGACGCAGGGGGGGTCCGAGCCGGAGGACGGGGGGGGTGGGGCCGGGGCCGGGCTGGGAGCCCGGGGACGCGGGGGGGGGACGCGGGGACGGGGGGAACCGTCCCGGGAGCGGGGGGGGGTCCGTCCCGGGAGCGGGGACCGCCTACCATCCTCCCGCCCGACGGAAACGCGACCGGCAGACGCCGCTCCCCACGTGACCACCCGGAAGTAACGTACCGGAAAATACTTCGCAGGCTGGCGTGGCGGCGCGACGTGGGCGCCGGTGGCGCCGAGGCTGACGGCCGCCGCAAAGCCCGCAGCCCCACGGGCTGTGGGGCCACGCGAGCGGCTGCCAAAGAGCTTTCCAACGAGGCATGGCTTTCCCTCCTGGCTCTTCGGGCGTGGGAGCTGTCGCCAGAGCCGCGGCCCTACCGGAAAATGCTTCGCAGGCTGGCGCGGCTGCACCTGGTGGGCGCCGGTGGCTCCGAGGCTGACGGCCGCCGCAAAGCCCGCAGCCCCACGGGCTGTAGGGCCACGCGAGCGGCTGCCAAAGAGCTTTCCAGCGAGGCACGACTTTCCCTCCTGGCTCTTCGGGCGTGGGAGCTGTCGCCAGAGCCGCGGCCCTACAGGAAAATGCTTCGCAGGCTGGCGCGGCGGCGCCACGTGGGCGCCGGTGGCAGCGAGGCTGACGGCCGCCGCAAAGCCCGCAGCCCCACAGGCTGTTTCGCGAGGCGAGCGGCTGCCAAAGAGCTTTCCAACGAGGCACGGCTTTCCCTCCCTGCTCTTGGGCGTGGGAGCTGTCGCCAGAGCCGCGGCCCTACCGGATAATGCTTCGCAGGCTGGCGCAGCGGCGCCACGTGGGCGCCGGTGGCAGCGAGGCTGACGGCCGCCGCAAAGCCCGCAGCCCCACAGGCTGTTTCGCCAGGCGAGCGGCTGCCAAAGAGCTTTCCAACGAGGCACGGCTTTCCCTCCCGGCTCTTCGGGCGTGGGAGTTGTTGCCAGAGCCGCGGCCCTACTGGAAAGTGCTTCGCAGGCTGGCGCGGCTGCACCTGGTGGGCGCCGGTGGCGGGGAGGCTGACGGTCGCCGCAAAGCCCGCAGCCCCACGGTCTGTGGGGCCACGCGAGCGGCTGCCAAAGAGCTTTCCAACGAGGCACGGCTTTCCCTCCTGGCTCTTCGGGCGTGGGAGCTGTCGCCAGAGCCACGGCCCTACCGGAAAATGCTTCGCAGGCTGGCGCGGCGGCGCCACATGGGCGCCGGTGGCGTGGAGGCTGACGGCCGCCGCAAAGCCCGCAGCCGCACGGGCTGTGGGGCCACGCGAGCGGCTGCCAAAGAGCTTTCCAGCGAGGCACGGCTTTCCCTCCTGTCTCTTCGGGCTTGGGAGTTGTCGTCAGAGCCGTGGCCCTACTGGAAAATGCTTCGCAAGCTGGCGCGGCGGCGCCACGTGGGCGCCGGTGGCTCCGAGGCTGACGGCCGCTGCAAAGCCCGCAGCCCCACAGGCTGTTTCGCCAGGCGAGCGGCTGCCAAAGAGCTTTCCAACGAGGCACGGCTTTCCCTCCTGGCTCTTCGGGCGTGGGAGCTGTCGCCAGAGCCACGGCCCTACCGGAAAATGCTTCGCAGGCTGGCGCGGCTGCACCTGGTGGGTGCCGGTGGCTCCGAGGCTGACGGCCGCTGCAAAGCCTGCAGCCCCACAGGCTGTTTCGCCAGGCGAGCGGCCGCCAAAGAGCTTTCCAACGAGGCACGGCTTTCCCTCCTGGCTCTTCGGGCTTGGGAGCTGTCGCCAGAGCCGCGGCCCTACCGGAAAACGCTTCGCAGGCTGGCGCAGCGGCGCCACGTGGGCGCCGGTGGCGGCGAGGCTGACGGCCGCCGCAGAGCCCGCAGCCCCATGGGCTGTGGGGCCACGCGAGCGGCTGCCAAAGAGCTTTCCAACGAGGCATGGCTTTCCCTCCTGGCTCTTCGGGCTTGGGAGTTGTCGTCAGAGCCGCAGCCCTACCGGAAAATGCTTCGCAAGCTGGCACGGCAGCGCCACGTGGGCACCGTTGGCGGCGAGGCTGACGACCGCCGCAAAGCCCGCAGCCACACGGGCTGTGGGGCCACATGAGCGGCTGCCAAAGAGCTTTCCAGCGAGGCACGACTTTCCCTCCTGGCTCTTCGGGCGTGGGAGCTGTCGCCAGAGCCGCGGCCCTACCGGAAAATGCTTCGCAGCCAGGTGAGGCGGTGACACATGGGCGCCGGTGGCAGCGAGGCTGACGGCCGCCGCAAAGCCCGCAGCCCCACAGGCTGTTTCGCCAGGCGAGCGGCTGCCAAAGAGCTTTCCAACGAGGCACGGCTTTCCCTCCTGGCTCTTCGGGCGTGGGAGCTGTCGCCAGAGCCGCGGCCCTACAGGAAAATGCTTCGCAGGCTGGCGCGGCTGCACCTGGTGGGCGCCGGTGGCGGGGAGGCTGACGGCCGCCACAAAGCCCGCAGCCCCACGGGCTGTGGGGCCATGCGATCGGCTGCCAAAGAGCTTTCCAACGAGGCACGGCTTTCCCTCCTGGCTCTTCGTGCTTGGGAGCTGTCGCCAGAGTTGCGGCCCTACCGGAAAATGCTTCACAGGCTGGTGGGGCGGCGCCACGTGGGCGCCGGTGGCTCCGAGGCTGACGGCCGCGGCAAAGCCCGCAGCCCCACGGGCTGTTTCGCCAGGCGAGCGGCTGCCAAAGAGCTTTCCAACGAGGCATGGCTTTCCCTCCTGGCTCTTCGTGCTTGGGAGCTGTCGCCAGAGTTGCGGCCCTACCGGAAAATGCTTCGCAAGCTGGCGCGGCGGCGCCATGTGGGCGCCGGTGTCGCCGAGGCTGACGGCCGCCACAAAGCCCGCAGCCCCACGGGCTGTGGGGCCACGCGAGAGGCTGCCAAAGAGCTTTCCAACGAGGCACGGCTTTCCCTCCAGGCTCTTCGGGCGTGGGAGCTGTCGCCAGAGACGCGGCCCTACCGGAAAATGCTTCGGAGGCTGGCGCAGCGGCGCCATGTGGGCGCCGGTGGCAGCGAGGCTGACGGCCGCCGCAAAGCCCGCAGCCCCACAGGCTGTTTCGCCAGGCGAGCGGCTGCCAAAGAGCTTTCCAACGAGGCACGGCTTTCTCTCCTCGCTCTTAGGGCGTGGGAGCTGTCGCCAGAGCCGCGGCCCTACAGGAAAATGCTTCGCAGGCTGGCGCGGCTGCACCTGGTGGGCGCCGGTGGCGGGGAGGCTGACGGCCGCCACAAAGCCCGCAGCCCCACGGGCTGTGGGGCCACGCGATCGGCTGCCAAAGAGCTTTCCAACGAGGCACGGCTTTCCCTCCTGGCTCTTCGGGCGTGGGAGCTGTCGCCAGAGACGCGGCCCTACAGGAAAATGCTTCGCAGGCTGGCGCAGCGGCGCCACGTGGGCGCCGGTGGCAGGGAGGCTGACGGTCGCCGCATAGCCCGCAGCCCCATGGGCTGTGGGGCCACGCGAGCGGCCGCCAAAGAGCTTTCCAACGAGGCACGGCTTTCCCTCCTGGCTCTTCGGGCATGGGAGCTGTCGCCAGAGCCACGGCCCTACCAGAAAATGCTTCGCAGGCTGGCGCGGCTGCACCTGGTGGGTGCCGGTGGCTCCGAGGCTGACGGCCGCCGCAAAGCCCGCAGCCCCACAGGCTGTTTCGCCAGGCGAGCGTCTGCCAAAGAGCTTTCCAACGAGGCATGGCTTTCCCTCCTGGCTCTTCGGGCGTGGGAGCTGTCGCCAGAGAAACGGCCCTACCGGAAAATGCTTCTCAGGCTGGCGCGGCTGCACCTGGTGGGTGCCGGTGGCTCCGAGGCTGACGGCCGCCGCAAAGCCCGCAGCCCCACAGGCTGTTTCGCCAGGCGAGCGGCCGCCAAAGAGCTTTCCAACGAGGCACGGCTTTCCCTCCTGGCTCTTCGGGCTTGGGAGCTGTCGTCAGAGCCGCAGCCCTACCGGAAAATGCTTCGCAAGCTGGCGCGGCAGCACCACGTGGGCGCCGGTGGCGCCGAGGCTGACGGCCACCGCAAAGCCCGCAGCCCCACGGGCTGTGGGGCCACGCGAGCGGCTGCCAAAGAGCTTTCCAACGAGGCATGGCTTTTCCTCCTGGCTCTTCGGGCGTGGGAGCTGTCACCAGAGCCGCGGCCCTACCGGAAAACGCTTCGCAGGCTGGCGCAGCGGCGCCACGTGGGCGCCAGTGGCGGCGAGGCTGACGGCCGCCGCAGAGCCCGCAGCCCCATGGGCTGTGGGGCCACGCGAGCGGCTGCCAAAGAGCTTTCCAACGAGGCACGGCTTTCTCTCCTCGCTCTTAGGGCGTGGGAGCTGTCGCCAGAGCCGCGGCCCTACAGGAAAATGCTTCGCAGGCTGGCGCGGCTGCACCTGGTGGGCGCCGGTGGCGGGGAGGCTGACGGCCGCCACAAAGCCCGCAGCCCCACGGGCTGTGGGGCCACGCGATCGGCTGCCAAAGAGCTTTCCAACGAGGCACGGCTTTCCCTCCTGGCTCTTCGGGCGTGGGAGCTGTCGCCAGAGCCGCGGCCCCACAGGAAAATGCTTCGCAGGCTGGCGCAGCGGCGCCACGTGGGCGCCGGTGGCAGGGAGGCTGACGGTCGCCGCATAGCCCGCAGCCCCATGGGCTGTGGGGCCACGCGAGCGGCCGCCAAAGAGCTTTCCAACGAGGCACGGCTTTCCCTCCTGGCTCTTCGGGCATGGGAGCTGTCGCCAGAGCCACGGCCCTACCAGAAAATGCTTCGCAGGCTGGCGCGGCTGCACCTGGTGGGCGCCGGTGGCGCTGAGGCTGACGGCCGCCGCAAAGCCCGCAGCCCCACAGGCTGTTTCGCCAGGCGAGCGTCTGCCAAAGAGCTTTCCAACGAGGCATGGCTTTCCCTCCTGGCTCTTCGGGCGTGGGAGCTGTCGCCAGAGAAACGGCCCTACCGGAAAATGCTTCTCAGGCTGGCGCGGCTGCACCTGGTGGGTGCCGGTGGCTCCGAGGCTGACGGCCGCCGCAAAGCCCGCAGCCCCACAGGCTGTTTCGCCAGGCGAGCGGCCGCCAAAGAGCTTTCCAACGAGGCACGGCTTTCCCTCCTGGCTCTTCGGGCTTGGGAGCTGTCGTCAGAGCCGCAGCCCTACCGGAAAATGCTTCGCAAGCTGGCGCGGCAGCACCACGTGGGCGCCGGTGGCGCCGAGGCTGACGGCCGCCGCAAAGCCCGCAGCCCCACGGGCTGTGGGGCCACGCGAGCGGCTGCCAAAGAGCTTTCCAACGAGGCATGGCTTTTCCTCCTGGCTCTTCGGGCGTGGGAGCTGTCGCCAGAGCCGCGGCCCTACCGGAAAACGCTTCGCAGGCTGGCGCAGCGGCGCCACGTGGGCGCCAGTGGCGGCGAGGCTGACGGCCGCCGCAGAGCCCGCAGCCCCATGGGCTGTGGGGCCACGCGAGCGGCTGCCAAAGAGCTTTCCAACGAGGCACGGCTTTCTCTCCTCGCTCTTAGGGCGTGGGAGCTGTCGCCAGAGCCGCGGCCCTACAGGAAAATGCTTCGCAGGCTGGCGCGGCTGCACCTGGTGGGCGCCGGTGGCGGGGAGGCTGACGGCCGCCACAAAGCCCGCAGCCCCACGGGCTGTGGGGCCACGCGATCGGCTGCCAAAGAGCTTTCCAACGAGGCACGGCTTTCCCTCCTGGCTCTTCGGGCGTGGGAGCTGTCGCCAGAGCCGCGGCCCCACAGGAAAATGCTTCGCAGGCTGGCGCAGCGGCGCCACGTGGGCGCCGGTGGCAGGGAGGCTGACGGTCGCCGCATAGCCCGCAGCCCCATGGGCTGTGGGGCCACGCGAGCGGCCGCCAAAGAGCTTTCCAACGAGGCACGGCTTTCCCTCCTGGCTCTTCGGGCATGGGAGCTGTCGCCAGAGCCACGGCCCTACCAGAAAATGCTTCGCAGGCTGGCGCGGCTGCACCTGGTGGGTGCCGGTGGCTCTGAGGCTGACGGCCGCCGCAAAGCCCGCAGCCCCACAGGCTGTTTCGCCAGGCGAGCGGCTGCCAAAGAGCTTTCCAACGAGGCATGGCTTTCCCTCCTGGCTTTTCGGGCTTGGGAGTTGTCGTCAGAGCCGCAGCCCTACCGGACAATGCTTCGCAAGCTGGCACGGCAGCGCCACGTGGGCACCGTTGGCGGCGAGGCTGACGGCCGCCGCAAAGCCCGCTGCCACACGGGCTGTGGGGCCACACGAGCGGCTGCCAAAGTGATTTCCAGCGAGGCACGACTTTCCCTCCTGGCTCTTCGGGCGTGGGAGCTGTCGCCAGAGACGCGGCCCTACCGGAAAATGCTTCGCAGGCTGGCGCAGCGGCGCCACGTGGGCGCCGGTGGCAGCGAGGATGACGGCCGCCGCAAAGCCCGCAGCCCCACAGGCTGTTTCGCCAGGCGAGCGGCTGCCAAAGAGCTTTCCAACGAGGCACGGCTTTCTCTCCTCGCTCTTAGGGCGTGGGAGCTGTCGCCAGAGCCGCGGCCCTACTGGAAAATGCTTCGCAGGCTGGCGCGGCTGCACCTGGTGGGCGCCGGTGGCGGGGAGGCTGACGGCCGCCACAAAGCCCGCAGCCACACGGGCTGTGGGGCCACGCGATCGGCTGCCAAAGAGCTTTCCAACGAGGCACGGCTTTCCCTCCTAGCTCTTCGGGCGTGGGAGCTGTCGCCAGAGCCGCGGCCCTACAGGAAAATGCTTCGCAGGCTGGTGGGGCGGCGCCACGTGGGCGCCGGTGGCTCCGAGGCTGACGGCCGCCGCAAAGCCCGCAGCCCCACAGGCTGTTTCGCCAGGCGAGCGGCTGCCAAAGAGCTTTCCAACGAGGCACGGCTTTCCCTCCTGGCTCTTCGGGCGTGGGAGCTGTCGCCAGAGCCGCGGCCCTACAGGAAAATGCTTCGCAGGCTGGCGCAGCGGCGCCACGTGGGCGCCGGTGGCAGGGAGGCTGACGGCCGCCACAAAGCCCGCAGCCCCACGGGCTGTGGGGCCACGCGAGCGGCCGCCAAAGAGCTTTCCAACGAGGCACGGCTTTCCCTCCTGGCTCTTCGGGCGTGGGAGCTGTCGCCAGAGCCACGGCCCTACCGGAAAATGCTTCGCAGGCTGGCGCGGCTGCACCTGGTGGGTGCCGGTGGCTTCGAGGCTGACGGCCGCCGCAAAGCCCGCAGCCCCACGGGCTGTGGGGCCACGCGAGCGGCTGCCAAAGAGCTTTCCAACGAGGCACGGCTTTCCCTCCTGGCTCTTCGGGCGTGGGAGCTGTCGCCAGAGCCACGGCCCTACCGGAAAATGCTTCGCAGGCTGGCGCGGCTGCACCTGGTGGGTGCCGGTGGCTCCGAGGCTGACGGCCGCCGCAAAGCCCGCAGCCCCACAGGCTGTTTCGCCAGGCGAGCGGCCGCCAAAGAGCTTTCCAACGAGGCACGGCTTTCCCTCCTGGCTCTTCGGGCGTGGGAGCTGTCGCCAGAGTTGCGGCCCTACCGGAAAATGCTTCGCAGGCTGGTGGGGCGGTGCCACGTGGGCGCCGGTGGCTCCGAGGCTGACGGCCGCCGCAAAGCCCGCAGCCGCACGGGCTGTTTCGCCAGGCGAGCGGCTGCCAAAGAGCTTTCCAACGAGGCATGGCTTTCCCTCCTGGCTCTTCGGGCTTGGGAGCTGTCGCCAGAGTTGCGGCCCTACCGGAAAATGCTTCGCAGGCTGGTGGGGCGGCGCCACGTGGGCGCCGGTGGCGGGGAGGCTGACGGCCCCCACAAAGCCCACAGCCCCACGGGCTGTGGGGCCACGCGAGCGGCTGCCAAAGAGCTTTCCAACGAGGCATGGCTTTCCCTCCCTGCTCTTCGGGCGTGGGAGCTGTCGCCAGAGCCGCAGCCCTACCGGAAAATGCTTCGCAGGCTGGTGCGGCGGTACCACGTGGGCGCCGGTGGCGCCGAGGCTGACGGCCGCCGCAAAGCCCGCAGCTCCATGGGCTGTGTGGCCACGCGAGCGGCTGCCAAAGAGCTTTCCAACGAGGCACGGCTTTCCCTCCTGGCTCTTCGGGCGTGGGAGCTGTCGCCAGAGCCGCGGCCCTACCGGAAAATGCTTCGCAGACTGGCGCGGCTGTAGCTGGTGGGCGCCGGTGGCGGTGAGGCTGACGGCCGCTGCAAAGCCCGCAGCCCCACGGGCTGTGGGGCCACGCGAGCGGCTGCCAAAGAGCTTTCCAACGAGGCACGGCTTTCCCTCCTGGCTCTTCGTGCTTGGGAGCTGCCGACAGAGTTGCGGCCCTACCGGAAAATGCTTCGCAGGCTGGTGGGGCGGCGCCACGTGGGCGCCGGTGGCTCCGAGGCTGACGGCCGCCGCAAAGCCCGCAGCCGCACGGGCTGTTTCGCCAGGCGAGCGGCTGCCAAAGAGCTTTCCAACGAGGCATGGCTTTCCCTCCTGGCTCTTCGGGCTTGGGAGCTGTCGCCAGAGTTGCGGCCCTACCGGAAAATGCTTCGCAGGCTGGTGGGGCGGCGCCACGTGGGCGCCGGTGGCTCCGAGGCTGACAACCGCCGCAAAGCCCGCAGCCCCACGGGCTGTGGGGCCACGCGAGCGGCTGCCAAAGAGCTTTCCAACGAGGCACGGCTTTCCCTCCTGGCTCTTCGGGCTTGGGAGTTGTCGTCAGAGCCGCAGCCCTACCGGAAAATGCTTCGCAGCCTGGTGAGGCGGCGACACATGGGCGCCGGTGGCAGCGAGGCTGACGGCCGCCGCAAAGCCCGCAGCCCCACAGGCTGTTTCGCCAGGCGAGCGGCTGCCAAAGAGCTTTCCAACGAGGCACGGCTTTCCCTCCTCGCTTTTCGGGCGTGGGAGCTGTCGCCAGAGCCGCAGCCCTACAGGAAAATGCTTCGCAGGCTGGCGCGGCTGCACCTGGTGGGCGCCGGTGGCGGGGAGGCTGACGGCCGCCACAAAGCCCGCAGCCCCACGGGCTGTGGGGCCACGCGATCGGCTGCCAAAGAGCTTTCCAACGAGGCACGGCTTTCCCTCCTGGCTCTTCGTGCTTGGGAGCTGTCGCCAGAGTTGCGACCCCACCGGAAAATGCTTCGCAGGCTGGTGGGGCGGCGCCACGTGGGCGCCGGTGGCAGCGAGGCTGACGGCCGCCGCAAAGCCCGCAGCCCCACGGGCTGTTTCGCCAGGCGAGCGGCTGCCAAAGAGCTTTCCAACGAGGCACGGCTTTCCCTCCTGGCTCTTCGGGCGTGGGAGCTGTCGCCAGAGCCGCAGCCCTACAGGAAAATGCTTCGCAGGCTGGCGCGGCGGCGCCACGTGGGCGCCGGTGTCGCTGAGGCTGACGTCCGCCGGAAAGCCCGCAGCCACACGGGCTGTGGGGCCACGCGAGCGGCTGCCAAAGAGCTTTCCAACGAGGCATGGCTTTCCCTCCCTGCTCTTCGGGCGCGGGAGCTGTCGCCAGAGCCGCAGCCCTACCGGAAAATGCTTCGCAAGCTGGCGCGGCGGCGCCACGTACGCGCCGGTGGCGCCGAGGGTGACGGCCGCCGCAAAGCCCGCAGCCCCACGGGCTGTGGGGCCACGCGAGCGGCTGCCAAAGAGCTTTCCAACGAGGCACGGCTTTCCCTCCTGGCTCTTCGGGCGTGGGAGCTGTCGCCAGAGCCGCGGCCCTACCGGAAAATGCTTCGCAGGCTGGCGCGGCTGTAGCTGGTAGGCGCCGGTGGCGCTGAGGCTGACGGCCGCCGCAAAGCCCGCAGCCCCACGGGCTGTGGGGCCACGCGAGCGGCTGCCAAAGAGCTTTCCAACGAGGCACAGCTTTCCCTCCTGGCTCTTCGTGCTTGGGAGCTGTCGCCAGAGTTGCGGCCCTACCAGAAAATGCTTCGCAGGCTGGTGGGGCGGCGCCACGTGGGCGCCGGTGGCTCCGAGGCTGACGGCCGCCGCAAAGCCCGCAGCCCCACGGGCTGTTTCGACAGGCGAGCGGCTGCCAAAGAGCTTTCCAACGAGGCATGGCTTTCCCTCCTGGCTCTTCGTGCTTGGGAGCTGTCGCCAGAGTTGCGGCCCTACCGGAAAATGCTTCGCAGGCTGGTGGGGCGGCGCCACGTGGGCGCCGGTGGCTCCGAGGCTGACAACCGCCGCAAAGCCCGCAGCCCCACGGGCTGTGGGGCCACGCGAGCGGCTGCCAAAGAGCTTTCCAACCAGGCACGGCTTTCCCTCCTAGGTCTTCGGGCGTGGGAGCTGTCGCCAGAGCTGCGGCCCTACAGGAAAATGCTTCGCAGGCTGGCGCGGCTGCACCTGGTGGGCGCCGGTGGCGGGGAGGCTGACGGTCGCCGCAAAGCCCGCAGCCCCACGGGCTGTGGGGCCACGCGAGCGGCTGCCAAAGAGCTTTCCAACGAGGCACGGCTTTCCCTCCTGGGTCTTCGGGCGTGGGAGCTGTCGCCAGAGTTGCGGCCCTACCGCAAAAAGCTCTGCATACTTGCGCGGCGGCGCCACATGGGCACCGTTGGCGGTGAGGCTGACGGCCGCCGCAAAGCCCGCAGCCCCACGGGCTGTGGGGCC